>NW_022436991.1:3424341-3582077 GCF_009761245.1 Sapajus apella | reverse complement strand
CCTGTGACTTGACCCCGAAGACATCCTTCATGATGCCTCTGGTTATTTTGGTCTTTGTGAGCCTTGCCCGCCTGACTGTGCCAGGTCAGAGCTTGAGAACTCCAGGCTTTTCTCCCAATGATGTTGGATGCTCCCAAGTGCAGCCCCCAAGCTTCTGCCCTTCATTTTATATAGGAATCGCCCCCCTGCCCACTGCACCAAGGCCTCTCGGCCCCCACGGCCAAACCAGCAGCCACCGTCCTGGATTCAGGAGACAGACCTGGGCTCTGGTGAACTGGACTCCACCCTTTATCGCTGTCACACCAGGTAAGTCTCCTAACCTCTCTGAGTCTAAAGTGTCTCTTCCGCAAAATGAAGACATTTGCGTGGTTAATACTTTGTGACAGCAAATTGAAAATGTTGAAAAAGCTCTGTCCAGCAATGAAAATTCGCATCTCTGCGGGTGTTCATGGTTTCCAACGTGCTCATTAGTCTCTTCATAATAAAAACAACCACAGTAATAGTAACAGGCAGCAGCTTGGAGCACCTGCTCTGTGCCAGGCACACGGCAGAGGGCCTTGCACGCACCGTCTCATCGAGTCCTCTGTGCTCAGGACACTCCCATTTCACTCTGCATCGCAGCCTCGCTCCTTCCCAGGACCCTCGGTCTCTGCGTGATCTGATTCCACTCCCACCTCTCCATCCTCACCTCCGACTCCTCCCCCCACGCACGCTGCAGCAGCCACGCTGGCCTTTCTTTGAACACGCTGGGTACATTCCTGCCTCAGGCCCTTGGCACTTGCTCTTCCACCTGCCTGAAACACTCTATGTCCAAATGGGTAACTTGCTCACCTGTTCCAGCTCCCGACTTCTTGGAGAGGCCTTCCCTAGCCATCCTAATAAAATACCAACGCATAGCTGGCACCTCCTACCGTCCCCCGGCCCCCCAAGGCCTGCTTTACTTTATTTCCCTCTGACATATTGGTTTTTTGTTTTTGTTTTTGAGACAGGGTCTTGCTCTGTCACCCAGGCTGGAATATAGTGGTGTGATCTTGGCTCACTGCAGCCTCAGCCCCTGCAGCTCAAGCAATCCTCCTGCATCAGCCTCCAGAGTAGCTGGGACCATAGGCATACAGCACCACGCCCAGCTAATGTTTTATTTATTTTTTATTTTTTTTGTACAAACAGAGCCGTGCTATGTTGCCCAGGCTGGTCTCAAACTCCTGGGCTCAAGCGATCCTCCCACCTCCGCCTCCCAAAGTGCTGGGATTATTGGGGTGAGCCTCCGCGCCCAGCCCACATACTGTTGAACAGGTTTGTTATCTAGATTGTAAGTTCCTCAAGGACAGGGGATTCAGTCTGTTTCATTCACTGCCAAAAGCCCAGAGCCAGGAAGAATGCCTGCCATATAATGAGCATTCAGTAAATGTTCACTGAATGAATGAGCAAATATATGCCTTTATGGGGTAAACGCCAGTGTTACTCTCATTTTTCAGCTGCGATGCATGAGCTCAAGAAGGGAACAAGCTCCCAGTTGCACCGCAGAAGGAGTCATGTGTGTGGCCTGGAGCTGGCCCCTTCCAGGCCTTAAGCTGCAGGGCCAGGACTCTGCACAGCACCTGCCTTGGCCCCTTTAAGGTCTCTGCTCCTGGATCTGCCAGGTAAGCCCTGGTGCAGGGCCAGATACCAGAGGGCCCTTCCTGTTGGCATCTCTGCAGAGCCTCATGTGTTGTCTGATGGCAACATGGTGCCGGGAGAGCCCTGGAGGCCTGGAGCAGGACCAAGGAAAGTGCACAAAGACCTTTCTGAGGAGGAAGCAGGAGACAAGAGGGAGCCCTGAGTGGCAGGCCCAGCCCTGGGGAGGACAGTGTTCTTCATAGCTCAGAGGTCAGAGTTGAATCAGGCCCACAAACCCTCCCCGAGCCCCTGCTCTGAGCCCCTCTTGCATGGGCCTAAGAGCCCAGGGGCGGATTCAAACTTAGGTATTAAAGTGGGGAACAGCTGCATGTGTGTCCTTCAAGGGGCACTATTTTTATTTTTATTTATTTATTTATTTGAGATGCAGTCACACTCTGTCACCCAGGCTGGAGTGCAGTGGTGCAGTCTCAGCTCACTGCAGCCTCCTCCTCCCAAGTTCAAGCAATTCTCCTGCCTCAGCCTTCCAAGTAGCTGGGATGACAGGAGCCTGCCACCATGCCTAGCTAATTTTTGCATTTTTAATAGAGAAGGGGTTTTGCCATGTTATCCAGGCTGGTCTCGAACTTCTGACCTCAAGTGATCCACCTGCCTTGGCCTCCCAAACTGCTGGGATTACAGGCGTGAGCCACAGTGCCTGGCCGCTATTTTTATTTCAGTTCAGCCCTATTCTGATCCTTGTTGGGAGTCCCCATTTCACAGATGGGGAAATAAAGAGGTGAAGGAACCGTCCCGCGGTCACTTGACTAGGAAGTATATCGAGGTGGATGACAATGTTAATAATTATGTGACCCCCAAGGTTAGGTCATAAAAGACATGAGGCTTCTGTCCTACCTTGCTTGGTTCACTTGCTCTGAGGGAAGCCAGCTGCCATGTTGTGAGGACATTCAAGCAGCCCCATGGAGAGGCCCTCAAGGTGAGGAACTGAGGCCTCCAACCCACAGCCGTGTGATTGAGTCTCTTAGGAAGCAGGTCCCCTAACCCCAGTCAACCCATCAGATAGACATTAGCAGCCCTGGCCAACATCTTGACTGCAACCTCACTAAGACTCCAAGCCAGCACCACCCAACTGAGTCCCTCTCAAATTCCTAACCCACAGAAACTGTGAGAGACAATAAAGATTCATTGTTCGAAGCTGCTATATTGGTTTCCTATTGTGGCATGACAAATCACCAGACATTTAGTGGATTCAGACAACACACATGCATTATCTCAGAGTTTTTGTAGGTCAGAAATTTGGTGCAACATTGAGTTCTCTGCTCAGGGTCTCACTGGGCCACCATCAAGGGCTCAGGTGGGGTTGAAGCTCCCAACTGGAAGCTCTGGGGGAAAATCCACTTCCAAGTTCATTCTTGATTTTGGCAAAATTGAGTTCCCTATTGTTGTATTGTTGTAGGGCTGAGGTCCACGTTTCCTTGCCAATGTCAGCCGAGGGCTGCAGTCTGTTCTAGATGCCAACGATATTTCTTAATGCATGGCTCCTTCAGCTTTCTTTTTTTTTCTTTTTGGAGACAGAAACAGACTCTGTCTCCCAGGCTGAAGTACAGTGGCACAATCTCCATTCGTTGCAACCTCTGCCTCCTGGGTTCAAGCAATTCTCATACCTCAGCCTCCCAAGGAGCTAGGACCATAGGCGCATATCACCACACTTGGCTAATTTTTTTTTTTTTTTTTTTTTTGAGACACAGTCTTGCTCTGCTGCCCAGACTGGAGTGCCATGGCTCAATATCGGCTCACTGCAACCTTCGCTTCCTGGGTTTAAGTGATTCTCCTGTCTCAGTCTCCCAAGTATCTGGGACTACAGGCCCACACCAGCACACCCAGCTGATTTTTTTTTTGTATTTGAGTAGAGACGAGGTTTCGCCATGGTGGACAGGTTGGTCTCGAACTCCTGACCTCAAGTGATCCACCCACCTCGGCCTCCCAAAGTGCTGGGATTGCAGGTATGAGCCACTGCGCCTGGGCTATTTTTTATGTTTTAGTAGAGACGGGGTTTCACCATGTTGCCGAGGCTGGTCTCGAACTCCTGAGCTCCTGAGCTCAGGCAATCTGTCCACCTCAGGCTGGGGTTATATCCTTCCACGCTCAATGCAGCAACCGTGAAGCGGATCTTTCCTGTGCTTCCAGCCTCTGACTTCCTCTCCAGGTACCAACCAGAGAAAATTCCACTTTTTAGGGCTTCCTGTGATTAAATTAGGCCCACTGGAAAATTACCCGTGGAGCTGGGCTTGGAGCCACACACCTGTAGTCACAGCTGCTCAGGAGGCAGAGGCTCAAGTGATCATCCAGCCTCAGCTTCCCAAAGTGTTGGGATTACAGGTGTGAGCCACTGTGCCCAGCTGAGGGAATTTTTTTGTAGACTATCCTGGATCATTTCTTCCCTCTGTTTTCTCTGTTCTTTCCACCTCCTTTGAGTTAGGAGTTGTATCTTGTGGGATAATCCCCTCACTTTCTTATCTTTTCTTATATGTTCTAAATGTTTGTCTTTCTGGGAGATTTTCTCAGCTTTCTCTTGCAATACAGATAGTGAGTTTTTACTTCTGCTGTCAGCTTTCTGCTTTTGTTTTGTCTTGTTTCTGAGATGAGTCTTGCTCTGTCACCCAGGCTGTAGTGCAGTGGCTCAATCTCTGCTTACTGCAACCTCCATCTGCAGAGTTCAAGCGATTCTCCTGCCTCGGCCTCCTCAGTAGCTGGGATTACAGGCACGCGCCACCACGCTCGGCTGATTTTTGTATTTTTAGTAGAGATGCAGTTTCGCCATGTTGGCCAGGCTGGTCTCGAGCTCCTGATCTCAAGTGAGCCTTCCGCCTCAGCCTCCCAAAGTGCTGGGATTATAAGCGTGAGCCGCCGCCCCCGGCCTCTAATTTTTTCTTATACTCTGAGTGTTCCTTTTCGCAGCATCTTATTCTTCTTATATGAATACAATGTATTTTATTTCTGAGGCTTGCTTATTTTCTTGAAGGCTTTTGTGGCTCCCTACCTGGCTCTGTTTTTTTGAGTTCTCTTCCCTCTCGGTCTCAGTCTCTGACTTTGATTTTACAGGTTGTCCTCATGGATTCAGTGACCCTCTGTTGCATGTTTATATTGAAGAGCAGTGAACTGAAAAATATTCTTGGAAGCAAAGACGCTTGGAAGCTCGGTGCCCGTGGGCAGGACGTGCGGACAGGTAAGGCTTGTTGGGATGTGGCTGTGCTTGTAAGATCCCAAAGCCAGCATCGGAAGTATCTTCTTCTGGGAGGACTCCTCCGGCCTCCTGACTTCAGAGAAAGCAGGCGGTCAGTTTCCAGGACCCAGCTGCGGTGGGGGTGCAGGGAATGGGGCCGCGGGTGTCTCCCTGAGAGGCATGTGGCATTTTCCTTCACCCCTTGTTTCAGGACAAACCCCCCTTGATTCACCTTGCTGTCCTCAAACTCTAAGCCTCCAGCACAGGTTTCATGTAGATTGTTTCTTTTTTTATTTATTTGAGATGGAGTTTTTCTCTTGTTGCCCAGGCTAGAGTGCAATGGCGCGATCTCTGGTCACAGCAACCTCTGCCTGCTGGGTTCAATGGTTCTCCTGCCTCGGCCTCCCAAGTAGCTGGGATTACAGGCATGTACCACCACGCCCAGCTAATTTTGTATTTTTAGTAGAGATGGGGTTTCTCCATGTTGGTCAGGCTGGTCTCAAACTCCTGACCTCAGGTGATCTATCCACCTCAGCCTCCCAAAGTGCTGGGATTACAGGCATGAGCCACCGTGCCCAGCCCTAGATATAGTATGTTTCTGATGGGTGGTGATAGAGATTGAGGGCAAATGGCCTCCCAGGCTACCCCTTGGCACCCCTAGAATGCCAGTTGGTGGGGTATAAAAATGAACTAGACATGCTGCCATCCAGGTTGAAGAACTACTAATTATTGAGCAACTACTATGTGCCAGGCACTGAATCTAAATCAGGGTTTTGCCATGCAAGGGACATCTGGCCGTGTCTGGAGACAGTTTCAGTGTCACAAATTGGGGTAGGGGTGAGTCTACTGGCATCTAGTGGGTAGAGGCCAGAGATGCTGCTAAACATCTTACAATGCACAGCACAGCCTCCCATACCCAACTCTGAATGTCAATAGAGCCAAAGTCAAGAAATCCTGCTCCAGAAAAATGAAAGACACGTTTCCTGGTTTTACAGGACAGGAGACAAGAATGTCTAGTGCTGGCCGGGCACAGTCGCTTATGCCCATAATCCCAGCACTTTGGGAAGCCGAGGTGGGCGGATCATTTGAGGTCAGGAGTTCAAGACCAGCCTGGTCAACAGGATGAAACCCCATCTCTACTAAAAATACCAAAAAATAGTAATATAATAATTAGCCAGGCATGGTGGTACCTGCCTATAATCTCAGCTACTTGGGAGGCTGAGGCAGGAGAATCACTTGAAACTGGGAGGCAGAGGTTGCTGTGAGCCAAGATCATGTCACTGCACTCCAGCCTGGGTGACAGAGTGAGACTCTGACCCCCCCCCAAAAAAAAAAAAAGGAAAAAAGAAAAAGCAAAAACACGTTCCCTGGCTTCATAGGAAAGGAGCAAAGAATTTCTAGTTCTGGCTAGGTACAGTGGCTCACACCTATAATCCCAGCACTTTGGGAGGATGCCTATAACCCAGGCTGGTCTTGACCACCTGGGGAAAAACCCCAAGACCCTGTCTCTACAAAAAAAAAAAAAAAAAAAGAAAACAGGAAAAAAGAATTTCTAGATCCTCAGCATCTACTATGTTTCAGGGGCAGGAGGAAGCTCTTTCTTTACTTTGACAGTAACGCTGTGGCCTAGGCATTCTTGGCCCGCTTTGCTGGAGGGGGCATGTGAGGCCTGGCCAGCTTAGCCAGCTTACAAGGGGTGTTACTGGGGTGAAAACAGGCAGTGGGGACCAGTCTGCTCGTGGCCCGCCAGGTGTCTGGGATGGGGAAGGGGCAAATGCCCACCTTCCTGCCCAACGCCCTCCTCCCTCTTCAGGGGGGCAGCCGGGGGTGGCAGCGGCTGCCGGGTGCAAGCGGGCCCAGACCTGTGGCCCTGCCTGACGTTGGTCCCCATCAAGCCATGTGACGAGACCAGGCCACAAGAAAGAGGTTTCAACAAGCGTTATCATTTCCTGGAACTCCAACTCGGCGACTTCCCCGAAGACCGGCTGTGCCTGGCGGGCGGGCTGCGAGCAGCGGGGACAAGACTGCCCCCTTCCTCCTCTGCTGCCTCCGTGGCTATCTATCTCAGTCTGACTACCTGGAAGCAGCTCTCCACCCCCCAGCCCAGAGGCCCTCGGCTCAGCTGCAGGTCATCGGCATCCCTGGGAGAGGTGGGACATGAGCTGCTCTGCCAGCCCCTGTGACTTTCAGGCTGGGCTGGATCAGGCCAGGACCCCCAGGTGCCCAGAAACCCACTGCCTCTTCTTTCTGCCCCTGAACAAGCCACTTAGGGAAACTGACAATCAGGCTTGGCACAAGTGTGCCTCAATGTTACTGTCAGAGAAATGGACACAGGGCCGGGGGTGGTGGCTCAAGCCTGTAATCCCAGCACTTGGGGAGGCTGAGGTGGGTGGATCACTTGAGGTCAGGAGTTCAAGACCAGCCTGGCCAACATGGAGAAACCCCGTCTCTACTAAAAATACAAAAGTTAGCCAGGCATGGTGGTGGATGCCTGTAGTCCCAGCTATCCAGGAGGCTGAGGCACAAGAATTGCTTGAACCCAGGAGGCAGAGGTTGCAGTGAGCCCAGATTGTGCCACTGCTTTGCACTCCAGCCTGGGCAACAGAGCAAGGCTCTGTCTCAAAAAAAAAAAAAGAAAGAAAAGAAAGAAATGGAAACAAATCTCCCACCGTATTCATCCTGACCACCAGAAAGGGGCCTCTCTGGAGGCAGGCAGATAATTTCTGTTTCTGGCTGGCTGTGCCCAGGAAATCCAGAGAAGGGATAAACCCGCACTTTGGCGGAGGTGGGGTAGCTCAGAACTCAGATTCTTGGGTACCACCATCTCGGTGATGACTCTGGGATAAGTCACTTCCTCAGTTCCCCAGTTCACAGAAACCCCAGTTGTAAATATAGACCAGGCCACAACAGGGCGGGGTGGTGGGCGCGGGGGCAGAGTGAGATGGGGAGAGAGGAGGAAGAACCAAAGACAAAATCCGAGTCCTCTGAAAAGGCAGAAGCCTCCAGGCCAGTGGGTTTTCTTAATCTGCTTTTGGGAAAGAAAGACCTTCAGGCTTGTGGTCCCTCTGGGCCTCAGTTTCCTCCTCTATAAAATGAAAATGTTATTAGCCTGAGCCGTATGAAATTGCCAGCTCTCCTGTGGTTTCGACCTCCAAAAACCAGCAATTTCATATGCTGGTCTAACATGACCTATCTGGAAAACTGAAGAATGAACTGAGATCCTATGAAGTGATTAGCAGAGTGCTTGCATATAATATGTGCTCAATAAACTATAGGCCTTATGATCCTCCTGTATCACTTGAGGCCAGGAATTTGAGGCCAGCCTAGGCAACATAGAAAAAGATGTTTTTTTACAATAAAAATAAAATAAAGATATTAATATTTTTATAAAAATATTAAAAATATTTATAAATAAAATATTTATAAATATTTTTAATAAAAATTTTTATTATATAAAAAAGAAAATATTATTTTATTTTTTTGTAGAGATGGGGGGTCTCACGATGTTGCCTCAGCTGGTCTTGAACTCCTGGGCTCAAGTGATCCTCCCATCTTTGCCTCCCAAAGTGCTGGGATTACAGGTGTGAGCCACTACACCTGTCCATAATACATACCTTATATTACTTATATCTCCTTTATTTTATTTTTTGGAGACAGAGTCTTGCTCTGTCACCCAGGCTGGAGTGCAGTGGCATGATCTTGGCTCACTACAACTTCCACCTCTTGGATTCAAGCAATTCTCTGCCTCAGCCTCCCTAGTAACTGGGATTACAGATGCCTGCCACCATGCCCGGCAATTTTTTTAAATTTATTTTTTATTTTTTTATTTTTAGTAGAGACGGGGTTTCACCATGTTAGCCAGGCTGGTCTTGAACTCCTGACCTCATGATCCCCCCACCTCAGCCTCCCCAAGTGCTGAGATTTCAGGCCTGTGCCACTGCGCCCCGCCTCTTATGTCTCCTATCTAATGATATGTCACCAATGATAATAATGACACTCAGCACTCCTGATTCTTTCACCCATTCTCTCCTTGTCAAACCCAAAGATGCTTGCACTTACTGAGCACACTGTGGACCCAGGACAGATGCAAGTGTTCACCATTCGGTTTTCACCACTTACTGTCGCCCACAAGTGTGAGCCTGTGCAGCTATGTTGCCAGGGCTCAGGGTTTGTGTGTACGCAGCATATAAGCCAGTGCCATTTCATTCTGGGTCCCTTCCCATTCTGGTTGTCTCACTCCAGAGTGAGACCCAGTCACTCCTCATTCTGCGCATGCTTGCTGGGGACGGCCCTGTTGCTATATTAACCTGTGCAAGCCATGCTGCACTCATGGTTAACCTTGCCTTGATATCCTCCCATAGTGCTAAGGTCAGAAGTCACTCTCGGCCGGGCGCAGTGGCCCATGCCTGTAATCCCAGCACTTTGGGAGGCCAAGGCAGGCAGATCACTTGAGGTCAGGGGTTTGAGACTAGCCTGATCAACATTGTGAAAACCCATCTCTGCTAAAAACACAAAAACTTAGCCAGGCATGGTGTCATCCCAGCTATAGGTTGAGGCAGGAAAATTGCTTGAACCTGGGAGGTGGAGGTTGCAGTGAGCAGAGATGGTGCCGCTGTACTCCAGCCTGGGCGACAGAGTCAGACTCTGTCTCAAAAAAAAAAAAAAAAAAAAGTCAGCCTCTATTGGCGAAATTGATTTTTTAAAAAAATGAAATGTAGGACGTTCCATTTATGTCTTCAGTTTCATCTCTGTCCCTCTTAAATGTCCCAGTCTAGAGTGTGTTTGGGATTCTGGCTCTGTTGCCGTGTGTTCACTGTTCTTGCAATAACCAGGTTGTCTGGCTTCTAATGAAGGAATGCAGGAAGAAGAAGGAGGAGCATTAGTTGAGGCCAGAGCTGTGTGGCGTACCACAAAAGACTGCTCAGCCAGTTGTCACGTGTGTGCAAGCATGGTGTGTGTGTGGAGTTAATTTACAAAGCTAGCCTCCAGGTGCAGTGGCTCATGCTTGTAATCCCACCACTTTGGGAGGCTGATACAGGAGGATCACTTGAGGCCAGGAATTTGAGACCAGCCTAGGCAACTTAGAAAAAAAAATCCTGGTGTGGTAGCAAAGTTTGTAATCCCAGCCACTTGGGAGGCTGAGGCTGGAGGATTGCTTGAGTTCAGGAGTTCAAGGCTGCAGTGAGCTAAGATCATACCACAGCACTACAGTCTGGGCAACAGAGCAAGACCCCGCTTAAAAAAAAAATGTAAAACCTGTTTATAAAGTTCTGAGACCCTGGCTTAAAAAAAAAAAAAAGTGAAGCCCATTTATAAACTTCTCAATCTGGATTTTAATGCTTCTGTCTGGCTTCAAACCTCACTGAAGGGCCAGCTGTGGTGGCTCACACTTGTAATCCCAGCACTTTGGGAGGCTGAGGCAATTGGATCATGAGGTCAGGAGTTCGAGACCATCCTGGTCAACATGGTGAAACCCCATCTCTATTAAAAATACAAAAATTAGCCAGGCCTGGAGGCATGCACCTGTAATCCCAGCTACTCAGGAGGCTGAGGCAGGAGAACTGCTTGAACCCAGGAGGCAGAGATTGCAGTGGGCCGAGATCTTGCCACTAGAGTCCAGCCTGGTGACAGAGCAAGACTCTATCTCAAAACAAACAAAACAGCTCACTGAAGGCTAATTTTAGCTGTGTGACCGTGACCAAGTTGTTCCACCTCTCTGGGCCCCAGTTTTCTCATGAGAGAAATGGAGATTGTAACAGTCTTACCCATCTGGGGTGATAGAAAGGATAACTGAGACGGTGTGCATGGGGTCCCCCGCAGTGCCCAGCATCCCATTGCTGTTTGAGTCAGAGCCATGGAGTGTCTCTGCACCAGTTGGATCCTGCAAAGCTGAACAGCAGCACGTCCCCAGGGGCAGCCGTTTGGGAGAGGCAGGAGGGAGGCAAGACTGTCCCTCGGGGACTGGAGCGCTGTGCCTCCATGCAGGCTCCCCAGGAGGCCAGCCCCTCCTCTGGCACAGTCTCAAAGCCTTTGGTGTGTTTAGTCTTGTAGGAACTGACCAGCATTCCCTTCCCACTTGGCCCAGGGCTTTGGGGCTCCCAACCAGAGTGACTTCCCCAGTCTGACCTCAGTTTTCCTATCCATGAAAAGGGAACAAAACCGCACCACATGGTTAAGAGCACTTGAGGAAGTAAAGCACTTCCCAAGTCAACCCTGGCTTCCCTCCCCACTCCAGCTGAGCCTGGGCTTCCTTACTGCCCAATAGGACAGCAGTTCCTCCCTGGCCAGTCAGTGACCTAGCAGGATGCTCATGCAATGCTAAGTGGAAAAAAAGGGTGTTTCAATATGGGACCTAGGAATGGTGTCTTTTCTAAAGAGCAAATAAGCTGCGTGCAGTGGCTCACTCCTGTAATCCCCACACTTTGGGAGGCCATAGCAGAAAGATCACTTGAGGCCAGGAGTTTGAGACCAGCCTGGGGAACATAGTGAGCCCTCTGTATCCATAAAAATTTTAAACAATTAGCCAGATGTGGTGGCTGATGCCTGTAGTCACAGCCACACTGAGACTGAGGTGGGAGGATTGCTTGAACCCGAGGAATTTGAGACTGCAGTGAACTGTGATTACACCACTGCATTTCAACCTGGGTGACAGAGCAAGACCCTGTCTGAAAGGGAAAGAAAAAACTGTATGGCCGGGCACGGTGGCTCACCCCTGTAATCCCAGCACTTTGGGAGGCCGAGGCGGGTGGATCACCTGAGGTCAAGAGTTTGAGACCAGCCTGGTCAACATGGGGAAACCCATCTCTACTGAAAGTATAAATTTAGCCAGGCGTGGTGGCAGGCGCCTGTAGTCCCAGCTACTTGGGAGGCTGAGGCAGGAGAATCACCTGAACCTGGGAGGTGGAGGTTGTAGTGAGCCAAAATCGCACCACAGCCTGGGTGACAGAGACTCCAACTCAAAAAAAAAAAAAAAAAAAGAAAAACTATATATATGTGTGTATCTGCAGAAATCAGGTTAGAAATATATATACGCATATATACGCGTGTATATATAATTTATTTAATACTAATGTTATTGGTAGATTCTTTAAACATTTTTTTGAAACAAATGTGGAAATTAAAAGACGTGAGCTGGTGGGGGATGTTGATCGGGGAGGCCATGCGTGTGGAGGCTGGGGAGACATGGGAACACTGTGCACTTTCCAGTCCATTTCGATGTAAACCTAAAATGGCTCTAATAAATACTGAGTTATTAAAAGCAACCATGAGGCCAGGCACAGTGGCTGACTCCTATAATCCCAGAACTTTGGGAGGTCATGGTGGGCACATCGCTTGAAGTCCGGAGTTCAAGGCAAGCCTGGTCAACATGGTGAAACCCCGTCTCTGCAAAAAAAAATACAAAAATTCGCTGGAGGTGGTGGTGCACGCCTGTAATCCCAGCTCCTTGGGAAGCTGAGGCAGGAGAATTGCTTGAACTTGGGAGATGCAGGTTGCAGTAAGCCGAGATGGTGCCACAGGACTCCAGCCTGTGTGACAGAGTAAAACTCCATTTCAAAAAATAAATAAAGCAACCGCGAATCAGGGGATGTGAAAACTAGAAGCCCTGTGTTCCACTTGCTCTCCCTTAAGCTTTCCTTGACCACAGGCATCAGCAGGTGACGGGGGCCACTCTTGGCCCCAGCTCCTGGCAAAACTGGTCTTGGCTCTTTCATACTGGAAGATCATTGTGTCTCTTCTTAAGACACGTGGCTCCATTTCACTTCATTCCAGCCAAACCTGACCTCTGACCCCTGCTGTTCTCTGACCTCCAATTACCCAGGACTCTTTGGGTTGTAAGTGACAGAAACATAACTCAGGCAGCATAAGTGAAAGAGGAAATGTGGTGCATGGAACAAGGACATCAAGGTGGACTTCAGGTATGGCTGGATGCAGGTGCCCACACAGTGCATCAGGGCTCTGTCCCATGTCTTTCTCATCAACTCTCTTGATACAGTGGGCACATTGGCTAAATTAGGGCCCGTGGGCCCTGATTTAGAGGACTTTCTGTTAGTTTCCACTGAAAAGTGAGGTGTCTCATTGGTCCAGCTTAGGTCATGTGCCTACCCTGAACTGGGGCATGGGGAACTCTGATTGGCCAAGCCTGGTCCACACCCATCTCTGGCTGGGGTGCTGTGATTGACAGCTCCTTCACGACCATACAGTATGGGGGCCTGACAGTTCCCTGAGAGCAAAGCTCTGGCTCACAATACACCACACATGGTTTCTGCTTACCAGCCCTCCACCTCCTTAGAATGTGGGACAGAGGCCATCGGCTCAGGTCTGTGTTCTTAGGGCTGGGACGCCTCATATAGCGGAAGGAGGAGGGACTTTGGGCTCCAACAGACCTGGGTGTGAATCCAAGCTGTGTAGGTCACTTTGCCGCTCTGAGCCTTGTTTTTGCTCCCAAACATGTCTCCCAACAGGATGGTGCCAAGGATTTAAATTAGTCCCTAAGGGTTCAGTGGGAACCTGGGCCCTGGTCTGGATGCGACAGCCATGATGGGGGATCAGGGCACTGCCTGAGTCTTGTGTGAGAGAGGTTTGGATCTCCACTCAGCCGTGCACACTTGGGCAAATAACACTTCTCCAGACCTCAGTTTCTTCCCTTGCAACAAATAGAGACACATACTGTCTCAGTCCATTTTCTTCCCTCCCTCTCTCCTTTCCTTCCTTCCCCGTTTCTTTTCCTTCCTTCCCCCCTTCCTCCCTCCCTCCCTCCCTCCCCTCTTCCTTCCTTCCTTGCCTTCTTGCTTTTGAGGTGGAGTCTCGCTCTGTCGCCCAGGCTGGTGTGCAGTGGCTGACTGCAACCCCCGCCTCCTGAGTTCAAGCATTCTCCTGCCTCTGCCCCCTGAGTAGCTGGGATTACAGGCGTCCGCCACCATGCCTGGCTAATTTTTGTATTGTGGTAGAGACGGGGTTTCACTATGTTGGCCAGCCTGGTCTCCAACTCCTGACCTCAGGCGATCTGCCCACCTTGGCCTCCCGAAGTGCTGGGATACAGTTGTGAGCCACCTCGCCTGGCCCTTAGTTCATTTTCTGTTGCATATCACGGATTACCTAAAACTGGATAATGAATATGGAACGTTTATGATGGCTGAGAAGCCCAAGTTCAAGGACTGCATTTGGTCAGGGCCTTCTTGCTGGTGAAGACTCAGTTCTGAGTCCTGAGGTGGCACAGGGCGGCCCATGGGGAGGGAGCTGAGTGTGCTTGTTCATGTCTCTCTCCCTCTTCTCTTAAAGCCACCAGGGCCACACCCATGATAACCCATTCATCTATTACTCATCCATTCATTAATCCGTGGGGCTCTCCTCACCCAGTCACCTCTTAAAGGCTCCACCTCTCAATACTGGTACACTGGGGATTCAGTTTCAACATGAGTTTTGGGAGGGCACAAACGTCCAAACCAGAGCACATGCCTACTACAGGGGCAGTTATTCAGATCACGGGAGATAACACAGACCTATTTCTAGAGATCACGCCCTCAGGCCTTTGCTGCTGCTGTTCCCTCTGCCTGAGATGCCTTTCCCTCTGAGGCTTCTGGGGTAAACTCCTTCCCATCCGTGCTTGAAGACTCAGACAGCACCTCCTCCAGGGCGCCTCCCCTGACTTCATATCTCCTATCATCCTCCCCACAATGCCTAGGTCTGATTAGCCATGCCCTGCTGACGACTGGATCGGGTGGTTTTAAAGTCTAAGTCCTTTTTTTGTTGAGACAAAATCTTTGCTCTGTCACCAGGCTGGAGTACAGTAGTGAAATCTCGCCTTACTGCAACCTCTGCCTCTGGGGTTCAAGTGATTGTCCTGCCTCAGCCTCCCAAGTAGCTGGGAATCCAGGCGCCTGCCACCACGCCTGGCTAATTTTTGTATTTTTGGTAGAGACAGGGTTTCACTATGTTGGTCAGTCTGGCCTCGAACTCCTGAGCTCAAGTGATTCGCCTGTCTCAGCCTTCCGAAGTGCTGGGATTACAGGGGTGAGCCAGAACCTATGTCCTTTTTATCCTAACCGTGAACGGCTCGGATTCCTCTGCCCGCTCTTTGCCTGGCATGCAGGAGGCATTGAATCAATGTTTGCAGGATGAGCAGATGCCCTCCAAGCTTTCTGGAGGTCACCCGTCTCCAGCACAGCCTTGTGTCCTTGGCTCTGCTGGTAGTGTGACGCCTGCCCGGAGGAGGGGGCCTTTGGGTGGAGAGGAAGTCCAGGCTGCCCCTGGAAGCACAGGCGGCTGATTTCTAAGAAACCAGATGACGGACAGGAAGGCTGGGGCAAAGGGTGATAGGGACGCTTTTACTTTCAGTTTTCTGTGGGGCTGGAGCAAAGCAGGTGCCCCAGGTTCTCGGTGGGGAGGGGAGGATGGTGCAGTCACAGCCTCCCAGAGTCAAGCAGTAGCCATCACTTCGGGACATAGACCAATCCTGGAGCCCAGAGAGGCCCCGCTTGGCCCCAGTGACACAGGCGTGAGGGGGGGTACAATGGGCGGCCGTCACTGGGGAGACAGTGTCTGAAAGCCTGCCTCCTGCCTCCCGGCCCCTGGCTCATCCACTTATCCTTTATTTATTTATTTGTTTATTTACTGAGACAGGGTGTTGCTCTGTCACCCAGAGTGGAGTGGCACAATCACAGCTCACCACAGCCTCGTCCCCCAGGCTCAAACAATCCTCCTGCTTCAGACTCCCAAGTAGCTGGGGCCACAGACACGCACCACCACACCTGGTTAATTTTTGTAGAAACGGGGACTCACTGTGTTGCCCAGGCTGGTCTTGAACTCAAGCCATCCTCCTGCCTCGGCCTCCCAAAGTGCTGGGATTAGAGGTATGAGCCACTGCAACTGGCCTCACCTTTATTTTACACATGCCCTAGATTATTCATTCCTTCACTCACTCACTCATTCTTCCATTTGCTCATGCATGCCTCCTTTCTGTTGTGCTTCGGTTCTCTCCCTGTTTTCTCTTTCCGTCCTTCTCTTTCTTCTCGTTTCTCCCTCTCCGCCCCGCCATCTGTGTCTGCTGCTCCCCTCTCTCCATCCTCCCTGGGTGGCTCCATCCCTTTCTCCCTCTGTCTCCCCACTCGCTTCTCTCCCCTTCTGTCCATCTCTCTGCCTCCTTTCCCCCAATCTGCCTGTCTCTCTCTCTTTGGTTCACTATTCCTCGAACTGCCTCAGTCACTTAAGACAATGTTTTTGTTATTGTTGCATTTTGAGACAGGGTCTCACTCGGTTACCCCAGGCCAGAGTGCAGTGGTATGATCACAGCTCACTGCAGCCTCGACCTCCCAGGCTCAAGTGATCCTCCCCACTCAGCCTCCTGGGTATTTGGGACTGCAGGTGTGTACCACCAGGCCCAGCTAAGTTTTGTATTTTTTGTAGAGATGGGATTTCGCCATGTTGCCCAGGCTGGTCTTGAACTTCTGGGCTCAAGTGATCCACCTGTCTTGGCCTCCAGAAACGCTAGGACTACAGGTGTCAGCCACTGCACCTGAAAACAATGTTTTTACCATATTATTTTAACCAAATGTTCCCCCAAACTTTAAAGAAATCTAAATATCTACTTTTGTGTTGTCTCAGGGAATAACAACCATAACATCTAAAGTTTTATGAGATGCACTTTTCCCTAATGTACACTGAAGTAAATAGAACCATTAAGGGAATGTTTGCAGCCAGGCTTGGTGGCTCACCCCCGTAATCCTGGCACTTTGGAAGTCTGAGGCAGGTGGATTGCTTGAGCCAACAATCCAAAGTGAGTTTGAGACCAGCTTAGGCAACACAGGGAGATCCTGTCTTAGAAAGAAAGAAAAGAAAAAGAAAGAAAGAGAGAGAGAAAGACAGAGAAGGAAAGAAAGAGAAAGAGAGAAAGAAAGAAAGAAAGAAGAGAAAGAAAGAGGGAAAGGAAAGGAAGGAAGGACGAAGGGAGGGAAGGCAGGCAGGCAGGCAGGAAGAAGATGTTCACCAGTTTTATACCTGACACATGATAGGCAGGGCACCATACCTGCACCTGGGGAGGGGCTGGGTTAGTGTCTCCACCCCCATGGCCTGGTTCCTCCTTCCCTCCATTGCATCCTTCTTCTTCTTCTTTTTTTTTTTTTTTTGAGATGGAATCTCGCTCTGTAGCCCAGCCTGGAGTGCAGTGGTGCGATCTCTGTTCACTGCAACCTCCATCTCCCAGGTCCCAGGAGAAGACTGGGACTCCATCTCAACAAAATAGGAAGGTACACCCAGCCCCCCTCCCACCCCCTTTTTTTTTTTTTTTTTTGAGATGGAGTCTTGCTCTGACACCCAGGCTGGAGTGCAGTGGCACAATCTCAACTCACTGCAACCTCTGCCTCCCAGATTCAAGCCATTCTCCTGCCTCAGCCTCTGGAGTGGCTGGGATTACAGGCACATGCCAACATCCTGACTAAGTTTTGTATTTTTTAGTAGAGACGGGGTTTCACCATGTTGGCCAGGCTGGTCTCAAACTACAGACCGAAAGTGATCCACCTGCCTCTGCCTCCCAGAGTGCTGGGATTAAGACGTGAGCCACTGCGCCCCACCCCGTGGTACCCTTCTCTCCATTGCTCCCTGCTTACTTAGCCCATTAGCTGCACTCGATGTGGGACTGGTATCCCATTTCTAGAGAAGTTTTTTTTTCCAGAGAACTTTCTTTGTAACAGGCATGCCTCTAAGCAATTTACAGATGTTAATCCATTTACACCCCCTTAACAGTTCTGGGAGATAGTGACAGTGATAATCCATACTTAATAAATGGGGAAACTGAGGCACAATGTGGTTTCATCAGTGATTAAGTAAACTTGCTTATGTTACAGAGGTTAAACTCTCTCACAGAGAGGTCCCTGCCCTCTTAGCACTCACAGTTTATAAGACAGAGCAAACCTCTTGGCAGTCCCTTATGTGGACTTTAACAGAGGCAGCGGGACCCAGCAGAAAGAGTCTAGGAGAGCTTCCTAGAGGAGGTGTTTGCTGAGTTGGGTTTTGAAGGTTGAATAGGAATTTGCCAAGTGAAAAGGAAGCAAAGGAAACAGCAAAGACTTTCGCTGGGGAGCTGGGAAGGCCTAGGGAACCATGAGAAATTGGGGCAAATGGGAGCAGATGAGGAGTGTGACAGGAACGAGGTGTGGTTAGAAATGTACATTGGGGCCAGATGGTGGGGGGTGTGGCCTCATTCCATGGGGAAGGGGTCATATTTGAATATCTAGCAGTTGGAAGTTGCTGGAATGCTGTGGAGTCACTTTGCTTGGTTCAAATACTGCTTTACTTTGACTAGCTGTGAAATCATGGACAAGAAACATAACTGCTCCTGGCCTCAGTTTCCCTGTCTGTAAAATTAGACAATAACGATACCTACCTAGAAT
Organism: Sapajus apella; assembly: GCF_009761245.1. Taxonomy (NCBI): domain Eukaryota; kingdom Metazoa; phylum Chordata; class Mammalia; order Primates; family Cebidae; genus Sapajus; species Sapajus apella. The sequence continues at coordinate 3,563,855 of NW_022436991.1, read as the reverse complement.
GTGCTAGATAAGGGTGAGTTGACAGGAATCTTATTTGCGGTGAGAGCTTAGTGTATAACAGGGGGTGTAAGGTGATCAGATTTGCTGTGTGGGTAATCATACTGCACATTCCCTCCTAACACCTGCCAAGGGGGCCAGGGCCTACATCTCTGGTCCTCAGTTTCCCCATTGGAAATCCAGTGAAGGGGAGCCTGCTTTAAGGCTTGAGTGTGCCTCCTCCCCTGCCCCCACACCCCTGCCCGCCTGGCTGGGGGAACCCAGAGGCCCCTCCAGGCTGAACCTGTAGTTTTACTTTGACCCAATTTTTGGCAACTGTAGCTTTTCCTGTCAACAGGCTGGCTAGTAGAGGACTTGGCAAAGGCTTGACAAACGGCAGAACGCTGCCAGGGCTGGGCGTGCTGGGGATTCCATTTTCAACAGTCCAAGCTGGGGACAGAGGAAGGGTCCCCATCATCCCTTTAGTTGACCACGTACATTGGCCTCCAGTTAATTGTCCTTCCTTTTCATTTTTTTTTTTTTTTTGAGACAGGGTCTCACTCTGCCACCCAGGCTGGAGTGCAGTGGTGTGATCTTGGCTCACCGCAACCTCCACCTTCCACGTTCAAGCGATTCTCATGCCTCAGCCTCTGGAATAGCTGGGACTACAGGTAAATGCCACCGCACCTGGCTAGTTTTCTGTTCTTTGGGTTTTTTTTTTTTTTTTTGGTAGACATAGGGTTTCAACCATGTTGCCCCAGCTGGTCTCGAACTCCTGCACTCAAGCAATCCGCCTGCCTCGGCCTACCGAAGTGCTGGGATTACAGGCATGAGCCACCTGGACGAGCTTATTATCACTTTCTTTTAATTCTTCACACCCTGTGAGCTCTGGGTGCTTATCCCATTTCACAGGTGAGGAAACAGATGAGCGAAGGGGCTACTTGCCAATAACACACAGCTGGCAGTGTTTCTCCAGGTGTGGGGTGAATGCCCTGGAGGGTCTTTAGGTGGTGATTTTAGGTAAAACATGGTGAGATTTTTATAAAACATTGAGGCCCCTTCCTCCTCTGTGAAACCGTGATTTCGTATTTTCATCCTCCTGTAGTCTTTCTGCTTAAGTCAAAAAGTACGTCTCATATTGGTGCTATTGTGTCATAAACACCACTCTAATGCTTGCTAATACTCCACCTTCTCCTTTGTTTTTTTTGAGACTGAGTCCGCACTGTCGCCCAGACTGGAGTGCAATCTTGGCTCACTGCAACTCTACCTCCCAAGTTCCAACAGTTCTCCTGCCTCAGCCTCCGGAATAGCGGGGATTACAGGTACCTACCATCATGCCTGGCTAATTTTGGTATTTTTGTAGAAATGGGGTTTCACCATGTTGGCCAGGCTGGTCTTGAACTCTTGACCTCAGGTGATCCACCTGCCTCAGCCTCCCAAAGTGCTCGGATTACAGAAGTGGGCCACCAAACCTTGCCTCTCCTCTCTCTCTCTCTTCTCTCTCTCCTCTCTCTCTCCTCTCTCTCTCTCTCTCGTTTTTGAGACAGAGTCTCATTCTCTCACCCATGCTTGAGTACAGGTGATGTGATCTCGGCTCACTGCAGCCTCTGCCTCCAAGCTTCAAGTGATTCACCTGCCTCAGCCTCCCAGGTAGCTGGGATTACAGGTGTAGGCCACCATGCCCAGCTGATTTTTGTATTTTTAGTAGAGGGTTTCGCCACGTTGGCCAGGCTGGTCTCGAACTCCTGACCTCAGGTGATCTGCCTGCCTCGGCCTCCCAAAGAGCTGGGATTACAGGCATGTACCACTGCGCACAGTCCCCTTCTCTCTTTTTCTGTCTCTCAACCAAACATGGAGCCAATCTTTTGCTCAGCACACAGCAGTCTCTAGCTAACTTACATTGTTTGGATTTCATTGTATTGCTTAAGGGTTGCCTCTTTGTTGTGGGAAAGTCTACCTGCCATGTATGGTAATGAAACATTTCCCTTGAAATAAAAGTTAATTAAGGAAATCATGTAACTTAATTTGTAGAAAATATTAATTGAATAGAAGAACAGCTGGGGACTTGGACAGGTCTGGCAAAAAAAAAAAAAAAAAATACAAGTGAAGCTTCAGTGACTGATGGGTAACAGCCTTGGTGTAGACATGAGAACGAAGGCATGGCTATAAAAATAGGCTGCCCTGGGACAGAATCCATCCCCCACCAGGGCTCTGCTACCTACCTGCAGTGTGACCTGAGCCCGTTATTTAACCCTGTGCCCCAGTTTCGTCATCTGCACAATGAGGGTAATAATAGCTATACCTGATTCATACAGTTCTTGTGAGGATTAATTGGGATACTATGCATGAATTACTTAGAACAATGCCTCGCGTCTAGGGAGCATTTGACATGGGTGAGCTGGCAGCCAACGCTGTGCTGTTATTAGCAAGAAATGGGCTGACAGTGGGACCAGGTGGGTCCAACTTCACGGCTATGCTGATTCAAATCCTCTGCACAGCTGGTGTGATGCAAAATAACAATTATTATTATAGTTCTGGCTGGGTGCGGTGGCTCATGCCTGTAATCTCAGCTCTTTGGAAGGACAAGCTGGGAGAACCACTGAGGCCAGGAGTTCGAGACCAGCCTGGGCACCATAGCAGGACCACAGTCTCAAGTAAAAAATAAAAAATAGCCAGGTGTGGTGTCGCACACCTGTAGTCCCAGCTACTTGGGAGGCTGAGGCAGGAGGATCCCTTGAGCCCAGAATTTTGAGGCTGCAGTGAGCTGTGCTTGTACCATTGCACTCAGTCTGGGTGACAGTGAGACTTTTTTGTTTTTTGAGACGGAGTCTTGCTCTGTTGCCCAGGCTGGAGTACAGTGGCGTAATCTAGACCCACTGCAACCTTTGCCTCCCAGGTTCAAGTGATTCTCCTGCCTCAGCCACCCTAGTCGCTGGGACTACAGGTGCACGCCACCACACCCAGCTAATTTTTGTATTTTTATTAGAGACGGGGTTTCACCATGTTGGCCAGGCTGGTGTCCAACTCCTGGCCTCAAGTGATCCACCCACCTCGGCCTCCCAAAGTGCTGGGATTATAGGCGTGAGCCACCGCACCCGGTCTACGAGACTGTGTTTCAAACAACAGCAGCGACAACAGCAGCAGCAAACCAGTAGCAATAAAAGAATCAAGCAGAGAGGGCTGATTCCAGTGACTGGGCATACGTCATGTGCTAAGTATTTTCTAGGCATCCTTTGATTGAACTTCACCCATGAGGTGGGTAGGTCTTAACCTTATTTACAGGTAGGAAAAGAGTTTCAAGATCTAAGGGGTGGGGGGGGGGGTCGGTGTGGGCCGGAATGGGGTAGAAGCAGAGCACATGTTGGTCTCTGAGGACTTGAGGGGTGGGAAAGGGCCCGCTATTGTGGCCTTGACCTGGCCTGCCCTTGGGACATGCCCTCGCCCAGCCTGGGGTCTTCCAAGAGCCCTGAGGTCCCTGCGGACAAGACGCACCACGATGACTGGGAACCACGTGAAAGCTGGAAGGGCGGCGCAGCCAGCAGTGCTTCGGAGAAGCCGAGAGGAAGCCGAGAGGAGCCGAGTGTGGCCGAGCCGAAAGAAGTCAAGCCGAACGTGGCCGAGCCATGCCGAGTGGGTTGGGGGCAGCGGTTGGTGGGGAGAACGGCGCAATGACGTCACTGGCGTAGCACGTGGTGGTTGAGAGTGTGGGCACCGTGGGGCCTCAGCTCGACTGTAGCTGGTTGGGCCTCATTTGTCTGCCTCCACCCAGACTCCGGCTGGCAGACAGCACTGCCGAAGCGGGACCAGGGAGCAGCACGGGCAAAGGCCCGGAGGCAGGAGGGAGCACGGTGAGTGCCTTGCCCAGACCCCTGGACCGTTTTCGCGGAACGTGGGCCTTCTGAGCGCTGCCGCGGGGACCCAGGTAGGGCTGCCGCGTGGGATGCCGGACCTGCCCTGGGTGTCGGGGGACAGGGGGTGGAGAACGGGGTGGAGGAGGGTGTACTGGGCCCGTAGAGCTTTGAACCTGTTTCCCCTGAGGGCCATCTGTCGGGTCCCAGAGCCAGGACCACAGTTGGGAGGAGCAATTTGAGGGCCCACCTGGGCACCATTGTCCCTGTGTGAATTTGCTTTGGTGAAAACTGCGCCTCCCTCTCTGAGGGACACTAGATACCCCCTGCCCCCAAAAGCAGGCCAAGCCTACTGTGTTCTTCCGGGTAAGCTCCCAGCCCCAGGGAGGTTCTGGGTGATGGCAGTGGGAGGCCAGGTGAGAGGTACAAAGCTGGCATCCAGGTGGAACTGGCCACACCCACCTCAGCCCGGCATCCCCCAGGCAGGTTCCTGTGGCCTCCTTTTGTCGTTGGTCTGATTGGCTAAAGCCAAGGGGACTGGCCAAGAATGAATGCTCCCTTGTGAATATAGAGGAGGCAGGGAGTCCAAGGTCGTCTCACCAGGCCCCCTGCTCAGACCATCTGCACTCAGCAGCCAGGTCAGAGCAGGTCACCTCCACGTTCCCCGTCAATCTGGAAATTCACACTTTCCCCCAAAGTCTACAGGGCACCAGGAGCCCTGACCCCTGCCCATCCCTCCCACCTTTTCACTTTGCTGGCCTTCTTGAATGGTTTGTTAAACTCCTTCCTACTGAGCTCCTTTGCACTAGCCCTTCCCTCTGCCTGGACGGCTCACTTCATCTCCTGGCTTTACCTGGCTGGCGCCTTCCTGTCATTCCAGGCACAATAATAATTTCAGTGTCACCTCAGAGAAGCCTCCTGACCTTTCTCTCTAAAAGAGCCCCATCCACTGTCCAATCACCCTGTGGAGTTTTTATCTGACCACTGTCACTATGTACTTGGAATGTTCCTTTTCCTTTATTTCATGTTTATTTATTTACTGTCCAAGGCCCTGAATGTAAACTCAGTGAGCAGGGACCAGACCCCCTCTGTTTTATTCATTCCTGTATCCTTTGGGCTTAGAATAATGCCTGGCTGGGTGCAGTGGCTCCCACCTATAAATCCTAGCATCTTGGGAGGCTAAGGTGGGAGGATTACTTGAGTCCAGGAGTACGAGACTGGCCTAGGCAACATAGGCAGACCCCATCTTGGCAAAAATAGATTAGCCAGGCATGGTGGTGCATGCCTGTAGTCCCAGCTACTCAAGAGGCTGAGATGGGAGGATCACTTGATCCCATGAAGTGAAGGCTGCAGTGAGCTGTGATCACACCACTGCACTCCAGCCTGTGTAACAGAGACCTCATCTCTTAAAAAAAGGAGGAGGAGGAGAAATAGATAATGGCTGGAACACAGGAGGTGCTCAGTCAGTGTTTGCTGTATGAACCTCAGCCATCATTATTGGCACCTCGTCATTCAGAGATGTATTTGGCACCTGCCACGTGCTTGTGTAAGCACTTTCTACCTAGAAAGAGGCTCAGCTCGCCACTTCCTGGGATAACGACAGTACCTGCTCTTAAGGTTGGGAGGATCAAGCAGGTGGAGGTGAGGCCTAGGAATATGAATTTTCACCAGATTCCTCCCTAATCCCATCCCCTCTCCCACTACATAAGAAACCCATCCTGGGCTGAGCAGTGATTCATGCCTGTAATCCCAACACTCTGGGAGGCTGAAACAGGAGGATCACCTGAGACCAGCCTGGGCAACATAGTGAGACCCTGTCTCTACCAAAAGCAAGGAAACTAGATGGGTGTGGTGGCCCACCTCTGTAGTCCCAGCTACTCAGTCCCTGGGCTGAGGCGGGAGGATTGCTTAAACCCAGGAGTTTGGTTCTGCAGTGACCTGTGATCTTGCCACTGCACTCCAGCCTAGGCAATAGAGCCAGACTCTCTCTCAAAAAAAAAAAAAAGAAGAAGAAGAAACCTGTCTTGTTTACAGGGGGATGGACTTGGTCCAAGTCCTGGCCATCACTTTTGAGCTGTATGACCTTGAGTAGGTGGCTGCACTTGTCTGAGCCTCCATTTCCTCATCTATAACACGGGGGCCAGAGTGTGCAGGGGTGGCTTGGAGGCTGGTCACAGGCTATCCCTGCACCCACACACAGTCCTTGTCATTCCAGAGAGCACTTCTTTTCTCATGATGCCTGCCTCATGCTGCCGTGGCTCATCCACTCACCTTCACTGCACCTGGGCCCCCAAGTCAGTCCTTTACATACAAACCCTCCTCTCACTTTTCATTCTTGTAAATTGACGTCAGCGCTGCTGAATCATGAAGCTGAGGTTTGGTGGGGGGGAATCTGTATCACCTGGGAAGCCACATGGCGCTTGCACGCACCTGGGCACAAACACACACACACACACACACACAGCCTTTTCCCCCTGCAGTGGTGCCTGCACACACTTTGAGTCACATGGGACCTGGGGTGCAGCTCCCAGGGTGTTGAGGTCACTGTACCTACGTTAGTATAGATTTATTTTAAATGACTCATAAAGGGAGGAAGGGGCCAGCTCTGGGAAGTGTGATCAGAGGGGCCTTTATTCTTAGCTGTTCTGCTTCAAGTTTTGTAAGAGGAATGGGTTTGGATACCCAGCACTGTGTAAGGAAAATGTAATTTTTATACTTTTTATAAAGGAGGGGAAAAAAAAAACCCATAACATATTGCAAGCTACCTGCTAGATGCCCCCTCTTTAGAGGAGGACCTGTTTTCTCATCTGTAAAACGGGGATGCTCACAGTACCTAAATCGGAAGGCTGGGTGTGAGTTGAATGCTTTACACAGGTGATGCGGGACCTGGGAGCAGTCTGTGCACAGTGAGTGCTATATAGAAATATGAGCAGCTGGTGCTGTTATTATTGCAACGGTTAGGTCCTCAGGTTACCTAGTGGTACCCAGCCTCTAAAAAAATCCTGAGTGAGTTTGCAGAATCTGGCTCCCCCCCTTGTTGCAGTCCTGCTTTGCCTCTCTGAGCCTGTTTCCCCAGCTGTAAAATGGGGCCAGCACAGCAAGTGAGCAGTCACTGAGGGTCTGTGGGTATCACTAGTATTACGACCCAATTCCCAAGCATTGCCGCCTTGGATTTCTGTTTCTCCAGACACTGCCCAGAGCAGGTAACAGATGGTAAAGAACAAGGACAGGACTTAATTAATCCACAGCAGAGAAGGAAGGGCAGGGCGTGGCTAAAAAGAAAAGAAAGGAAAAGAAAAAGCAGAGATTCTTTAGAGGTAGAGACAAGACACCGCCTCCCTCCCTCCCACTTCACCTCACTGAGGGATGAAATTGCCAAAGCTCTCTGAGATCCTAAATCTCTTCTGGCCATCCTTAAAGGCCTGAAGCCTATTTAATCCCCAAGACAGGCCTGCGCTGCTCTGGTTCTCAGACCATCAAGTGAATTTTATGCTTTGCTTTTGAGTCTGAAAGGTATTATTAAGCGTTAGGGCACTATTACAAGGGTGTCCAAGGCTGCAGAGGGCCATTCTGGCTTCTAAAGATGGAGTGTGACATGGCCACCAGGCTGCTGAACCCTAAACCTGAAAATGATTCAATTCACCAAGTGTTGACTATTCCCTTCAAGGTGCCAGTATGGTCCATGTGTCAGGCTGGCTTAAGACACAGAAGATGCCAGACACCCAGGTCCTGGGCACTTTCTGGTGCTGTGGGTCAGCCCCACAAACGTCCTGGAGCCACCCTTCCCTTCCCTGGCTCCTGAAAACATCAACCTCCTCCATGATGTGCAGAGAGTTGCCTTTAGCAAGGTGGGAGGCCCAGGGAGGCAAGGGGAATTGCCCTAGCCGCCAGCGGCACCCTCCCACCACCACAGACCACAGAGCCTCTTTCTGGCTCCAAGTGGTGTGTTCACCAAAAAGCACACAAGACACAACAGGGTGAGAAGGAAGCCAGGCCCAGCCCCTATCCCCCATCCCATCCCAAATATGTGTCCCTTGAGGCTGGTTCCGAATGTGCCACTCCTCCTTCCAAAAACTAAGCCCCCACCCCCGTCCTCTTCCTGGAAGCTGTTGTGGTCATAGAACCAAAGAAGTTTCCTCTCTGTTATCCATTTCAAGCAGATGCTTAGTGGGCAGCCCAAAAAAAAAAAATGCCCAAGTGTCGTCTTTGACACAGGAATGGCCATGGGAGATTTACTCAGGTTTCCCTTCTGTAGAATGGGGATCAGACCCCCTGCCTCACAGGGTGGTGTCTCTCTCTCTATAGGATTAGGTAAATATAAGCATGCAAAGCACAGAAGTAGGGCTGGCACGCACAAGGTGCTCAAATTCGAGCTGCTGCCTTACCAGACACACGCCAAAACTAGACCAACCGTTTCTCTCCCTGGAGAGCTGTGGGTGTAACTGTGAGGGGTGCCCAGCCACAGAGCAGGCCCATACCCCACCTACAGCCCAGGAAGTCAGCCTTAGGGACCTCTCTCCCCTGGACCTGTTCAGATCCAAGTTAAACTTTTGGCCAAAGCACACGCTTTAGAAACTTTTTTTTTTTTAAAAAAAAACTTTCATAATAAAGTTTATTACATAAACTGGCTGTAAAAAATATAAAATAGGATTCTGCACAGCAGAAAAATAAAGCCAGAGACCCTCCCCCAACCCCTGGTTTGTGCAAAGATACTGGGTATATGTAAACATGAAGAGGTAGGAGGTGCGAGTTCAGGTCCTGGCCCCAGATACAGTTAAGTTAAGCTGCTACAACAACCAGGGGGACCCAGAGGGAGCACCAGGAGGGGGAGCACCCCCTCAAGAGGTGAGGAGGGGGTCTGCGGCCTCACCTCCAGCCGAGAGCGGGAGGCGCCTCACCCCTACCCCCTCTCCCTTCAACCCAGGCGGGGGAGGGCACCCATGTGGTCCCAGACAAATAATAACAGAAAATAATAGGGCACCCCAGTTAATGCTCCGTGCGCAGCGCGGCCGGTCAAATCTGAAAGGGGAAGGAGGTCAGGTAGTCGCGGAGAACGGGGTTGAGGGGGATGCGCGCCAGGTTCTCGCGGCCCACAGTGGCCACGATACGCTGGCGGCACAGCTCTTGCAGCGGCCGTACGCGGCGCTGGCGCAGCGGGGTCCCCAGCATGCGGCGCGGCGCCGCCACGTAGTGCTCCAGCAGTTCGAAGAGGCAGTCGAAGCTCTCCCGGCTGCCGTCCAGGTGAAAGCGGCCGGCCTGGAAGTGCACGCGGATGCTCGTGGGACCCGAGGCCATCTTCACGCTGAGGGCGAAAAAGCAGTTCCGCTGGCGGCTGTCGCGCACCAGGAAGGTGCCCACGGGCTCCGTGCGCAGCCGCTCGTGCGCCCCGTGCACGCTTAGGGGCCCCCAGTAGAAGCCGCAGGCGTCGAGGAGCGCGCTAGCGCGCGTGATGCGTCGGTAATCGGCGTGCGAACGGAACGTGCGGAAGTGCGTGTCGCCGGGGACCGGGGCCGGGGCCGCCGGGCACGGCCGCGGGCGCGCGGGGGCCGCGGACGAGGAGGAGGAAGAGGAGGAAGGCTCTGGCCGCCGTCGAGGCTCTGCTGCTGTGGAGACTGCATTGTCGGCTGCCACCTGGTTGTGTGCTACCATCCTACAGGAGGGGCCAGCCGGAGGGGTGGGCCATAGCGTCCGGGGGTGCGCTGCGTGGGAGAGAAGGCGGTGAGCCGGGGCGCTGCGGGGCCGGGCAGGTGAGCGCCCGCGCGGCAACTCTGGAGGGCGGCGCTCCCGGCGGACCCGGCCCTAGGGGGCAAGCATGGAGCACCAAGTTCGCGCGGCTATGTTCAGCCTCAGTGGGCACAGCTAGACAACGGGCTCTGCATTCCGCGGAGCTCTTCCCGGCGGGTGGGGGCTTGGTGGAGGCGGAGTCCGGCCTCGGGGCACAACCGAGAGGGGGGCGTGGAGAGCAGCCGGCTCCGGCTACAGCTGTCAGGCCCCCGCTCGCCGCTCCGCGCCCGCCGCCTGCTGGCCAGGCCGGGATCGGCGCCCGGTCCGGGCGATTTGGGCTAGCGCCGGAGAAAGGCTGTGCTGCTGGAGACCCGCGGGCGGGGGGCGGCCTGGGTGGGGCCGCCGGGGGCCAGGGGCGTAGCGGCCGCGACCCCATCCTGCAGCCCCTGAGGCCCGCCGGACTCCCGGCTGCCCTGGACTCCCTTCCCTCCTCCCTCACGCCTCCACGCCCAGGGACCGGCTCACCTGGCGGCGGTGCGCGGGGCGCCGCGGGCGGGGCGGCGGGGGGCTCCGGGGGGCTCCGGGGCGGCTCTCGCGCATGCTCCGGGGCCTGGAGCCGTGCAGCTGCCACGGCCGCAGCTCGTTCTGCTCGGCGCCCGCCCCTGCGCCAGTCTTTTAAACCCGCACGGAGACGGGGCGGGCGAAGGCGGGAGGCCCCGCCCCCGTCAGGCCCCGCCCCCAGCTCCACTTTCGGTTTCTTTTTCCGCGGTGGCGCCAGCGGGACTGCTGCGGCGCCTCTCCCCCGTCTGTTCGGGACCCTCCCGCGGGGCTCTCTGCCTGCCTGTTTGCACCTGTCCCAGCACCCGTCCCTCGAGGGACTCTGGCTCCGCCCCTGTACCTTCCGGCCACTTCTCGGACGCCCCCTTCGGACTTGGCGACCCGGCTTTTGCCCCGCTACCTTAGGTTCCACTTTCTGCCCCCAGGTCCTCTTGGGACGCGCCCTGACACACCCTTCTCTGCCCCAGGTGTCTCCACACCCGCTGGGGACAGAGCCCTGTACTCTTCTCCCTTGCAGCCAGATCCGCCCGGGATCCCCCACAAGGTGTCCCCAACCCTGAGCCCGACCTCACCCCTAGACCCCTTTCTAGCTCCTGCTCCACACGCCGTCGACCCCCACAGTCGCCCGCCCTCCTGTTCCGAAGCCCCAGCAGGCAGCAGTCTCTGGTCTTGGCTCGTGTTTCCCGGGAAGTGGCGGTCTGACCACAGGCTTCAGAGGAACCCCTGACGGCGCGGGCGCCTCCACCCCGGCCCAGTTCCTCGGAAACTGGGCGGGGCCGGGCAAGGTCCCTGGTGGTTTGACTGCTCTCCCTGCGTTCCCACTGCTCGACAGCGGAAGAAACTGAGGCCGGGGAGGGGCTGGTATTTGCAATGGCTTGCAGATTGGGAGCTCTGGACCTGGTTTCTCCCCTCCCCGTCTTTATTTTGGGGAAAGGAGCAGCTGGGAGAGAGAAAGTTGGAGCCTAGTGGAAAAATGGTGCATTCTGCGTGATGATTCCCAAATCCTGCTTTCCTAGCCCTTCTCTCCCCAACACCTACCTCGTAAATTTCCCCCTGTTGCTGCGTCAAGCATCTGCCCTTCAAAGACTGCCTTCCCACTACACACATGCCCGAGGCTTGGGATGGTGAGCAGTGGGTGGTCAGGGCTGTAATTTGCACACGTGTTTGTGATTTAGTGATTCCGGCTGCCGTGCAAGGCCATGGATTATGTGTCTGGCTGCTGCGTGTATTTTTGAATGAAGGTATGTGAGGAGCCACATAAAAGCTTGGCTAGGCTGGGGACCTGGTGACGGGCCTCACGCTGGCGCACACTGCCCTCTACAGACAGCTCTCAGGCGGCAGCGCAGACGGCTTCTCCCCTGGAAGCCCTGGTGCCTGGTCCTTCTTCCTGCCTCCCTGGCCCTCTGTTGCCTCCTTCCCCAGGCAGAGCCTAGGTCCTTATGTTTCCTCCTGATCACAGGGGGTGGCTCAGAACCGGGCTGGCTGCACCCCATCAGTGCCCTGAATCTGCGTGTGGCCAGGGCTGGTGGTGGTCATTGGTGTAGGTTGTGTATGTGCAGTGGGTAGAGAGAAGATGCAGAGCCTTGCCTGCGCCAGGGGTCAGGTGTGTGGTCATTTGAGAGATGTCCACTGGACATCTGCTAGGGGCCACACTCTGCTGTGGGTGATGGATAAAATACAAGGAGACCCAGTTCCAACTCTACACCTTTCTATTCGTGTGACCTTGAGCATGTAATTAACCTTTCTACCATGGTTTCTTCATCTGTGAAATGGGGGAGGATAATAGGACCTGTCGCAGGGTGCAGTAGTTCGTGTCTATAATCCCAGTACTTGGGAGACCCAGACGGGAGGATCGCTTGAGCCCAGAAGTTTGAGACCAGCTTGGGAAACAGAGTAAGATCCGGTCTCTACAAAAAAAAAAAAAAAAAAGTACAAAAATCAGCCAGGCATAGTGGCTTGCACCTGTAGTCTGAGGTGGCAGGAGAATGGCTTGAACCCAGGAGTCAATCACTGCTCTCCATCCTGGGCAACAGAGTAAGACTCTGTCTCTCTCTCTCTCTCTCACTTTTTTTCCACTGTATGGAAAAGTCTTCTGCCAGAGACCCTGTCTCAAAAAGAAAAGAGCCAACAGTACCTGCCTCCCAGGGTTGTGTGGGAATTAGACGATCACGGGTCAGGTACGTAAAACAGCCCTTAGTGTATGCTAAGCACTCAGTAGGTGTTTGCTGTTGTTCATTCAAGGGTCCCTGTGGGTGTGGCAGTGTGTTGGAGCCCACAAACACGTGGCTTCAACCCCCGTGTCCATTTTTTAATAGAGATGGAGTCTTGCTCTGTTGGTCAGGCTGGAGTGCAGTCATAGGATCATAGCTAACTATAGCCTCGACCTCCTGGGCTCAAGAGATTCTCCCATCTCAGCCTCCTGAGTAGGTGAGACTACAGGCACATGCCACCACACCTGGCTAATTTTTAAAATTTTTTGTAGAGATGGAGTCTCACTATGCTGCCCAGGCAGGTCTCAAACTCCTGACCTCAATCAACCCTCCTCCTCCTCACCCCTGGCCTCCAAAGCCTTGCCTTGTTTCTGTGTTAGAAGCCCTAGCCTGGGGACCATAGGCCAGGTAAGGCCAGCAAGGGAGCTGGAAAGCGTCTCAGGGTACACTTAGCACACGTGGGTTCTCCTCACTGCCACCAATGACAGACAGCTTTGGTTTCATTTTCTGAAGTCCTGTGTTCAAAATGAAACCAAATCCAGATGCCAAAGGAGAAAAAGAAATCTCCTGATTGACAAGCATCCGCCTTGTGGGCCGTTCTCCCTGGAGGGCTGGGTGCCAGGCTCACTGGAAGCCAGGCGTCATGAAACCCTGAGCGGCTCAGACTGCTTGGCAGGGTGGGACCAGGCTCTGACTCCAGACTTGCTGCATGACCTTGGGCAAGCGACCTGCCCTCTTGGGACCTCACCTGCCCCAACGGCAAAGTAAGCTCTGGACATCTCATACTTCACAAAGCAGCCAGACATACAGAGCCAAGGGCCAAATGCCAGGCATGGAGTCGGTGCTTGGCACAGTGACCTCTTGCCACAGGGCAGATGGACCAGCTGTCTGTCCTCAGTTTGCTAAACCATAGGCCAGATGTGTGGGAATGTTCTCCTCCCTACTTTGGCGGGTCCTCGTACACCAGATGTGGGGGGCCCGGCCAGCATCTGGGGGAAGTCAAGATCCTGGTGACTTATGACCCTCAGATTTTCAGTTTCTCTTTCCAGCTTTGGTGGCACTTTGCTGGGAAAAGCAGCTCCTGAACAGTATGTGTAATCATGAAACTGCCCTCTACTCTGAAATTCCTCAGCCCTCCTTTTCCTCTAACCCGTGTGTCAGCTAGGTTCCCATGGTAGCCTGTGCCCCAGGAGTCCCGAGCAGTAGGGCTCGCAGTGTGGATTCTGCTGACCGTTGGTCTGAATTTAAATCGGTCATTTCATAAGCATGTGACCTGGGGCCAGCTTCTTAGCTTCTCTGTGCCTCAGTTTTCACATTTGCAAGATGGGGTAGTAACGTATCTATTTCACTTCTTCGGTATTTATTGAGCAGGTATTTATTTACTGAGTTCTTTTTTTTTTTTTTTTTTTGAGACGGAGTTTCGCTCTTGTTACCCAGGCTGGAGTGCAATGGTGTGATTTCGGCTCACCGCAACCTCCGCCTCCTGGGTTCAGGCAATTCTCCTGCCTCAGCCTCCTGAGTAGCTGGGATTACAGGCACACGCCACCATGCCCAGCTAATTTTTTGTAGTTTTAGTAGAGACGGGGTTTCACCATGTTGACCAGGATGGTCTCGATCTCTTGACCTCGTGATCCACCCGCCTCGGCCTCCCAAAGTGCTGGGATTACAGGCGTGAGCCACCGCGCCCGGCAATTTACTGAGTTCTTACTGTGTGCCAGGCACAGGAGACTCAGGTCTTCAAGCAGCCCTAGGGAGGCAGTGAATTCACAACCATCATTGCAGATCATAAATGGTTCTATGTGGGAAAGAAACAGAGAGAAAGGTGTGACTGGTTATTTGTTGAGTGAGATAAGTAGGTTAGGGAAGCCTCTTGGACGTGATGCCATTAGCACTGAGGTCTTTCTACAAGTGGGATGAAGATCCCAGCTGGAGAGAGCAGCCAGTGCAGAGGGCCTGTGGTGCGGGAGCTTGAAGATAGGAAAGGAGAGTTGGTATTGCGAGCCAGCGGGTGGTGTAGGAGTAAGGCATAGGTGTTGGCGGGGTCTGATCCATCCGGCAGGGCCTTTTGCCCTGAGTGCCTGGGACAGTGTGAAGGCCCAGGAGGCACCATGGGACTGAGTGTGGAAAGAGCCCTCTGGCTCTTTAGCCGTGCTGATCTGTAGTAGTAGTGGCCTTGGGACACTTTCCCATGGTCCTATGAATTGAAAATTATGTGTTTCACTTGATCAGATGAGGAGAGCCCAACTCGGGGAGCTGGTGGAACTTGGTGAAGGTGTTTCAGGGAGCCCTCGGGCTTGATGGAACCTGGCCCGAAGTCCTCTGTTGGGAGAGGTTGCTTTGGTGTATGTGATAGATCCCTTCTGCTCCCACTGCAGGAACGCTGTGTTTCTCAGTGGTGGATAGAGGGGTGTGAGCTCGGGGCACCCAAGTCCAAGGAGAAGGTGTGAGAGGCCAGGGAGCTATGGCCTGAGCCAGTGGCTGGACTCCAAAGTGGCACCAGTCCTGGGAGACTTGGTGGGGCCCTTCCAGCAGGCTCAGGTGAAAGAGAGAAGTCAGCCGTTACTTGAAGTAGCCAGTAGTAACTGGTTTTCAGAAAGCAGTCACGATTTTTATGTGAACAGCTGTAAAATAGGAGGGGCAGGAAAGTAGAATTCTGGGAATGCTGGTAAAGCAGTCCAGACACACCTGCTTCCAGTCCCAGCTGCCCTCCCCATCAGCTGTGTGGCTTCAGGCAAGTTGATTTAATCCAGTGGCCCAGAGAACTGTCACAAAGCCCAAGCTGGGAAGCACAGTGCCCATTCTACAGTAAATCCCTTAGGCTCTTGTTCGCAGTCTGTTGACTTCCACTTTTGCACAGTATTCTAACAAGCCTCACCAGTTTCCACCCAACCTACCCCAACCGTAAGTGACAAATTAGGTCTCAACAGCTGACAACAAGGACCAGTCGCAGTGAAATAGTGGGGAAAGAACTTGCAGAAGCTATGAAACTACACACAAGAGTTAGCACACAGCAGGCTGGGGACATTAGAGCAGGAGGGTTCCTCATGTCCGTAGCCCCTCACTGCAGTGATGCTGTTGAGAATGTCAGGTGTCACCAGGAGAGGTGGAAGTGGGCCCAGTTCTCTCTGAGGAGGTGTCTGGTCTCAGGGCACACAGAACTGTAGCAGTCTCCACACATGCCACAATGTGGGAAGCCCAGTGTCTGCTGCCCACTTGGCAGTGCCCTAAGCAGGCTTAGGGAGAGGTGATCCCCAACTGAGTTGTAAAGAATGAGTGTCACTTGAGCTCAGGAGTTCAAGACCAGCCTGGGCAGCATGGCGAAACCCCTTCTCTACAAAAATACAAAAAAAGTTAGCTGGGCATGGTGGTCCCTGCCATTTGGGAGGCTGAAGTGGGAGGATCACTTGAGCCTGGGAGGCAGAGATGGCAGTAAACTGAGATCACACCACTGCCCTCCAGCCTGGGCTACAGAGGGAGACACTGTGTCAAAAAAAAAAAAAAAAAAAAAAAAAGAATGAGATCTCACTAAGGGGAGGGAGGGAGGGAGAGCATATTCCAGAATGTTTCCCCATCTCTTTGCCATTATCATGGTTTTTCCATTTGCTTATTTGATGGTTTGGTAACTAGTGGCTTCTCATTGTTGCTTTAATGCCTGCTCCTTTCATTTATTCAACAGCTATTTACTACACTCCTAATATGTGCCAGGCACTGTGCCAAGTCCTGGAGGTGCAGCAGTGACTAGCATGGCCCCCTCAGTCTTCTTTACAAAGTGTGAGATGCACCTGAGACTCAAAGAGGTTAAGGAATGGGCCTGGGGTCACCCAGCAAGGGAATGGGGGAGCTGGGATTTGAAGCTGGGTCTATGTGGCTACAGGGTTTGAGGTCTTTTTCCTCTTAAATCATAGCTCATGTCGGCATCTCCACCCAGGGTCTACCCTCTCCTCTGACCGCTTCGTTCCCCTTGGTGATCCCTCAGGCCTGCGGGAGTGACAGCCCCCCAGGTCACCCCAGGCAGGCCAGGCTACACCTCATTGTTCTCCAAACCTCACCTCACCCTGAGTAGCCCACTGAAATGAAATCCCTGAGTATCAAGATAGATCATCTTCAGAACCCGCATACTCTCTTGCTGACTGAATTTATTGCCTGTCTCTTTCCATTTCCTGAATTTGGGTCTCCAGCAGGCCTGCCCCCGGACCTACTGCCACCCACCCTAAGTGAAAGAATGAATCTGTGGTTGGATTTTTTGCCTATCATCATCGTGCGTCTGACTGCGTGAGGGTGGCATGTGCTGTGAGTGCTTGCTTACCTGTGTGTTTCCTGTGGGAAGGGTTGGGGGAGGTGACCGAGAGCCTGCATGCATGTGTAGGGGTGTGTGTGTGTATTTGGGGTCCATGTGTGAATGTGGGCCTCAGTGTCGAGTGGATTTGCACAGCTGTTTTTTTGTGTATGTGGCCAGGAGTTTGAGGCTGTGATGAGCTGTGATCATGTGTGTGGCTATTCTGCCACTTTCGTCTCAGTGTTGGTTTCAGGGACATGTGGAGTTAAGGATAGCACCATAAGCCACACGCATGACCCAGTCCATTGGCTTATAATAAAAGATCTGCCTTTAGTCATCATATCATAAAAGGAAACAGGTCAGGAAGTCAGGAGGTCCTTTGGTGAGTGGGGCTCAAAGTCCCCGACCTTATATCTAACCCTGTCTCCACTTCCTCTTTCAAAATGTGTTCCTAAATTTTTTTGCACTGATGTGTCAGTGACTATCGTGGCTTAATGTGGCCTTACATTTTCAGTTGGGAACCTGGAAGTTTGGGACAAGACATGAATCTCTTATCTCAGACCTGTCTACCAGGAGTCCTTGACCAAGTTATTTCACCTGTGAGTCTCAGCTTCTTCATCTGTACAGTGAGAGCAATAATATCTCTTGTTGAAGAGTGTGGATTCTGTGCAAATGTTTATGTCAAAATATCTGACGTCTAGTCGGTGCTCAATAAATGCGATTCCCAAGCCTGCTTAGGTCCTTCCCCACACCCTCTCCCAATAGAAATAACCTGGGAACATTGCCCGCTGTGAGGGGAGGATAAAGGAGCCCAAGGAAAGGAGATTGACAGTGGTGTAGAGTGGCATTGATGGGATGGGCCAGGCCCTCTGTTGGATGCTTGCATATGCATTGTCTCAGTGAACCCCCCCAGGGACAGGAGGCACTGTTAGCCTCCCATTTTACAGAAGAGACCAGGATGCAGAGGGGGGACCTGAGTTGCTCAAGGCCACACAGCTGAGATCTGAAAGAGGAACTTCCATGGTACGCCACTGCCTAGGACGGGCTCAGCAAAGCTCGGGGTCCTGCAAGGCCTTCCCCAGACATCTGGGTCTGTTTCCCTCCACTGCATACACCCCACCACCACTCACTTCTACTCCTGCCCCACCTCCCTGCACGGGTTCACCCGTTCCTTCAGCCCAAATGCTAAATGCCACACAAAAGGAAACAAAGTGACCCTGTGTCTGGCACTGTGCTGGGCAACTTCCCACACATCAGGCTGCTGGGTACTTTGCCCCCCGCCATGTCGGAATTATGACCCCCTTCGACAGAGGTGAGTGAGGCTCAGAGTGGTTTAGTCCTAGCACCCCCAGCTAGGAGAGCAAGAATCAGGGCAAACGAGTCTGACCCTGAAAACAAGCCTGGTGGATATGAAGGTCAGAAGCCATTTTACACAAGATGCTGACCATTCCCCAGTCCTTTGGTCTGGCAGCCAGCGTTCCTTCATGAAAATCTGCCTGGTACTTTTTAGCCATTTTACACAAGATGCTGACCATTCCCCAGTCCTTTGGTCTGGCAGCCAGCGTTCCTTCATGATAATCTGCCTGGTACTTTTTTTATTAATAGCAGAGGCTCACTGAGAGCCAAGCACTGAGCCCAGACACTGTGTCACGACACATGGCACATGGACCTCTCCCAGCCGCACAGCAAGGGCGCCCATTTTGCAGATGAGGGCAGGTTTTCCTAAGATTCATGTCCATAGCTGTCTCCATGTCTACTTGGAAGCAGGGTTCTGTCCGGTTCACCCTTATCTCCCCTCCTGGGCCTTCTCACAAAGCCCACGCAAGCGGGTGCTCAGTAAATGTTTATGGAAGAGGAATGAGGAAGGTTTTCCCGTTGTCCTGGGAAATCTCTCTGCTAGACCAGGCTGCCATTCTGCCAATTGCTATACCTGTCCCATCCCCTGCAGTCCAGTCTCCACACAGCAGCCAGTGCCATTTTGAAAACACACACCAGGCTTGGCGCAGTGGTTTACGCCTGTAATCCCAACACTTTGGGAGGCCAAGGTGGGTGGATCACTTGAGGTCAGGAGTTTGAGACCAGCCTGATCAACATGGTGAAAGCTCATCTCTACTAGAAAAAAAAAATACAAAAATTAGGGGGTTGGGGCAAAGGGGAGAGACAGCATTTGGACAAATACCTAATGCATGCGGGGCTAAAAACCTGGATGATGGGTTTTTGCAGCAAACCACCATGGCACATGTATACCTATGTAATAAACCTGCGTGTTCTGCACATGTATCCCAGAACTTAAATAAAAATTTTAAAAAGCAGTGACAGAATACCTGCACAGTGAGGAAAAAAAATACAAAAATTAGCTAGGCATTGTAGCGGGTACCTGTAATCCCAGCTACTTGGAAGGCTGAGGCAGGAGTATTGCTTGAACCGGGGAGGCAGAGGTTGCAATGAGCCAAGATTGCATCACCACCCTCCAGCCTGGGCGACAGAGACTGTCTCAAAAAAAAAAAAAAGTTAGGCATTGTGGCGCATGTCATGTTACTCGGGAACCTGAGACGGGAGGATGGCTTGAGCCTGGGAGATCAAAGCTACAGTGAGCCATGATTGTACCATAACCTGGTCTCAAAAGCACACACCAGACTCTATCAACTCACTGTTGAGAGCCTCCCCTGACTTCTCACACCAAGAATAATGTCCAGGCTCCTTCCTGCTGAACTTGGTCCAACCCCAGCATGGTCTGGCCCCTGCCTGGTGCCCCCAGCTCATGTCTCAGCACCTGCAAATTCTACGCCAGCTCCTCTGGAACACAATTTCTAACCCAGGCTCATTCCCTCACTGGGACATGACATCTGCTTCCTTGACACAGCTCATCCTGACAAGTCTTGTGTGTTTGGACTGTAAGCTCCATGAGGGCAGGACCTTGTGTGTTCTCTAGTTCTGTTCCCAGAGCCCAGCACAGCCCCTGAATGGACTTTGGTCCTTTAGTAAAAGTGTTGAAATGGCAGCTTTGAAGAACGTTGAGGTTGGTACTATTTTACAGAATCAACAAGGGAGGTCCAGAGATGGATCACAGTCCAAGGTCACACAGCAAGTACGAAAGATGAGCCAGGCTTCAAACTCAGGATGCTCTGGACTGCAGAATGCACATTCTGAACCCCTCTTCCTGCCTCCTGTCATGTTCTGTGGATCACATGAATAGATGTGGACTGTGTTATTCAGGCAGTGTTGCCCATCCACTCTGCAGGCTTCTTGACATCCCATCCCCATTTATTTCTGTCCCTTTGCAGGCCCCCAAAACATGTAACGCCTTTATTAGTGAAATCAAAATGACTACTCAGGGATAGTCTTGCAGGGTACACGCTTTAATTAGTGTTGCATAGAAATCACCATAGTAACACGTTCCTGCAAGAAGATGGACTTCATCCTAGCCTTCTATGCATGATAGCATTTCTCATTTGGGTGAAACACGCAGGAACAAGCCAAGGAGTGCAGTCTCATTCGTTGGATTTCTGTCCTAAGGGATTAATAGTGAGAAAGGAACCTTTAATAGCTGAGCACTTCATGAAATCACTGACCTTTACATCTTACAACTAATTTGTGATTGAATATGGGGTGGAAATAGTTTACGTCAGTGTCCTTTTGACCTATGTGAATCTGTCCATCCATCCATTTATCCCTTCTATTTGTCATCCATCAATTCGTTAGTTCACCCATTCTATTCATATATACAACATTTCTTTCCCATTCTATCCCATTAGTCTAGACATGTATTCTTCCATCTATCAATTCATTCAATTACTTCATTCAAATAAATGTATCAATTCATCATCCCTCCATCTATCTAGAAATCTGAGCTATCGTCCACCTACCTAGCCAACCATTATTTAACCAATCAAACCAACCCATCAAAACTAACTCTGTATTCAACCGTTTCATCTACCAACCATATTTTTCCAGTTAATCATCTACCTAACAAAGCAATGACTAGCCAGCCAGTGCATTAATCCATTTATTCACCCATCCAGCTAATCACATCCAACCTTCCTGCCATTCACCCAATGCATTCTTCCAACTATCCTTTCTATTATTTATTATTTACCCACCCACTCATCCACCCAACCTCTCAACCCCATTCATACTTCCATCTAGCTAATCTGCTGACTGTCCAACCTTCCATTCTTCCAATCAACCCATCCAATTTATTCAAAGTCTGTCAGTGTTGATACATTCAGCTGACCAACTGCCATTGTTTCTCTTCTCCGTCTTCATCCTTGCCTGTGGTTCCTCTGTGACCTGGCTGCACCCTTCCCCTCACTGCCCCCAGGGTCTGCTCCCTGTCATCTGTGGGCTCTGTGACCCTTCCCCACCTCCTTAAAGGGTACCTGAGCTCCGCTTCTTGGTTTTGTACACCTGCCGGATCCTCTTGGCCATTTTTCTCTTGTTCATCTTGACTTCCAAGTTCTTTCTTCTCTTGGGGCAGCTGCTGTAAAGGATGGTGGGCCGCGTGGGAGAGTGGTGGGAGTTCATGGTCTTTTTGTGGTGCTTTGGTGGTGGGCTGGGGCTGGGACTCTGGCCCTGGCGGCCGGATGAGCTCTGGGCGCCGGGTGGGCTGTGGTGGGTGGTCGGGCTGCGGCTGGAGCTCCGGCTCTGGCTGCAATGCTGGCTGCAGGTCTGGCAGTGGCGGCTGCAGGTGCACGGCCTGCAGGTGGGGCTTTGGGGCCGAGAGTTGCTATGGGGCTGGGTGTGGGTGATGGGAAGGCTGTGAGTCTTGGTGTCCATAGGAGGCCACGATTGGAGGGGCAGGGCCTCCTCTTCCTCCTCTCCCAGCAGGCCTAGATTTACAGAGGCCCTGGCAGCCCCTGGTTATATAGTTGGGGCTGATTATGATGGCACAGGCCACAGGGGTGTGACAGATGTGGCCCAGCCAAGACAAAGCCCCCTATCCCTTACCCTCATCCCCAGGGTGGGGCTGTGCTTAGGGGTACCCTGGGGTAGTCCCAGCTGCTGGTTCAGGGTAGGAGCCCTTGGGTCAGATGGAGCTTTGTCTGCATTCCAGATCTGCTTTTTCCGCATGGCCAGTCCTGGGGATTCGCCTGAACAAGCCTCAGTTTCCCCATCCCTGCAGAATAGAGACAATAATTGTACTCGCCTCATATGGACATTAGAAGAATTACTAATAAAGGAGAGAATTTATGTCAAGCAGTTAGCCCAGGCCCAGTCCGCAATAAGAGCTCAGTAAAATCACTGACCAGCATCATCAGGTCTTTTTCTTAACCCCCTCGGCAGCTCGGGCGCCAGGGGTGCAGCCCTGACCCTAGTGATGGCAGCTGAATGGTGGGCAGTTGGTAAGATAGATTAGTGTCTGGATGATGGGGAGGTGATGAATTGATCAGATGACTTGGTGGATGGGTGAAAGATGAGTAACCACATGGACTAAGGGGTGGTTCTGGGGCCCTTCCTGCAAGCCCACCCCCCCAGCCAGATGGAATGTCGGGAGATTCTGAGCCAGGTTCAAATCCCAGTTTGTACTGATGTCCAACCTTGGGTAGGCCATTGTGGTTTCTGAGGCTTAGTTGCCTTATGTGACAAAGAGGTGTCTTTCCTTCCTTCCTTGCATTCTTGTGCGCCTGAGATGCCTGTCAAACTATAGGAGGCCCTTGGAAACCCGACTTTCTCCTTCAGTTTCTGCCTCTTGATTCTCCTCCGCTCCCTGCTAACGAAGACTTGCTGTTCAGTCTGAATCATGCCTTCCCTGCTCAGACACCCCAGCAACTGGAGAATAAAGCCCAGACTTATGTTTGAACACCAGGTCATTTGATCTTCTACTCTCTGGGTGTCCATTCAGAGACCCCCACCCCTCCCTGCCTTGGCCGATGCCTTTGCACTTGGCCCTAGGCCTGTACTTCCCCACTGGTCCCTGCATGGAGCGCCCTCTGTCTCTGTCTCCCCTCCTCCAGCAGGCCCCAGCCCAAGGCAGCTTCTCACTTTGCCCATGTGCAGCTTTGCCTCTTGCTATGAGGATTTGCAATCATCTGCTTTTATATAGTTTTTTTTCTTTTTCTTTTTTTCAAGACAGGGTCTTGCTGTGTTGCCCAGGCTAGAGTGCAGTGGCATGATTACAGCTCCCTGCAGCCTCCTAAATTCAAACGATCCTCCCACCTCAGCCTCCTGAGTAGCTATGACTATAGATGCATGCCACCACACTTGTCTAATTTTTTTGAATTTTTTTTTTTGTAGAGACAGGGTCTCACTTTGTTGCCCAGGTGGGTCTTGAACTCATGAGCTCAAGATATCCTCCTGATTTGGCCTCCCAAAGTGCTGGGACTACAGGTATGAGCCACCATGCCCAGCCTTTGCAGTTTATTTCTTAATAAACATGAAATTTCTCACAGTGATAACCGCTTTCATTTATCGAATGCTTTCTACATGGCTGGGCTCTGGGCTTCACCCTCCCCAGGCAGCTTCGCCCTCAAGCCTTAAAGTGACTCTTTGTAGTGGACTGAATGGCGGCCCCCAAAAATCTATGTCCACGTTGTAACTCCTAGAACCTGTCAATGTGATATTATTTGGAAAAGGGGGTCTTTGCAGATGTATTTAATCTGAGAATCTGGAGATGAGCATGTTGACTTAGACAGTGGGCCCTAAATCCAAATCCAAATGGCCTTACGAGGGACAGGAGAGTTGTCACTCAGGACGAGCTTGGAGTTCTTTTTTTTTTTTTTTTTTGGAACAAAGTCTCACTCTGTTGCCCAGGCTAGAGTGTAGTGACACAATCTCTGCTCCCTGCAACCTCTGCCTCCCAGGTTCAAGCAATTCTGCTGCCTCAGCTTCCCGAGTAGCTGGGATTACAGGTGCACGCCACCATGTCCAGCTAATTTTTGTATTTTTAGTAGAGATGGGGTTTCACCATGTTGGCCAGGCTGGTCTTGAACTCCTGAGCTCATGAGTTGCCCACCTTGGTCTCCCAAAGTGCTGAGATTGTAGGCGTGAGCCTCCTCACCCGGCTGAAAAGCTTGGAGTTCTATGAACTAGAGAAGGCAAGGAAGGATTCTTTACTAAGGCCCCTGGAGGGAGGTCAGCCCAGCTGCTGCCTGGACTTCAGACTTCTGGCCTTCAGAACTGCAGAGAACACATTCCTATTGTTTTTAGCCACCAACGTTGTGGTAATTTTGTATGGCAGCTACAGGAAACTAACATACCCCATGAGGCAGCTACAATGATTACATTTAGCAAAGAGGAAACAGGCTCAGAGAGGTGGAGGAGCCAGCCCAGAGTCCCCCAGCTGCTCAGGGGCAGACCAGTCATATTCAGCTTTGGTTGCCTCTGGAGGTCACTAACGGGTTCTTAGAGATTAGAGAGGCACCTACAGCAGGGTTCTCAGGGCCTTGCTGTGGGTGGGCTCAGCAGGTCCAGTAGTGGGCTGTGCGGGTCTCTGGACCCCTCTTCCCATGACCTCCTGCTCCTCCACTGCCGACGCCCCACTTCCCCTCCTTCGAGCAGGGCGTGGAGATCTCGGCCTGCCATCAGCTGGCCTCTCCTCCACACACCTTTCCAGCCCTCCCAGGGAGGGCCAACCTCTCCCAGCAGCAGGTGTGCAGCACATCACATACCTGCCCCCGCCCCCATGACTGTGAACTCTCTTCCAGGATGGCAGGGACTGTGTTTCATAGTACCAGTGCCCCTGGTGACTAGCACCATGCCGTGCGTAAGACAGGGGCTCAGCTCACGTTTCCTAGGCAAATGAATGGGCGGGTGGACCTTGGGCCTTGGACAAAAGAACAAAGCTGGCCAAACGAGTCATTTGTGGGGCTGGGAGTGGTGGAGTAGCGAGGCCTCCCCTTCCCTCCAGCCTACCCTCAGCCATTGCAAGGGAGAGCAGTGGCCTCACCTCGGGGTAGCCCAAGGCCCCTTGCTACCCTCACACACAGCCCCCAGAGAAACTGAGGCTTCCCTGAAAATTTCCCATCCCCTCCCGCCCCACTGCCACAGCACCAACTAGGATCCCCTTGGGAACAGGTGGCTGGGGCCTGGAGGACTGTGAGGGAATGGGGTGGTGATCACACTTGTCACTTCTTTTGGATGGAAGGGATGAGGGAGGAGCCAGGGCTGGGTTGGGCAGAAGACATGTTCTGAAGCTTCTCACAGAAGGCGCACTGAGCCCAGAGCCAGAGGACGGGGCCTGGGTTCTGTGTCTGCACCCAGTCACCTCCCTGGACCTCCTTTGCCTGCTGCTCTCAGGGGGCACTGTCTCTGCCCCCAGGGCTAGACCCCTTGAAGAAGGCAGGAGTGAGCTTCCAGGTGGGGGTGCAGATGGTCGCCGGCAGCATAGACTGGCAGTGGAAGAGTCCGAGGCAGACTATGACCCCAGCAACAATCCCTGTTCTAGCTTGGCACTGGTGGTGCCAGGCCTGGTTCCGCCCAGTACTTGAGCTAATTCTCCTGATCAGCTGAGCCATGAGTAGCGATTAGCTTCCCCCAAATCCTGGGAGGGGCAGGCTGAGGTCCAAAGACACGCAGTGACTTGCCCAAGGGCACACAGCTGGCAGAAAAGAAGTTTGAACCCAGGTCTGCTGAACTCCCAAGCCAATGTTCTTAAAAGTCTATCCGTGGTTGGGGGTACAGTGGGATGAAGACAGTTATCCTGTCCTAAAGACGGGAAGATTTGGCTGAGATGATTCCCCCTCCCAAAGACCCTGAACCTCTGGCTGGGGCTTGGGAACAAGGTCACTGAGCCCTGCTCTTCAGCCTTCCTCCACGTGCACCCACACATGCCCACAC
Organism: Sapajus apella; assembly: GCF_009761245.1. Classification (NCBI taxonomy): domain Eukaryota; kingdom Metazoa; phylum Chordata; class Mammalia; order Primates; family Cebidae; genus Sapajus; species Sapajus apella. The sequence goes on along the minus strand of NW_022436991.1, from coordinate 3,538,488 downwards.
CCACACGCTCACACATTCACGTGTGCACATGCGGTACCAGGAGGGAGGGGGTGAGGGGACACCAGAGACAGGGAGGATTCCTCAGAGACTTTTTACTGACTCCTCTCTGAATACTTTGGTGGGAGCAGTGGTGGGCACCCCTTCCTCGCTGTGGTCACGGGTCAGGAGTGCGTCTGCTTGGGCTCGGGGCTCTGCTTGGCCTTGGCACTGTCCTCATCCTCTTCCTGCCGCTCCGGCTCCATCAGTAGCAGCTTGCCCTGGACTGGCAGCTCCTCTTCCTCCTCATCTTCTTCCTCTTTCTCCTCCTCGTCTTCCTCGCCCTCTGATGACAGGGAGAAGTTATCCTGACTCACGCAGGCCACGAGCTTCTTCATGGAGGATTCGTGGCCACGGCCATGGCTCGTGCTGTGGCCCATACTGTGGCCAGTGCTATGGCCCGGGCTGTGGCCTATGCTGAGCTTGGCACAGCGGGAACCCATGGTCCACGTTGCCTGTCTCTCTGGACTGGGAGGCGAGGTAGTTGGTGGAGGGGCTGTGAGTGGGGGCAGGATGCTGACATCACAAAGGGGCTCCTGGAGCCCACCCCCACTTGGGAACCTGGGTCTGAGTCAACAGCTGACTCAGACCTCAGCCACCAGCAGCTGCCAGCCCCTACAGGGCAGGTCTGCAAGGCAGAGTGTTGGGGCCAGCGCCGACACCATAGTCCTCATTTGCCCTGGAGAGTTTCCCTTGTAGCTGGGATGGCAGTTAGGGATTGAATTTCTAGAAGTGTGGTGGTCGGGGGCACACACAGACTCCTCCTCACATTCCGGAAAGAGTCAGCCAGAGAGAGCTGTCCATGTTGTTTCTTGACTGCTCACCCTTCGGAATAAATCACCAAGGTGTGTGCCCTCTATAAGCTTTACCTTCATAAAACTCAGGGACCCTTAGAACTCTTCCTTCCGGGGCCTGAAAGTGTGAAATCTTCTTGAACAGCAACGGCTTCTAAGCTTTTTTTGTTAGTCTAAAGGCATGGGCACAGGCCAGAAGCCAAGCTGGGATGAACAAGGGGTTGCTCTGTCCCTGACTGATGGGAGATGGACACCAGCAACCGGATGCCACCCTCCCCAGGTCAGGGCAGAGTGACATCCTCTAAGTTGTTTAGGGCCACAGGTCTCTTTGAAGACATCTTGGAACTGCCCCATAGCAAGGCTCCCCTGTCTGTGCAGCACCATTTCAGCATGGGGGGAGGGGGTTTAGCACTTTTTTTTTTTTTTTGAGACAGAGTCTCGCTTTGTTGCCAGGCTGGAGTGCAGTGGTGAGAGCTTGGCTCACTGCAACCTCTGCCTCCCAGTTCAAGCGATTCTCCTGCCTCAGCCTCCCAAGTAGCTGGTACTACAGGCACTTGCCACTATACCCAGCTAATTTTTATATTTTTAATAGAGACAGGGTTTATCGTGTTGGCCAGGATGATCTCAATTTGTTGACCTCATGATCTGCCCACCTCAGCCTCCCATAGTGCTGGGATTACAGGCATGAGCCTGTAATTACAACCACCCCTGACCCGTCATTTTTTATTTATTTATTTTTTTTTGAGTCGGAGTCTCACTCTGTCACCAGGCTGGAGTGCAGTGGCGCGATCTTGGCTCACTGTAACCTCCACCTCCTGGGTTCAAGCGATTCTCCTGCCTCAGCCTCCCAGGTAGCTGGGATTACAGGCGCCCGCCACCATGCCCAGCTAATTTTTGTATTTTTATTAGAGACAGGGTTTCATCATGTTGTCCAGGATGGTCTCGATCTCTTGACCTCGTGATCCGCCCACCTCAGCCTCCCAAAATGCTGGGATTACAGGCATGAGCCACTGTGCCCGGCCAACTTTTTTTTTTTTATACATTGAAATGAGTCTTTTGTAAATGGCAGTGGTATTTTTTTAATTTAAATTTTTTCAGGCTGGGCATGGTGGCTCATGCCTGTAATTCTAGCACTTTGGGAGGCAAGGCAGGTGAATCATCTGAGGTCAGGAGTTAGAGACCAGCCTGGCCAACATTGTGAAACCCTTGCTTTACTAAAAATACCAAAAATATATTTTTTAGCTCCTCCAGCTACTCAGGAGGTTACGCAGGAGAATCACTTGAACCCAGGAGGTGGAGTTTGCAGTGAGCCACTGCACTCCATCCTGGGTAACAAGAGCAAAACCCCATCTCAAAAAAAAATGTTTTTTTTTCGGAAAGTCATTTCTTCATAAAGATTGGTCATTTCTGAGCACCAGGAATCCATTTTCCAACATAGAGGTTGGATCATGCCAATTTTCTTCCCCCAGTCCTGTGGTTGGCTAAATGCCTCTCCAAAATGCCCACGTCCTAATCCTAGAATTTGTGATGTGAGATGGGGAAGTTATCCTGGTTTGTCCAGAAAGTCTCACAAGGGTCCTTGATTTCAGACAGGAGGTGGGAGTGATGCACCCACAAGCCAAGGAGAGCAGGCAGCAAGAATCGGATTCTCCCTGAGCCTCCAGAGGCCTCAGTCAGCCCAGGCCTCACATAGCCAGAGTAATCTGCTCCTTGCCTTTTGCCCCCTCTATGCTAACTGAGTTGTTGCTGGAGCATGCCAGACCTGCTTCCCACCTTGAAGCCATTGCGGGCACTGCTCCTCTGCCCACACCGTTTGCACACAGTAGGTCTTTTAAATATGGCTACAAGATGCCTTGATATCTTTGTGACTTAATTAGGGCTTGATCTGTTCTAACCATTTTCTCCTTTCATGGGGTAGGATTAGGCTCTTCACTGGATGGGGATCAAGACAGAATAATGTGGCCTTTGACAGCATGGAAAGATGCATAGGACAGCATCACCCCCAGGCACAGTAACGCTCTCCTAGGCGCCCTAAGAGCGTCACAGCTCCCACCCTACCCGCCCTCGAAGAAGGGCTGCAGAGAAGCCTCTATCCACCCTGGGCGAGAGGGAAGCCAGGTTTATGCAGTTTGTGCAAAGGAGACCCCAGTAGGCCAGCGAGTATCTTGTCAAGCTTTATTGGGCAGGTGACTTGGGCATATTTCACTCAGATCTTGTGAGCTTCTCAGCAGCAATTCAGGGCTTGAGCATTTGATGTAGGGGTGTTGCTATGGCCTCACTTGGTGTTTCTTGGGCAGGTGACTTTTAACTTCCAGGAGGGGGCGAGGGGCCCAGGAAGCTTAGTACCTTCTGCATCTTCTCCTCCTCCTGGATTTGCAGCCTTTGGGGAAAGAAAGATCTGGTTGAGGGGGGCACCTAGAGACTCTGGGTGGGGATGGGGGTCAGGGAGCTGAAGCCTCTGCCAGGTGGGGTGGGTCCCAGCCTCCCTCCTGTGCCTGGGGTGGTCAGGGGCATGAAGGGGGGCATGGGCAGACCTCTGCGATACCGCCTCCGGTATCGGCAGCAACGTCTTCTGCGCCTTCTGCAGGAGCGACGCCGTCTTCTGTGAATCCGGTACAGCCGTCTGCGAGAGCAGCGCCTGCGCCTGTAGCGATAGCAGACTCGGTGGGTCCTCCCGTAGGCCTCAACGCCTTCTGGGCTCAGCCCCTGCTCTTCTTGGGCATTACGTCCTTGCTCCTGCCCGTTCACCAGCTGCCTGAACTCCTCGTGTGGGCGTTCGCTCGGGCTCCTCAAGCGGCATCGGACCATGGTGTTGGGAGATCCGGTGGCTCCTGGGCTGAGGCTGCAGTGGGCCCTGGGGTGGGGGAGGAGGGCTGAGGCCTGCCCACCTGCCCTTGGTGTTAGTGTTGGTCTGGTCTGTGAGGCTCCCGGGGAGCTTGTATATAAAGGGGGGCCCTACTATGACTCGGTGACCCCGCCCTGTCCCCGCCCTTCCCAGCCTCCTCTGTGAGGGCAGCATGGGCTGGGGGTCACAGCTAGCAGGGCTCTGGCACCCAAGCTGCAGGGCTAGAAGGACAAGAGACCCCCTTGCCTTGCCTGTAAAGTATGTCCCCTGTCTCTTGTAGCGGGTGCAATCATACAGATGGCTGGCGTTTTATTGTCTAATCCAAGCTCTCATTGCCCCAAGCCGGTGGGAATGCACACTGTCACTTGGAAGTGTCCTCGCCTCTTCGGTGTTGTGCTGTGTTCCACCATGTGGAAGGGACTTCCGTGCTGGCTCTGCACGCAGCTTACTGTTGAGATGGCGGCAGCAGCAAACAGTTCCCTAGTAGCTCCTATGTGCCAAGCATTGATTCATTTATATCCCATACATTCACTCATTTTGTCTCTCTCTCTATCTTTTTTTTTTGAGACAGTATCTGTCACCCAGGCTGGAGTGCAGTGGCACAATTGTGGCTCGCTGCAGCCTCTACCCCCTGGGCTCAGATGATCCTCCCGCCTCAGCCTCCTGAGTAGCTGGGACTATAGGTGTGTGCTGCCACTCCCTGCTAATTGTTGTATTTTTTGTAGAGATGGGGTCTCACCATGTTGCCCTGGCTGGTCTCAAACTCCTGGCCTCAAACCCCCATGTTGGCCTCCCAGAGTGCTGGGATTAGAGGTGTGAGCTGCCACCCCTGGGCATTCCTCACTCGTACCGTCCCCATTTTCCGTGGGACAAACAGGCATGAACAGATTGAGTTGCTCAAGGCCACTCTGCTGAGAAGCACAGGCTGGGCCAGCATTCAGAGACAGCCTGGCTCTACTCGTACCCTTGGCTCTCTGCCTACGCCCAGTGGAGGGGATGTTCCCCTCTCCTCCTCTCAGATACGCATCTTCTTTCCTCCCACTCAGCCTTGCCAGAGCTTCTCATTGAACTTGGATGATCCCATTAAAGTCCAGGATCAGAATCACAGAAACTGCAAAACCAGTTTCCCTTTCATGGAGGGCAGGAAGGATGTGGGAATGTGGCAGACCGGCAGGACGTGAAGATGCAGAGATCATCCCGGATGATCTTGGTTGGCCCAGTGCATTCACAAGGGCCCTGAGAAGAGAGAAGAGGGAGGCAGGAGGCTCACAGGAGGAGAAATTGGAAGAAGCCATGCTGCTGTCTTTGAAGATGAAGGGAGAGGCTATGAGCTATAGGGTCCAGCCCTATAGGTTTCTGTGAGCCCCTCCCTATTGGTGCAGAGACGAGAGACTGTAGAGATAAGACACAGACACAGAGATAGAGAAAAGAGAGTGTGGGCTCAGGGGTCTAAGATTTCGAAGTATGAGCTTCATACTTATATATTGTATCACTGTCAAGCTATTCAGCATTAACCTTTTAAGTTAAAGACGGAGAGAACCTCTCTCTACAGTGAATGCCTCAACTAGATATCTCACCATGACCAATGGCCAACCACAGCATGGGGACCTGCAGTGGCCCCGAGTGCCAGGACACTCTGACTTTTATTGAGTACAAAGCAGGGGGCAGGGAAGGTAGGGTGAGGTAATGGTGGTCGGTGATAGGGTCGGGTAAATCACATGTCTTGAAGATAGGGGGCCCAAGACTTTCAAGTAGCCGAGGGGAGGAGAAAGCCAATGAGTCAGCGCTCTTCGCATATTTGCCAGAAATATCAAGGACACTAAGATTATGTTACTATTATTAATTCTTATCTTTTAAGAAAAAGAGAAACCAGATGCAGAAGCAGGGTGGGAGAGTAGACACGGAGCATGACCACCGAAGCACAGCATCACATAGAGACAGTTAAGCCCCTGGATGTCTGGGGGAATCCCTGACAGCCGTCAGGCCTTGCCACAAGAGCTTGGAAGAGTGGAGTTTTCTCCTAACTCCCCCAGGAAGAAGACGTCTCGGCCGTTCTGGACATTTCCTTCCCTAGCTGGCTAAATAGCAGGCGCTTTCCCAGCGCTGGCACTGCCGCACAGCCGAGGCGCCCTCCAACAGCCCTATGCGGACGTCACAGAGGGCTTAGAGCATCTTGCCTTAGGATCACTTTGTTCACGACGTCACCTCAGTTCCATGCTTCATAACCCGATAGTCATTAGTAAAATTAAAGGTTATATTGAGTATATATCTTTATGATTATAAGTGAGTAACTATAAGATTACGTATTATTATATAAAGGAATAACTAGGTGCCTAAATTACTAATTCATTTCTAAATCGATATTTATATTGGAACAGGCTGAGGCTTCAGACCCTTGCCACAGCACTTGCAGCAATTCCCCGCTGCAATGAGCTAAGGCAGGCAGCCTCTCGGGGATGGACAGGGAAATGGGTTATCCTCCCCTTGTGCATCCAGGAGGAACACAGCCCTGCTGATTCCTTGATTTTAGCCCCATGAGACCCGTTTCAGAATTCTGACTGCAGACCTGTAAGTTAACATATTTGTGTTGTTTAAAGCTACAAAACTTGTGGCAATCTGTCATGGTAGCATTAGGAAACAAAGTCGGAGGGCTTAATCTTCAGATCCTTGCAGGAGGTGACGGGCGATATTGCCATGCCTGCGGTGTTTCTGTGCTGCCTCTCTTTGAGGATAAGAAGGTCCTTTGGAGTGGCCCTCAAGCTCCCTGAGGGCATATGTTAAAAATATGAATGCTAGGGCCTTACCCTACATCCTGTTAAGTCAAATCTCCATGGCCAGAGCTTGCTGATGAAAATAGGAAGGAGCTGGTGTGCTGGCTCACACCTGTAAGGCCGAGGTGGGAGGACCACTTGAGCCCAGGAGTTTGAGACCAGCCTGGGCAACACAGTGAGGCCCCCGTCTACAAAAAGGAAAAAAATTAGCCTGGATGTGGTGGCATGTGCCTGTAGTCCCTGCTACTCAGGAGGCTGTGTGGGGGAGGATCGCTTGAGCCCAGGAGGTCGAGGCTGCAGCGAGCCACGTTCACACCACTGCACTCCAGGGTCTGCCTGTCCAGCCAAGCTGCTGTCATGACCTGACTGTGTTATGGAGAGCCATTGCTGAAGTGATCAGGGTTATGGTGGTGGCAGGGCTAGCACTGAACTCTGATGTGCTCCAGCCACTCAGGAGGCCAGGAGGCTGAAGTAGGGGAATCACTTGAGCCCCGGAGGTTGAGGCTGCAGTGAGCTGTGTTTGCATCACTGCACTCTAGCCTGGGTGACAGAGAGAGACCCTGTCTCAAAAAAAAAAAAAAAAAGGAAGTGATGTGTGCAGAATGCTAGGCACACAGTTGGTGCCCCACAAACAAAAGTCATACTGTGACATTTCTGAGGTGCTTGGTGCACCCTGTCACTTCAGGGAACTGGGTCTCAGAGCCTCTGGTCCCTGCCGAAGTGCTCTGGGCGTTGCTCTACCATCATGAAATGACTGTGAGCCAGGGTCGTGTCAAGGAATCAGAGAGGGTGGGCTTTCTTAGGCTGGGAGTGAGCCAAGTAGACCTATGCCCTCTAGGATTGCTTGTGTCTGGGTGGCTGCCTCACTTCTCATCCCTCCCCACATCACTGGGGTCTTAAACTCTCTTGCCTTGGAAATTTTAGTGTAGGTAGTATATTATACACAACTTGAGTGGGGACTTAGGTTCGACCAGACGGACACATTAACCTTTGTTTCCTCAAGTGAGCATAACGTTGTGAAACCTGCCCCAAAGAGTAAAGAAACCAGTGGTTAACAAAATGTTTGGGTTTGCAGGATGGTAGATAAGAAATTTCCTTAATGGCACTTGACTAAATGAAGTTCAGCTACCTGTACGCGTTATCACTGTGGCCGGTAATGAGGAATAAACAGTTCTGTGACTGGCTTAATCTATTTAATTTGTAAACTAAGAGTTCATTTATGGAAATTTCAGCTTTGGGCTAAAATAAACCCCGGGTGGGCAGCTAGGGGACAGGTCAGATAAGGGGAGCTGAATTCCAGCTGGACAATGTTTAACCGGAACCCCAGGGATGGAGGCAACCCAGATTTGTAGCATTTGCTAATTTCTGTAAATTTCCATGGTCCATTTCAAGCTGCCAGGATAAAGTCACTGAGCAGAGTGGGAAAATGTACATAGCGGGTCCTCTAACTTGGTTGCCACAACCCCACTGGGTAGGGATCTGTGAAGAGGGTGTTTGGGAGGCAGGTTCTGGTTGTGACTGGGGGAGGCAAGTTTTGATTGTGACTTGAGGCAGGTTTTGATTGTGACTTGAGGCAGGTTTTGGTTGTGACTTGTTGGTACAAGAGTTTGGAATAAAACCCAGTATGATAACTGTTACTCTCTCATGTCCCCCCCACCCACATCCTTCCCCGTCGCTTGCCCAGGCCCTCTCCCCATCTGCTCATCCTGAGCCCTCTTCCCCACTGAGCCTCCCCTCTCAAGGACAAGGAGACAAGAGTGGGATGACTTTTTAACATTTATTGACAGGCGGCATTGTTCCTTAGCAGGCTCCTGTTTTCATTGCATGGTGGCATTTTCAAGATGTGGCAAGAGGGTCTTGAAGTCTGGTAAAATTCTCAGGCAGGAGTTTGGTGGACTTGCTATTTTGTGCAATTATGTGCAGTTAGTATCTTCTACACCTCAGTCTGTACCTGCGGCGGCAGCACCCTGGTGAGACCAAGAAAGGTGGTGAGAGGAAGCTTGGGCCCCAGAGCTCCCAGCCCCAGCCCACCCTCAGCTGGGCTCACTTACTCCTGGCTCTCCGTCTCCGGCACCGCCTCCTTCGTCTGCGACATCTTCGTCTTTGGCGGTAGCATCTGCTCCGGCTCCGGCTGCGGCAGCATCTGTACCTGGCCATGGTGCAGGATGGGCTTGGCCTGGACGCACAGAGCAGGGCACCACCTTGGCTGAGCCAGCCAACCTGTGAGCAGGTGGAACTCCGTGGGCTGTGAGTCAGGGCCTGGCCCTGTGGCCTTTTATAGACGCCGGGGGGCCCTTGGGCATTGTGAGGGCAAAGGGGCTGGGACCTCACAGACCATGGCCAGGCGGCCTGCATCATGTCCATATATGGGCATGTGAGGGTCAGGCGGGGCCCTGAGTGAGGGGGCTACCTATGTCACGGCCAGGGAGACACAAGATGACTCCTCTATGGGAGCAATCATCTAGTTGTTCAATTAACAAAATATTACTGTCCATATTTTGGCCTATTGCATGCCAGATTTTGGTCTAGGCCATGGTATATAGTGATAAAAAAGACAGACATGCCCTTTCCTAGTAGGCTTTTATTATTATTATTATTATTTTATTTATTTATTTATTTTTTGAGACAGAGTCTCGCTTTGTCACCCAGGCTGGAGTGCAGTGGCACAGTCTTGGCTCACTGCAACCTCTGCCTCCTGGGTTCAAGCGGCTCTCCAGCCTCAGCCCCCCAAGTAGCTGGGACTATAGGTGCATACCACCACACCCAGCTAATTGTTTTTTTAGTAGAGATGGGGTTTCACCCTGTTGGACAGGCTTAGTCTTAAACTGCTGAACTCAAATGATCTGCCCACCTCAGCCTCCCAGAGTGCTGGAATTACAGGCATGAGCCGCCGTGCCTGGCTACCATTATTATTTTTTTTTTGTAGGGATGGGATCTCTCTTTGTTGCCCAGGCTGGTCGCAAACTCCTGGCCTCAAGCAAACCTCTTGGCTCTGACTCCCAAAGCACTGGGATTACAGGTGTGAGGCACCACACCCTTCCCCTAATAGACTTTATCATCTAACTATAGAAGGCATGAACGAAATTGCCCCAAAGAATAATTGCAATAGTGGTAAATGCTGAGAAAGGGACACCTCAGGTTCCTGAGGACAAGTGCTGGAGAGCCTTACCTCAGGGGAGGCCCTAGGGAGAGCCCCAAAGGGGTGCTGGTGAAGTGAACCCTAAAGGGTGCCAGAGTAAGAGGAGGGAGGAGCACCTGGGAAGAAGGAGCTGCTCCTGCAAATGTCCTGAGGCAGCGCAGAGTGTGCGGTTCTGTTTCTATGGAGGGTCTGGCATCGGGGGGGTCCGTAAGAGACAGAAACTGATCGGGGCGACCAGGGTGGGTGGAACATGGAGCAGCTGTGCCATGGGTGCGGGGCTTCCTTCTGGGCTGATGCTTTGGAACTTGGCAGAGGCAGTGGTTACACAACATTGTAACTGTACTAAATGCCACTGAATTACACACTTCATTTATTTATGAATGAATGAATGAATGACAGGGTCTCGCTCTGTTGCCCAGGCTGGAGTGCAGTGGTACAACCTCAGCTCACTACAATGTCTGCCTTCTGCTTCAAGTGATTCTCCTGCCTCAGCCTCCCGAGTAGCTGGGATTACAGGCATGTGCCACCACGCCCAGCTAATTTTTGTATTTTTAGTAGAGATGGGGTTTCACCACGTTGGTCAGGCTGGTCTCGAATCCCTGACCTCAAGAGGTCCTCTTGCCTCGGCCTCCCAAAGTGCTGGGATTACAGGCATGAGCCACCATGCCTGGCCTTGAATTACACACTTTAAATGATGAGTTTTATCTTATGTGACTTTCAGCTCAATTTCAGCTTTTTGCAAAAGCACACTGCTCCTTGGAGTAAAGCAGAGCTCCTAGAAAGAAGGGGCTGGTAAATACCAGGTAAACTGTTAGTACTCTCTGCCCCAAAGGGGATGGAGCCCACCCCCTCCCCCAGCAAGGTGGGGAAACCATGAATTTGAAGCTAAAGTCTACTCTATTACTAAGATGAATACACTAGCACAGAGTAGGTTAGCAGTAATTTTTCATTGATTGCCTTGGGTCTAGATTGATGTAAAATTGTTACTCCCAATCCTCTAACACTGGATACTTTTTCTTTAGTTGGAGTTTCCCTCTTGTTGCCCAGGCTGGAGTGCAGTGGCACCATCTTGGCTCACTGCGACCTCCGTCTCCCAGGTTCAAGTGATTCTTCTGCCTCAGCCTCCTGAGTAGCTGGAATTACAGGCATGTGCCACCTTACCTGGCTAATTTTCTATTTTTAGTAGAGACGGGGTTTCATCATGTTGGCCAGGCCAATCTCGAGCTCCTGACCTCAAGCCGCCTGCCCACCTCAGCCTCCCAAAGTGCTGGGATTACAGACGTGAGCCACCATACCCAGCCCAGGGTGGATGTCAAACTTTGACATCTCAGGTTTTTCCAAGACCTTGTGTGTTACCCTCTCTCTACGAAAGAGACAAAATTAGCTGGAATGGTGGCACTCTCCTGTAATCCCAGCTGCTCAGGAGGCTGAGGCGGGAGACTCACTTGCTGGGATTATAGGTGTGAGCCACTTTGTCCAGCCACAGAGATTAGTTCTAAATTCTGGGAAGAAGACGTCCTGCTAGGCAGTAGGACATTTTGGCCTCATCTGGGGTCTTGACGCCTTCAGTGGCCATCTGAAATTTTGGGTTTGTTTGTCACTGCAGCTGGCTGTCACTCTGATACAGTACTTGCCACTCACTGATTTTGTTATGATTTGTCTCCCCAAGTGGGATGAAAGTTTAATGAGAACAGGGACTTTCTTTTGTTCACTGTGGCAATCCTAATACTGAGAATAACCGAACTAAAAGGAACTGAAGTATTTGTTGAATGAGTATGTGAATGGCAAATGGATGCTTTGTATGATAAGATTCTTTTCTTGGCTTTTTCCAAATCTAAAATTGTGTTATCATGATTTTTAAAATGACAGTTAGCCTCTCCCTGCCAGCTTCCCTGCTTCTGTTGAGTATGGTCCCTGGCCAGAAATGATACCAATCACCAAGACTCCTGACAGCTAAATACATGCTGAGTCTCAGAAGGGGATGTCCAATACTGTTCCCTGAGGTCCCAATTGGGCAGCCACATGACTTGTCCCTCTCCCAACCCCCACATCTGTGATGTCACAGTGACCTCCCACCACCACCCTGTTGAAGGAGAGACTCGCCTAAGGAGGAAGGCAGGGGTGGGGCTATGTGCCCCCTTCTGCCTCTGGGAGGTGTGAATGCAAGCAGTTCATTCCGAGAATAATGAGAAGATAATTTGGCAGTAAGATGACAGTGTTTAAATGTGCCATCATGCCTACAATTCCATAATCAGTGATTTATCCCAAAGAAAATCTCCTATGTGTTCATAGATGTGTGAGATGGAGGCTGTTCATTAAAGCATTGTTTGTAGGGGAACATTAGAAATAGCTTAAAGTTCATCTTAAGGAAATGGTAAATCACTTATTTCATCCCTGTTGTAGAAGAGCTCACAGGCATTCAGAACCCTGGAGAGTGATGTGGACGTTTATGGAAGGAAATCCATGCTATATCGAAAGTCAGTGAGTTGCTAAAATGTAGGGCGTCATCCTATGTTTGTAAAAAGTTTAGAAATAAACGCTCACACAGAGGAAAATGTCTACAATGTGATACAGTGACCTGACAGTGGGAGGTAGAATAATGGAAGGCTTCACTTTCTACTTTATCCATTTCTGTATTTTGTGGGGGATTTTTCACTGGAAGGGTAAAGACATGTTGTTAAATGTTGAGTGAGTTATTTCCATGAACAGAAAGAAAAAAAAAATGCCCTAATCCTAGCACTTTAGGAGACTGAGGTGGGTGGATCGCTTGAGCCAAGGCGTTCAAGACTAGCTTGGGCAACGTAGTGAAATCCCGTCTCTGTAAAATTAGCTGGGTGTGGTGCTATGCACCTGTAGTTCCAGCTGCGCTGGTGGGAGGATCACCTGAGCCCAAGGAGGTTGAGACTGGAGTGAGTCATCATCCCGCCACTGCGTTCCAGCCTGGGCAACAGAGTAAGACCCTGTCTCCAAAAAAAAAAAAAAAAGAAAGAAAAGAAAAGAATAATAATGCCCATTACCATTTCTAATCACTTACTGTATGCCATGATTCTGTTTAATTCTGAGGCTATTTTTTTTCTTTAATAAGCTTTTTCTGGCTGGGTGCAGTGGCTCACACCTGTAATCCTAGCACTTTGGGAGGCTGAGGCAGGTGGATCACTTGAGGTCAGGAGTTCAAGACCAGCCTGGGATTATAGGCATGTGCCACCATGCCCAGCTAATTTTTGTATTTTTAGTAGAGATGGGAGTTTCACCATGTTGACCAGGCTGGTCTTGAACTCCTGACTGAGGCAAGAGGATTGGTTGAATATGGGAGGCTGACACTGCAGTGAGCCATGATCATGCCACTGCACTCCAGGCTGGGTGACAGAGAGAGATCCTGCCCCCACCACCAAAACAAACAAGCAAACAACAAACAACCAAACTTACCCAGATACCCTTCCAGTGATTCATTTATTTTTTGAATGCCCTCTATGCTGGGCACTATTTTAAACACCATGAACAAAACAAAGATCCCTGCCCTTGTGGAGTTACATTCTACTGCAGGAGATGAGCAAACAATAAGAATGACAGATGGATAAATGATACTGTATATTGAAAGGAAAACAGAAAAAGTAGGGCACAGTGAGAAGCATTGAGCTTGTGGAGGTGACTGGGATGAGGGGCAGTTTGGGGTGCTCAGGGCAGGCCTTGTTGAGAAGGTGACATTTAAGCAGATCCTGAAGGCAGTGAGGGTCTCCTGAGGACATCAGGGAAGAGTGCTCCAGACAAGGGGAACATCACCAGCAAAGGCCCTGGGGTGGGAATGTGTCCTTCTGCTGTGCCCAGGGAACAGTAAGGCCAGCGTGGCTGAGCAGAGCAAGATGGGGTTTGGTAGGAGATAAAGCTACAGAGGTGGCGGGGGGTGGGCATCACATTATACGTGGCTTTGTCAGTCTCCCTGAGGATTCGACTGTTACTCCAAATGCAGTGGGGACCACAAGAGTGACATTCTTTGTCTTAAGGACCCCGCTGCTCCTGTGCTGAGAAGAATGTAGGGGCAGAGGTGGAGGCAGGGGGGCTGTGGCTGTCCCACAGGCAGGAGGCCATGGAGGCTTACACCAGAGGGGTAGAGGAAGCTGGTGAGGAGTGGTCAGAATCTGGCCGTGTGTTAAAGATGGGGCCAGCAGGACTCACTAGCAGTCCGGATGAGGGGAGCGATAAGGAATGATGAGTGAAGGTTGCGTCCGAGACTTTGGCTCAAGCACTAGAAGGATGGCATTGCCACCAACTCCAGTGGGTGCAGAAGGCTTGGGAGGAGGGTCCAGAATTCAGACATCTCAGTAGAGGTGTCCAGTAAGTAGGCGGCTGAATATTGAAGTGTGACACTTAGCCTGGAAGTGATATATTTGAGCATTGTCATTGTTTACAGTCAGGAGACTGGCCAGTCTTTTAGTTTTTTGCTGCTGCCGTAACAAAGTAACGTGATTTAGTCTTTTCGCTGCTGCTGTAACAAAGTACCATGAACTTGATAACTTAAAGCAACAGGAGTTCATTAAGGGTTTTTTCCCCCTCTGTCTCCCAGGCTGGAGTACAGTAGCACAATCATAGCTCATTGCAGCCTTTACTTCCTAGGCTCAAGTGATCCTCCCACCTCAGCCTCCTTGAATAGCTAGGATGGAAGCTGGCTCCATGCCAGCTACCTTTTTCTTATTTTATTTTATTTTTTTTGTAGAGATGGGTCTCCCAGTGTTGCCCAGGCTGGTCTCAAATTCCTAGGCTCACACGATCCTCCCACCTCCCAAAGTGCTGGGATTACCAGCATGAGCTGCCATGCCCATTCTATTACCTTATAGTTCTATAGGTCAGAATTCTAAAATGGTCTTAAGGGGCTAAAATCAAGGTACCAGCAGGATGGCATTCCTTTCCAGTGTCTCTGGGGGAGAATCTGTTCTGCATGTTTTTATTTTTTCCCTGTGTTTCTAGAGGCCTCCTGCATTCCCTGGCTCATGGCCCTTTCCCCGTCTTCAAAGTCAGTAGCATAGCATCTTCCAGCCTCTCTCTGACTCTGGCTCTCCTGCTTCTGTCTTTCCCTTATGAGGCCCCTTGTGATGACACTGGACATACCCAGTTAATTCAGGATGATCTCTCCATCTCAAGGTCCTTCATTTAATCATTTCTGGATGGTCCCTTTTGCTATGTAAGGCAGCTTATTGACAGGTTCTAGGGATTTGCACATGAGCGTCTTTGGGGTCATTATTCTACCTACCACAAGGACCAAGGGGGCGATGGAGAGGAATAGAGTGTCTAGGACCAAGTATTAAGAAGTCAGGAGCTGGCTGGGCCTGGTGGCTCATGTCTGTAATCCCAGCACTTTGGGAAGCTGATGTGGGTGGATCACTTAAGGTCAGGAGTTCAAGACCAGCCTGGCCAACGTGGTGAAACCCCGCCTCTACTAAAAATACAGAAATTAGCTTGGTGTGGTGGTGTGTGCCTGTCGTCCCAGCTACTTGGAAGGCTGAGGCAGGGGAATCGCTTGAACCCTGGAGGCAGAAGTAGAAGTGAGCCGAAATCATGCCACTGCACTCCAGCCTGGATGACAGAGCAAGACTCCAACTCAAAAAAAAAAAAAAAAGTCAGGAGCTCAAGAGTTGGAGATCAGCCTGGCCAGCATGGCAAGACCCCATCTCTACAGAAAATACAAAAAAAAATTAGCCAGGCGTTACACCTGTAGTCCAGGCTACTCAGGAGGCTGAGTGAGCTGAGATCGTGCCACTGCACTCCATCCTGGATGACGGAGCAAGACCTGTATCCAAGAAAAAAAAAGTCAGGAACTCAGGAGGAGCAGCTAGGGGGGTAGGAGGAACCAGGAGACCTGGGTCCAGGAAGACCAGTGGATAGAGGGCACATGGGAGGGGGTAAGCAGCAGCTGTGTCAGTCACGTCAGAGGTGGACTCAGATGTCACCCATGGACGTGGCAATGTGGCAGTAACTGGCGACCTTCAGAAGAACGGTTTGTGTGTAGCAGTGGGGACCAGGCAAGCCTTGAGGGAGTGGGATTTATTTATTTATTTTATTTTTATTTTTTGAGACGAAGTCTGGCTCTTTCACCCAGGCTGGGCTGCAGTGGTGTGATCTCGGCTCACTGCAACCTCTGCCTCCTGGGTTCAAGTGATTTTCCTGCCTCAGCCTCCTGAGTAGCTGGGACTACAGGTGCCTGCCACCACACCCGGCTAATTTTTATATTTTTAATAGAGAGAGGGTTTTATTTTTAGTAGAGACAGGCTGATCCCCATCTTCTGACTTCAGTGATCTGCCTGCCTTGGCCTCTCAGAGTGCTGGGATTACAGGCTCGAGCCACCACGCCCGGCCTGGGGGTGGGATTCAGAAGGAACACAGGGAGACAAGTTGGAGAGAGCCAGGACTGGCCGCTCTTTCAAGGACTTTCACTGCCAAATAGAAACAGGAATGTGGCTGGCCGCATAAGTGGGCCGGGAGAAGGTTTGGTTTAGTTGGGGTTTGGTTTCCAGTGGGACAGCAGAGGGGGATTGTTTGCTGGTGGCAATGTGCAACAGCAGAGAATGACAGATCATGAGGCACTTTCGTGGCTCCCAAGCACAATGGTCAGTGTTGATGAGCCTGTGTGAGATGTGCCTTCCTCAAACCTTGTTACAAGGTTAGCATGTTACTCACCTGATGTGAAAAAGAAAAAGAGAAACACATGAGACTGAGGATGGAGTTGATTGATAGATAAATAGCTTACACCACACTTCTGCAACTTACTTTTGTTCACTTAACCACATATCTCAGCAACATCTCCATGGCCAGCATTGCCCCAAGCAGTTTCTGCTTGCATAAATCTGCCCTCTTGATCTGGGCCATCCAATAGAAAGGTAATGCAAGCCAGTCCGGTGAGCTGGGTCAAGCCTGCAATCCCAGTGCTGTGGGAGGCCAGGGCAGGAGGATTGCTTGAGACCAGGAGTTTGAGACCAGCCTGAGCAACATAGGCCCCATCTCTACCCTCCTCCCTCACAAAAAAACCAGGTGTGGTGCCATGCTCCTGCATCCCTGGCTACTTGGGAGGCTGAGGTGGGAGGATCACTTAAGCCCAAGAGGTCGAGGCTGCAGTGAGTTATAATTGCACCACTACACTCCAGCCTGTGCAACAGAGTGAGGCTCTATCTCAAGAAAGACAGTAGAGAAACAAAGAAGTATAATACAAGCCACAAATTTGGGCTGTATGTCATTTTGGTTTTTCCAGTAACCACCTTTAAAAAAGGTGAAAAAGGAAAGGCACGGTGTTTTAATGTTTTGTTTAACTCAGTCTATCCGAAATATCAGCTCTTCAAGTTGTCCATATAGAATGACTGAGATACTTTACATTCTTCTGTTCATTGCATTTCATACTTAGAGTACATCTCAATTCAAACAGGCCACTTTTCAAGTCAGTTGCCACATGTGGCTCAGGGCTCTGTGGTGGTCAATACAGCCCAAAGGAACTCACATAGATGAGCAGAGGCTACATACAGGACAGATGATCACAGCGCTGCTGGTATAACCGTAAAGCTAGAGCCAGCCTCGCTGTCCCGTGGCATGGGGCTGACCTATACATCATGGCTTTTTGCTTTAAAAAAAAAAAAAAATTAAAGGAAACAAACATTCATTTTAGTTTAATTCATTTATTTAAATGAAAAATAAAAATTTTTTTGAGACAAGGTCTCACTCTGTCGCCCAGCCTGGAGCGCAATGGTGTGATCTCGGCTCACTGCAGCCTCTGCCTCTCGGGCTCATGCAGGCCTCTCGCTGGGACTACAGGCGTGCGACACCACACCCAGCTAATTTCGTTTATTTTTTGTAGCGATGGGGTTTCATCATGTTGCCCAGGCTGGTCTCGAATTCCTGGGCTCCAACGATCTACCCTCCTCAGCCTCCCAAAGTGTTAGGATGACAAATATGAGCCCCTGTGCCCTGCCTGAATTATTTTTAAAAGAGCATGTGTCGATTAAAAAGTATTTTAATGAAGCTGCTCAGGTATTTAAAGTATCACACCTCCAATCCCTGGCTTAAAATAGAAAACAATTGCAGTGTATTGGAAGCCCTCATTTACCCCTTCCTCCTGTCATTCCCATCCCTACCTCTCTCCCTGGACACTGGTGTTTATCGTTTCTAAGTTCATCTTCATGTGCGTAAGTATGTGTCCCCAGACAATCACAGTACTGTTTTGAGGTGTTGAAAGCTTTGTGCCCCCAAACAGTGAGAACAGTTTTTGGGGGGTTGAAATCTTTGGCATCACACTGTATGTCTTGCTGGCTGGGCACAGTGGCTCATGCCTATAATCCCAGCACTTTGGGAGTTCAAGGCGGGCAGATCACCTGCGGTCGGGAGTTCAAAACCAGCCTGGCCATCATGGAGAAACCCCATCTCTACTAAAAATACAAAATAAGCCGGGCGTGGTGGCTCATGCCTATAATCCCAGCTACTCAAGAGGCAGGAGAATCGCTTGAACCCAGTAGGCGGAGGTTGTGGTGAGCCACTGTCATGCCACTGTACTCCAGCCTGGGCAACAGTAGTGAAATTCTGTCTCAAAATAAATAAATAAATAACCTGCTTTGTTGCTAAGGAGTACCTGGGTAAGATTTATCCTGTAGACATGTGGATGAAGAGAGAGGGCTTGAGCTTCTATTCACCTTGTTACATTGTAGTAAGTCATGTAACAGTAATCTTTATGCGCCTGCCTTGTAACTGTCTTGATTGCTTCTTGTTTTTGTGGGGTTTTTTTTTTTTGAGACAGAGTCTCACTCTGTCATCCAAGCTAGAGTGCAGTGGCAGAATCTTGGCTCACTGCAGCCTCCACATCCTAGGCTCAAGCGATTTTCGTGCCTCAGCCTCCCGAGTTGCACATGGCCAATTTTTGTATTTTTAGTAGAGACGAGGTTTCACCATGTAGGCCAGGGTGGTCTCAAATTCCTGCCGTCAAGTGATCCACCCACATCAGCTTTTCAAAGTGCTGGGATTATAGGTGTGAGCCACTGTGCTTGGCCTTCGTTCCATTTTGATTGACACTTGGGCTATTTCCAATTTTCCGCCATTATAAACAGTGTTGCTGTGGCTAGAATTTCTCTGGAATATATTTAGTGGACTAGCACTTCTCAAATTTTAGCATGTACCAGAATCACTTAGAGGGCTGGTAAAGACACAAGGTTCAATCTAGAATCCCACATTGCAAATGCTATTCCTTTTGTTTTCTTTTTCTTTTAAAAATTAAAAAAGAAAGAAAGAAAGAAACAGGTTCTCACCATGTTGCCCAGTCTGGTCTCAAACTCCTGGGTCCAAGTGACCGTCCCACCTCAGCCTCCAGAAGTGCTGGGATTATAGGCATGGGCCACCGTGACCAGCCCTATTCCTTTAAAAATTATTAATAATGAGCAAACCTGGAAAAGACCCCATACATCCAGATGTGTTCAGGTGAGGAGTATTGGGGAGGACCATGAGAGGGGTCAGCATTTTGACCTGGCCTTGCTTGGGCCCTGCAAGGACCTGTGGGACCTCCGGTCCCCTCTCACCCCCAGCCAGGGTGGCTCCTCTCCACACCCAGCTGGATGGAGTAGGTGACCTGTCTATACTGCTGTCCCTGTAGGCACTGTAATTAGAGACATCAACTGGAGTTCGGCATCTCCATGACCTAGTAGAGTTCCCGGAAAGAGTCTCAGGCTTCCCCTATGTGGAGGAGTCTGGGGTGGGGGTGAGAGGCTCTGAGGGGCTGCACTCAGAACCTGGGCCTTTCATTCATTTGGCAAATCTTTTTTTCTTTTTCTTTTTTTGAGACAGAGTTTTACTCTTGTTGCCCAGGCTGGAGTGCAATGGCGTAGTCTCTGCTCTCCACAACCTCCACCTCCTGTGTTCAAGTGGTGATTCTCCTGCCTCAGCCTCCCGAGTAGCTGGGATTACAGGCATATGCCACCACACGCAGCTAATTTTGTGTTTTTAGTAGAGGTGGAGTTTCTTCATATTGGTCAGGCTGGTGTCGAACTCCCGACCTCAGGTGATCCGCCTAGCTTGGCCTCCCAAAGTGCTGGGCTTACAGGTGTGAGCCACCACTCCCAGCCTGGCAAATCTTAAATATCCCAAGTATCCACCAGCCCTTCAGCTGGTGCTGGGGGTACAGTAGAGAGCCTGACACTCCTAGGGGGCTCCTCATCAAAGGGGAAGCGTACAGTAAACAAAGAATTACACAGATAAACATAGAAAGTGAACTACCACTTGTGGGCCTTGGAGTAGGGTTTTGAGGAGTGAGTAGAAATTCACAAAGCTGCAGAGGAAGGGGAAGGGCTACATTATTCATAAAAATCTCACTGGAAACAAAAAACCCTTTGGGGGTTCCACTGTCTCTTGTCAGACTATCCAAATATCATTGCCAGGAAACTCCAGCAGGCCCCCACAGCAGAGCAGTCACTCAGAGCCAAATAACTTCAAAAAGTAAAATGAGAAAAGCCTCTCTGAAAAGTATTTTTATACCTCAAGTCTACATTTAATGTGGCCCATGGGTGTGTTTTGTAGGTTTGCTCTGATGTGGAGTGGGGCCCCCCAGGCCGTTGTACCAGTCACACCTCTGAGCTCCTAAAACAGCTCTGGCAGCCAGGCAGGAAAACCATGGTCAGTCTGTTATAAAGTTAAACATTCACCTGCACTGAGACCCAGCAGTCCCACTCTCAGGTATTTACCCAAAAGCGAAGAAAGCATGTGCCCATCAAGATCTGTGCACAGATATTCATAGGAACTCTGCTGCTAATAATCCCAAACTGGGAAGCGTCTCAAATATCCATCAGCAATGAGAATGGGTAAACAAATTGAGGTGCCTCCATACAATGGGACACTGCTCCCCATAAAACATTGCAAACCACTGCACACGCCACGTCATGCATGGTTCTCATGCGTTGCGTTGTGTGAAACAAACCAGACAAGAAGGGACGCGTCCCAAGTGACTGATTGCTTTATGTGCAGTTTAAGAGCAGGCAGATCTCACTGCTATTTATAGACAGCACAGCAGAGGTTACTGCTGCTGGCGGGGTCAGGGGGTGGGGGCCAGGAGGGCACTTGTGGACTGGGAAGGTACCCCAGGGAATCTTCTGGAGGCTGAAGTTGCCCTTGATCCTTATTTGAGTGGTGACTGTATAGGTATAAAAAGTGATCAAGCTGGACACTTAAAGTCAACATCATTTATGTACTTTCACATGTAAATATTATTCCTCCAGAAAATAAAAACAGCCTCAGTCTTCGCTTCCCCGAAGACTCCCCTGCACCACCACCCCCCACCTCTTTGCCTTGCACCGGTACTGTAAGGCACTTGCTTGACGGGAAAGAGAAACTCGGCCGCCAGCTGGGGTTCATTTGCACTTTCCTCGCCGGTCTGCGGTCTGGTTGTGCAGCTGGCCGCTCCGACGGGGAGGAGGGGCCCAAAACCACTGGCTGCCTGCCTGGGCACGGCAGAGGGCACGTGAGGCTCATGGCAGAGGCACAGCCAGCTTCTTGCATGTGCCCTCCTGGGGAATGGCTGCAGAGCCTGAGACTGCCATGCTATGGACACAGCCCTGGCAATAAATGGCCACTTGCCCGGTCATCATGCTCTGCTTCTCAGCCGCTGCCCCACTGCCTGGACTCACTTCAGGCTGGGGCCTTGGTTTTCCCATCTGAAAAAGAGGGTGAAAAGCGCCATCCTTCCAGTGTCGCAGCCGAGGCATTTGCAGCCTGTGTTTGTGCTCAGTGACTGACAAAGGAGGCTCTCAAAAAGGGTGCAGAAAACATGAATGGTTATAAGCCCTGTTTTTCTAAAATTACAATAAAAAAAATAAAAGCTAGGCAAGGGCTGAGCGTGGTGGCTCATGCCTGTAATCCCAGCACTGTGGGAGGCTGAGGTGGGAGGATCATGAGATCTGGAGTTCGAGACCAGCCTGACCAACATTGTGGAACCCCATCTCTACTAAAAATATAAAAATTAGCCAGGTGTGGTGGCGGGCACCTGTAATTGCAGCTACTCAGGAGGCTGAGGCAGGAGAATCGCTTGAAACTGGGAGGCAGTGGTTGCTGTGAACCAAGATCACACCACTGCACTCCAGCCTGGGTGACAGAGAAAGACCCTGTCTTAAAAATAAAAAAAGGAAGGAAGGAAAAAGAAAAAAAAAAAAACAAATAATTAAGTTTAAAAATAAATAAAACTAGAAGAGGAAACCCAAACTATTTCCAAATGTGTTCATCTGAGAAGAGGACAATGTCAAATACACACCAATTTTTTTACCATTGGTTTTCCCTGAAGGTCGGATTAAAGAAAGGGAGGGAATTAGCATTTCAACACACCTCCCTTTGTCCTATGTGTCCTGCTTCAGCGTGTGTGGATGGTAGCTTTGTGGTTAAAAAAAAAAAAAAAGAAAGAAATGAGAGCAAAAAGTACTTTGAGAACTCTTGGTGGCTATCAGGTCCCCAGACCCTGTGGTGAGAACCTCCAGGGACACCTGTGAACATGGAGGCTCCCAGCCCAGCCTCAGGGGCCTACGTGTTTAAGAAATGGATAGACTTGTCTAATGGTGACAGCAATGGTGCCAGATGCTGCCTGAATGTGTGCTCTCCAGGACAAGCCCTGGAGACAAGTGTCATTATCCCCAGTTCAAAGATGAGGAAACGGACTGGCTGCAGTGCCTCATGCCTGTAATCCCATCACTTTGGGAGGCTGAGGTGGGCAGATCACCTGACGTCAGGAGTTCAAGACCAGACTGGCCAGCATGGTGAAACCCTGTTTCTACTAAAAATAGAAAGATTAGCAGGGTGTGGTGGTGTGCACCTGTAATCCCAGCTACTCAGGAGGCTGAGGCAGGAGAGCTGCTTGAACCGGGGAGGTGGAGGTTTCAGTGAGCTGAGATTGCACCACTTTACTTCAGCTGGGGCGATAGGGCAAGACTCTGTCTCAAATAAATAATAACAAGAAAGCAATAAAGATGAGGAAACTGAGGCCAGCATGGCTTTGAGACTGGCATGAGGGCTCACAGGAAGTATCCAATTTGGCACTCCTATCCTGGAAGACCCCATTTTACAGGTGGACCAATTGAGGCTGACGAAGATGAGTGGACCTATGCAAGGTGAGGGCCAGTCAGGGGCACTCAGATCTGAGGTTCCCTTCAGTTTTTCCAGGGGAACCTGGTGAAAGGGAGCCTTGGATTCATCCCCAGACCCTTCTCTTGTGCCCCAAAACCTGATTTCCCTGAGACCCGCAGCCTAGGAAGGCTGGGCCAGGGTGGGCCTGGACAGCTGTCCCCAGCCCCTGCCGACCCCGGGCCTGCAGGAAGTCATTTCTTGTTTTTTGCCACTGCTGGGTGCTCTGCTCTGACGAGGAGGGCCCCAGGTAAACACTAGGGCTGCCTGGACATGCACTGCTGGCTCTTCCCTCCCCAGGACCCCCAGCCACAAATCCTGGCCCCTCCCTGTAACCCCCAAGCACAAACCCCAGCTTTGCATCAAATGAGTCTGCAGAGGTGGGGAAAGGAAGCCACCTGTGGAGTCGGGTGGAACCTGGGGAGGTGTGTATGTGTCTCTGAGTCTCAGTTTCCTCATCTGGACACAGGGCTCGTAAGATCAGCCTTGTAGATTTTGTGTAAGGATTAGAAACACCACCGGGGTAGGGCCTGGCACACAGGCTGAGAGGCCAGAGGGTGGTGGTTCTAGCATGGGGTCCGGAGCCCAGCGCTTGGTTCAAGTCCCAGCACAGGACTTAACTTCCTTCTATTCATGCTGGTCACACTCAGAGGATATCTGCTGAGCACCCATGGTGTACCAGGCACTGTGCCGGGGCTCTCTTGGCCTCAGTTTCCCCATCTGCCCAATGACAACTCTCACGGCCCTTGCCTAATAGGGCTTTTGGGAGGATTAAATACCTTAGCAGTGCCTGTCACAGCAAGCAACTGAGTTTGCTGCTTCTGGGGCAGTGCCTCTCACGGGATGATGGTGGCTTGATGACAAGTAGGGCAGACAGTGCAGGCTGGCCCAGGACTGCTTTCCAGATCTGGCCTTTCTGCTCCTTTGGTGGCCTGGAGTTTGAAATGCCTTACTCAGACTGGCCAAGCGTTCTCAGTCCTCAGCATCCATCCCTCTCCTGCGACGCATGGTGGTTTCTGCAGACACCTTCTTTCATAAAAAAGAGAAAAATTACACTTACGACCACGTTGGTCTAAGGACAAATGTAATCCAGGATGGATTTGTTACTACATTGGCATCATGATCCCTTTTGTTCCCCTGTTGTCTTTTAAAATAACTTTAAAATGACAACATTTCTGTGGGCCCTTGAAGTGTCATAGTCCCAGGAGCTCCTGCTGAGCCCAGAAGGGGTCCACCCTAGTTGGGCTTTTTTCAGATGGTAAATCCCCGCCTTACCCCTTCTCAGAAGGTTGCCCTCAGCTGGGCTCAGTGGCTCATGCCTGTAATCCTATTGCTTTGAGAGGCTGAGACGGGCAGATCACTTGAGCGCAGGAGTTCAAGACCAGCCTGGGCAACATAGTGAGACCCTGTCTCTAATTTTAAAAACAAAAAAGCAAGCTAAGGTGATGTGTGGGTGTGTTTAAAAGATTAAAAAAAAAAAACAAAAACAA
The DNA here is from genome assembly GCF_009761245.1 of Sapajus apella. Taxonomy (NCBI): domain Eukaryota; kingdom Metazoa; phylum Chordata; class Mammalia; order Primates; family Cebidae; genus Sapajus; species Sapajus apella. The sequence goes on along the minus strand of NW_022436991.1, from coordinate 3,514,297 downwards.
GCAAAAGAAAAGAAAAGCCACCCTTGTTGTATTAGAAAGTTGGAACTTTCCAGGGAGCAGTGTTCCTCATCTAGACCTCACTGCCCTGAAGCCTACTCCTCCTAACCCCTTTCCTTTCCTGCTTTCCCATGTAAAGTAGGGGGCAGAGAACCCTGCCTGCTAAAGCTGTTTGACTGACTATGCGACTGCAGCCATTACCATGGAAATCACAGCCTCTAGCAGTGTGGAGTATTTCACATATTTCATATAAACCAGCCGGGCGCGGTGGCTCACACCTGTAATCCCAGCCCTTTGGGAGGTCGAGGCAGGCGGATCATGAAGTCAAGAGATCGAGACCATCCTGGCCAACATGGTGAAAGCCCGTCACTACTAAAAATACAAAAAATTAGCTGCGTGTGGTGACGTGTGCCTGTAATCCCAGCCACTCAGGAAGCTCAGGCAGGCAAATCGCTTGAACCCAGGTGACAGAGGTTGCAGTGAGCCAAGATTGTGGCTTTGCACTCCAACCTGGCAACAGAGCGAGCCTCCATCTCAAAAAAAAAAAAAAAACTCCAAGCCAAAAAAACAAACAAAAACACATATTTCACGTAATCCATTGGTCTCCCTAGTAGGCAGAAGCCCAGGGAAGTCACAGAACATGTCCAAAGTTATGCAGTAACTTTGGTAGAATCAAGATCAGCCAGGGGTCCCTAAAAGTGTCTGACCTTCCCCACAATATCGTATACAGTATCAGCAAGGCCCTTGGTGGTGGATGCAAACTCATTAATAAATTATGAACATTATATTTATTTCCTAAGGTTGTGCTGACAAATTCCCACAGACTGGGTGGCTTAAAACAATAGAAGTGTATTCTCTCATGGTTCTGGAGGCCGGAAGTTCAAAGTCAAGGTGTTGGCAGCCAGGGCTGGTTTCTCCTGGAGGCTCTAGGGGAGGATCTGTTCCATGCCTCTCCCTAACTTCCGGGAGCTGCCAGCGACCCCCAGCGCTCCTGGGCATGGGGGTGCATTAGTCACTCCCGTCTCTGGCTTCCTCTTCACAAGGCCTCCTCTCTGTTGTCTCCTACCCTTCTAAGGGACACTTGTCGTTGGATTTAGGGCCCACCCTAATCCAGAATGACTTCCTCTCTAGATCCTTCACTTAATCATATTTGCAGAGGTCCTATTTCCAAAGCCACCTTCATAGCCTTTGGGGGTTAAGACGTGGACTTATCTTTTTGGGGCCACTACACATGGGACACAGATTAGTGCTGAAAGGAATCTCAGGAAGCTGTCAAAAGCAACAATAAGGATATGAATACAGTGATATTTTAGGCGGGACATGGTGGCTCACACCTGTAACCCCAGCACTTTAGGAGGCTGAGGCAGGAGGATCACTGAGAGCAACCTGGGCAACATAGTGAGACCCCATCTCTACAAAAAATTTTAAAAATTAGCCAGAGGTGGTGGCACAAGCCTGTAATCCCAGCTACTTGGGAGGCTGAGTCAAGAGGATCGTTTGAGGCCAGGAGTTTGAGACCAGGCTGGGCGACATAGCAAGACCTCATCTCTACAAAAAATAAATCCTAAAAATTACATAGTAACATCTTGGCATGTGGCCCAGCACCTGGCATATGACAAGTACATATATAGAGGTATATATAGAGAGATATTTATAGAAAATATGTATGTATGTATGTATGTATATATTTCCTATTATATATGTATGTGTATATATATCTATATGTTCGTTTCTTATATCTATAAAGTTTGCAGTCTCAGATAAAACGTTTGGATGTCCTGGCTTTGCCCAGTTTCAGTGTTTTCCCAGATATCAGCAAGTCCCCCCCATCTCTCATGAGTTTGCTGAAACAACTTTAGTCTTGTTTTCTGTTTGGCACATGGCCGGTGTTCCTGCAGCCGCTTCAGGTCTGTGCAAGCCCCACTTGTGACACTTGATTTGCAAAGGGGGCCCTTGATTTTTCCAGCCTTGGGGCTTTCCTCTGGCCTCCCCTGGCCCAGGATGCCCCCACCCTCCCCTTTCACCTGTTGAGATGCATTTTGTGAAACGAGCCTGCCTTCTGCCTGCCCTTGTTACAGGAGGCAGTCAGACATGAGCAGGGCAGGAGAGGGTGCCCCCACCTACCGGGAGTGTCAGACCACCATCAGGTGACAGTCAGATGATTGTTAACTGTCCCTCCAAAATAATAATGGGTCGCAGCCAGCACCAGGGAAAGGCAGGCTCCCAATAGACAGAAAACACCAGAAATGAGATCAGCAGCTTTGCGATAAGATCTCAGGAGTTGGGCGAGTGGGCTCAAGCATGCATTCTAAGAGGCAAAATGGCGGAGTTTAACTGGTCTGTGACATGCTTCTGGGAAGGCTGGACTGGCAAGGGAAAAATGCCTCAGTGAGCGTGCACACAACTTCATTAAACATGCTGCGCAGGCTCTTCTCCCAGATGCTGGCAGACCGCTGCGAGGGGGACAGTGCACCCCAAGGGAAGAATCAGGAGAAGTAATGCAACCCTGGGAGCATGCAAGCGCAGAAGACCCCAAGTCACATGGCAGACTGTGCACCTGACTCTTTCAAGTCACTGGCTTGGCCCTCTTCCAAGTATACTTTACTTCCTTTCATTCCTGCCGGAAAACTGTTTAACAAACATTCCCTCCTGCTCTAGAACATGCCTCCCTTTGCCTTATGCCCCCTTGGTGGAATTCTTTCTTCAGAGGAGGCAAGAACTGAGGTTGCTGCAGACTCTGTGGACTCACTGCTGCTAACACACTCTGGCACCCTGTGAATGGGATACATTTCCTAGTGCTGCAAACACCCCCAGCTCCAAAAGAACTGGGCCAAGTCTGTCCTGTTCACTTTGCTGGGTCCTTGTGCCAGAAAAGGAGCCCTTACCTACCCTCTCCACAAAACCATTTCCAATAGCCTTGAGACTTCTCACCCTGTCCCAACCCACCTTTCTGACTCCATCTCCTCCACCCCCCATCCCTTACGTTTCAGTTCCCAGAATTGAAATCACGTTGCTGTTCCCTCTGCCGCTCTGCAGCAGGGCATGGCTGACACCTTCGTAGCTTCCAGATCTCAGCCAAGTGTCCTGGGCCTGCTGTGCCCGGAAGGGACACATTTGGAGTGACTCCTTACCCATACCACTGGATGATCCGCCAGTCGGGTGCTCTGTGTCGCCTCTCTGTGTGCTAGCTGCCTCTCTCCAGCAGATCACAATATCCTTAAGAACAAGGACATTGCTTTGCTCACAGCTGCAGTCCTGACACCTAGCAGGTCATAAGTGATTAGAAAATACAGTGTTCAGGCTGAGCATAGTGACTCATGCCTGTAGTCCCAGCACTTTGGGAGGCCAAGGCAGGTGGATCACTTGAGGTCAGAAGTTGGAGGCCAGCCTGGCCAACATAGTGAAACCCCATCTCTATGAAAAATACACAGATTAGCTGGGTGTGGTGACACGTGCCTGTAATCCCAGCTACTTGGGAAGCTAAGGCACGAGAATCTCGTGAACCCGGGAGGCAGACATTGCAGTGAGCCAAGATTGCACCACTGTACTCCAGTCTGGGCGACAGAGCCAGACCTTGTCTCAAAATAATAATAATGTTCCGTGTATGAATTACATCATTCTCTCTCTCTGAAACAAGAGCTTCCACTTATGGGTCATGGTTAGATTTCAATGGTAGAGAATCCCCTAAAGTTGTAGGCAAAATATGGTTTCTGTGGAAGCATTTTTCTGGGGGCAGAGTACCACTGTGTCCGTTTTAGGGGTCAGCATTCCCCAAAGACAGAACCATCGCTTTACTTAAGTAATACTGCCTACCGCTGCAGTCATCCTCTCCTTCCATTCTCATTTCATTCTACTTGTTATTAAACATGCGTCAGCCCTCCCGTGCCAGTTAAGGACACCAAACCATATGAGGGAAGGTCTCTGTTTTGGTCATTTGGGTCTCTCAGTGCCAGGCATACAGTCAGTGCCTCATTTGTGCTGCCAGATGGAGGAAGAAGGTCAGATTCCACTTCAGCTGCGGGACTTTGGGCTGAAATGGTGCCTGTAATATCTACCCTGGAATCCCAAGCAGAGAAAGCACCATGAGTCTCAGCCCCAGCAGCATATAGAAACACCTGGAGACTTCTACCAACTGTGGTGCCCCACCTCAGGCTACTTGGATCAGTGTGTCTCGGTTAGGGCACCAGTATCAGTATGTTTTAAATGCTCCTGAGGTATGCGATGGAATATTATTCAACAGAAAGAAGGAATGAGGTTCTGAGAATTGGTTTTAAATCATGGTACTACGTTCAAATTACAGCACGAGTGAACCTGAAAATCATGCTGTGTTGAAGAAGCCAGGCACAAAAGACCTCGTATTATGTGGTTCCATCTATAGGAACTGTCCAGAATAGGCAAATTCCTGGAGACAAAATTAGATTAAGCCTAGGCAGCAGAGCAAGACCCCATCTCTGTAAAAAATAAAAAAATTTGGCCAGGCACGGTAGCTCACACCTGTAATCCTGGCAGTTTGGGAGGCTGAGGCGGGGAGATCACTGTCACTTGAGGTCAGGAGTTTGAGACCAGCCTGGTCAACATGGCAAAATGCTGTCTTTACTACAAATACAAAAATTAGCCGGGTATGGTGGCACATGCCTGTAATCCCAGCTATCCAGGAGGCTGAAGCAGGAGAATCGCTTGAACCCAGGAGGTGGAGGCTGCAATGAGCTGAGATTGTGTGCCACTACACTCTAGCGTGTGTGACAGAGCGAGACTGTCTCAAAAAATAAATTTTTTTTAAAGTAAAGGAAAAAGAAACTCTTTTATACACCCATGTTCATAGCAGGACTATTCACAGTAGCCAAACGTGGAAGCAACCCAAATGCCCATCAGCGGGTGAATGGGTGATCATGATGTGGTTTATATTAGGTTGGTGCAAAAGTAATTGTGGTCTTTACCATTAAAAGTAATGACAAAAACCGCAATTACTCTTGTACCAACGTAATACGTATGCTGTGGTCTGAATGCTTGTGCCCTCCCACAATGCATATGGTGAGATTCTAACCCCCAACGTGAAGGTGTGTTAGGAGGTGGGGTGATTAGGTCACGAGGGCTGGGATTAGCACCCTTATAAAACAATCCCCAGAGAATGTGTTCACACCTTCCACCATTAAAGATCAAACAAGAATCCTCCTTTCTGATCTGTGAACCAAGAAACAGGCCCCCAGCAGACACTGGATCTGCCAGCACCGTCATCTTGGATGTCTCAGGCTCCAGAACTGTAAGAAATAAATTTTTGGCTGGACGAAGTGGCTCACACCTGTAATCCCAGCACTTTGGGAGGCAGAGATGGGCAGATCACCTGAAGGAAGGAGTTCGAGACCAGCCTGGCCAACATGATGAAACTCTGTCTCTGCTAAAAATACAAACATTGGCCAGTCGTGGTGGTGGGCACCTGTAATCCCAGCTACTCTGGAAGCTGAGACAGGATCATCACTTGAACCCAGAGGCGGAGGTTGCAGTGAGCTGAGATTGCGCCACTATACTCCAGCCTGGGTAATAGGATGAGACTCTGTCTTTAAAAAAAAAAAAAAAAAAAAAAAAACACTTTGAGAGGCCAAGGCAGGCGGATCACAAGGTCAGTAGTTCAAGACCAGCCTGGTCAACACAGTGAAACCCTGTCTCTACTAAAAATATAAAAATTAGCTGGGCGTAGTGGCAGGCACCTATAATCCTAGCTACTTGGGAGGCTGAGGCAGGAGAATTGCTTGAACCTGGGAGGTGGAGGTTGCAGTGAACCAAGATCACGCTAATGCACTCTAGCCAGGGCAACAGAGCCAGACTCTGTGGCTCATGCCTATAATCCCAGCAATTTGGGAGGCTGAGGCAGGTGGATCAGAAGGTCAGGAGATCAAGGCCATCCTGGCCAACATGGTGAAACCCCATCTCTACTAAAATACAAAAAGCCGGGTGTGGTGATCTGTAGTCCCAGCTACTCAGATGGCTGAGGCAGGAGAGTGACTTGAACCTGGAGGCGGAGGTTACAGTGAGCCACTGCCCTCCAGCCTGGCAACAGAGCGAGACTCTGTCTCAAAAAAAAAAAAAAAAAAATTCTGTTGTAGATAAGCTCCCCAGTTTATGCTAGTTTGTTATAGCAGCCTGGATGGAGTAAGGTAACATACAGTGGAATATAATTCAGCCCTAAAACGGAAGAGAACTCTGACACATATGACAGTGTGGATGTGCCTTAAGGACATTATACACAGTGAAATAAGCCAGTCACAAAAGGACACAGACTGTTTGATTCCACTCATAGGAGGTACCCGGAGAAGTCAGACTCAGAGAAACAGAAAGTGGAATAGTGGTTGCCGGGGCAGGATGAAAGGGAAATGGGAGTTGCTTAATGGGTGGAGAGGTTCAGTTTTGTAAGATCAAAAGAGCTCTCGAGCTTCATGGCGGTTATGGTTGCACAACAAGGTGGAAATGTACTTAAAATCCCGAAGTGTGCCCTTCAGATGGTTCAGATGGCAAGTCGTATGTGTATTTTATCACAACAATAACTTTTGTCAGGCTTAGTGTGGTGGGTCACACCTGTAATCTGGTCACATGATCCTTCGGCTGTTGCTTTTATGGCTGGAAAACTCTGTGGCTGGTGGCATCTTCTGTCCGAGCTTTGCTTGGGCCCACTGGGCTCATTCTGCCCACTCAGCCTGGCAGGCTGTGCTCAGCTCACACTACCAGCCTGGATCCCACAGGGCAAGGCAGGCATGACGCAGTGAGGGGTGTGTGAGCAAGTCAGGGGCACCAGCTGCTACCAGGCGGGGAGCCCCAGGTGCCGGTTCAGGGGTCAGCTCTCTGTGAGGCTGTGACTGGACCAGGTGTACCACAGGCAGCTTCCACAGCTGCCACCGGGGAATGCAGTGGTGCTTGGAAGTTTGGAGACTCCAGGAACCACGGGGCCCCAAAGGGGGAGTCACAGCCCTGACTTGGGCTCCCAGGTCTGGGTTCCCTGAAGGGCCACAGCTCTTCTTTCCTTCTCTTCGTCCACAACATGGTGAGCAAGGGGTGTGTTTTAGCCTGTTTGTGTTACAGTTCTTTCAGCCCTGCCATTTGGCAGGTCCCAAATTCTTGTCCCACCCAAGAAGAATGAGGTACACAGACAAGTATAGGGTGAGCAAGGTGAACAGGAGCTTTATTGAGTGACAGAATAGCTCAGAGGAGGCCCTGGAGTGGGTAGCTCCTCTCTGCAGCTGGTTGACATGACATCTGCTCAGCTTTGGCTGAGCCTGGTTCTTTTATGAGCCTCAGAGAGGAGGAAGTACATGCCGAATGGTTCATCAGTGGCCAAGAGTGGGCCCAAAAAAGGCACCACAAGTTCCCACTCTGGTCTATGGGACTGGCAGCCTGGCTCATAGCCTTCGGGACCTCCCTGGCCTGAAAGTGGGTCCTCACTGGGGACCCACTCCCTTCCACCAAAGAAACTGTCTGCCTTCTACTATCATTCATAGTGCTCAGGCTGTAGTGCCAAGGGGTGCCTGCAGGTCAGTGCCAAGCTGCCCTCAGCTCCCCCTCAGTTTCCATCTATGCTTGTTGGTGCCCAAAGTCCAGAGGGGGCTGAGGCAGCAGGGGCCTGGCATGTTAGCACTGCCCTGGGTGTTCACATCTGACCAGGCTGTGACGACACCCAGGCTCAACCCCAACTTTGCTCCAAAATCAGGGTGGGCACTAACAGCAGGGAGAAGCCAGGCAGTGAGAGCAGGCACTTCTAAGCCTATGAAGGCAGGGGGGCTTTCCTGGGCCCCCAAAAGTGCAGGGATACCTGGGTCGGCAGCTGCAATTTGGGTGACTGCAGCTATGCTGGGGGCAGGGAGTGAAGGGCTTCTGCCTGCTTTATGGGGTGGGGGGCTGAGTCTGTAGCTGTGATTTGGGTGGCAGCAGCCACACCTGGGAGGAAACGGGGCTCCTGCCTGCTCTGTGAAGCAGGAGGCCCCGGTCTGCAGGCATGACTTGGGCAGTTGCAGCTGTGCCTGGGAAGCTCCTACCCCACCAACTCGAAAGGGGTAGGGCTCCCATTTGTCCCTAGCTCCTGCCACCTCCAGAGCATGTGCACCCCCAGCCATGCCTCCTTGCTGCAGCTGGCATGATAGCAGAGGCCACTCCAGATGGGCCACCTCCGCCATCAATCCTAGCACTTTAGGAGGCTGAGACAGGAGAATTGCTTGGGCCCAGGGGTTCAAGTTCAACATATCAAGACCCCATCTCTACAAAAAGTAAAAAATTAGGCATGGTGGCACACACCTGTGGTCCCATCTATTTGGGAGGCTGAGGTGGGATGGTCCCTTGAGCCCAGGAGTTTGAGGCTACAGTGAGCCACTGCCCTCCAGCCACTGGACTCCAGCCTGGGCATCAGAACCACACCCTATCTCTAAAAAATAAAAAAAATAAAGATACAAAAAGGTTTTAAAATTATTGGCCAGACATGGTGGCTCACACCTGTAATCCAGCACTTTGGGAGGCTGAGACAGGCGGATCACTTGAGGCCAGGTGTTCCAGACCAGCCTGGCCAACATGGTGAAACCCTGTCTCTACTGAAAATACAAAAATTAGCCAGCCATGGTGGCAGACACCTGTAGTCCCAGCTACTTGGGAGGCTGAGGCAGGAGAATTGCTTGAGCCCAGGATGTGGAGGTTGCAGTGAGCCAAGTTCACACCACTACACTCTAGCCTGGGTGACAGAGTGAGACCCTGTCTTAAAAAAATTTTTTTTTTATGGTATGCAGTAAAGTGCACACATCTTCAATGGAATTGTACACGAGTACACACTGGTGTGGTGACCACCTGGACTGAGATAGAGAACAGTGCCAGCTTCCTGCCATTCTGTCCCTCTCCTCCCTCCCCCCAGCTCCCCGGGGATCAGACTCCGTCACCAGAGTCTGTTTCTGTGACCAAATGTTCTATAAACAGAGTCATGTGATGTGTGCTCCTCCGTGCCTGGCTTCCTCCTCTGAACATGATGTCCATGTGCTTCACTGTGTTGATGTGTGCAATTGTTTATTTGTTTTGTGAGACTGGGTTTCACTCTTTTGCCCAGGCTGGAGTACAGTGGTGTGATCAGAGCTCACTGCAGCCTTGACCTCCTGGGCTCAAGGGATCCTTGCACCTCTGCTGGGACTATAGGCACAGGCTACCATGCCTGGCTGATTTTTGTATGTTTTTGTAGAGATTGGGTTTCGCCAAGTTGCCCAGGTTGGTCTTGAACTCCTGGGCTCAATTGACCCCCCTGCCTCGGACTAGGATTATACGTTTGAGCCGCTGAGCTCAGCCTGATGCGTGCAGTTGTATAATCCTTCTCACTGCTGTATAATATTCCACTGTCTGAATGGATCATAGGTTTATCTGACCTGATTTCAACAAACTCTGTTCCTCCCAGCCTGGAGCTGTCATGAATAGCACCGATATGTGTGTTCTTGAACTTGTCTTTTGGAGAATGTGCGACCACATTTCTCTTGGGCATATCCTTGGAAGTGGGATCATGGGGTAGTAGGCTGTGTATGTGCCCAGCCTCAGGAAATCTATGCCAAGCAGATTTCTAAAAGCTTGCACCAACTCATGTTCATGGCGGCAGTGAGTGGGGGTTCTAGTTGCTCTCCATCTTCACTCTTGGTTTCGTCATTTTCACCTTGCACATTCTGGTGCGTGTGTTGTGTGTGGGCAGCCCCTTATTTCAAAGTGCCCAAGGTTAGGGGTCACTGGGGAACCCAGGCCACAGGCGGTGGGATGCATATGGCACCATGAGACCGTCCATGAAGAATCCCTGGTTGAAGGGCTTTGAAGACCAGCTCTTGTCCAGTAAAGGCTCCTATGGACTGTATAGAATTACCTGGTGCTTGTTAGGAATGCAGACTCTTGGCTGGGCATGGTGGCCCATGCCTGTCATCCCAACACTTTGGGAGGCTAAGGCGGGAGGATCGCTTAAGCCCAGAAGTTTGAGACCAGCCTGGGCAACATGACAAAACTGAAACTGACTCAGTAGTTCCATAAATAGGTTTTTGGGTAAACAAAGAAATTGACCTTTCCTGCTGAGAAGCTTGAAGCTTTTATTTGTTTACCAGAGTTCTTTATCAGGAAAGGACCTTCAAGCATCTCAAAAAAGTACTAAAGAACTGAAAGTAACCAGATCACCACATCCAGACAATGAGATGTGGGGGGGGCGAGGGGCCCTCATTCATCGTGATTGTTTCCTTGCCCCCGCCTGGTTCCTGTTTTCTTGGACATCAGTCAGTACATTTCTCCCCTGCTATATAAACCCCCAGTTTTAGTTGGTTGGGGAGATGGATTTGAGCCTGAACTCCCATCTCGGCTGCAGCACCGGATTAAAGCCTTCGTCCTTGGCAATACTCATCATCTCAGTCTTTGGCTTTCTGTGTGGCAAGCAGCAGGACCTAGACTGAACCCCTGGTGTCTTGGTAGAAAAACAGATCTATACAAAATATATATATATGTAACTGGTTGGGTGTGTGGTGGTGTGTGCCTGTAGTCCCAGCTACTCTGGAGGCTGAGGTGGGAGGATGGATTGAGCCCAGGAATCCGAGGCTGCACTCCAGCCTGGGCAATAGAGTGAGACCCTGGGTCCAAACAAACAAAACCCAGACTCTCGGGCCCACCTCCCACCCACAAGATCAGGAACTCCAAGAGGGGCCCAGCATGGGGTACTTTCACAGACCCGCCTGTGAGAGGACAGAGCTGTGGTGAGGACAAGGGTTCTGCCTTTCCATAGCTCCACTGCCTTGGACTCCGTGCTTACCCTGTCTGACCTCAGGTTTCTCGTTTGTAAAATGAACGCAATAATAGCACCCACTTCGTAGGATGTTTTGGGGATGAAAGGGACTTATGTTTATACTATGCTCGAAGCAGTCCTTGGCACCTAGTTACCACTCAAATAAATGTCTGTAAAATTTAAAGTTAAGACCCTGGCCGGGCACAGTGGCTGACGCCTGTAATCCCAGCACTTTGGGAAGCTGAGGCGGGTGGATCACCTGAGGTCAGGAGTTCAAGACCAGCTTGACCAACGTGGTAAAACCCTGTCTCTACTAAAAATACAAAAATTAGCCAGGCGTGGTGGCACATGCCTGTAATCCCAGCTACTTGGGAGGTAAGGCAGGAGAATCGCTTGAACTCAGGAGGCAGAGGTTGCAGTGAGCTGAGATTGCACCATTGCACTCCAGCCTGGGCAACAGGAGCAACACTCCATCTCAAAAAATAAATAAACTTAAGGCCCTGTATGGCCCAAGGGAGGTTGGCACTAGCGTGGCCTGATACAATGGTGCCGTATAACTGTTAATTTCAGTTGGGACACGGGGAAACTTCTGCCACCTGCCAGGCTCTGGCCCAATGTAAAGCTCAAGTCTAGAGGGCTGGGGGTTGTGGGAGACAGGACTGTCACCCCAGGACGATCAGAGAGAGAGGGGGGCTCCTGGCTCTTCTGCAGAAGTAGCTACACAGACAGGTCCCTCACTCCGAGGAGCCTCATGCACTTGCCCACACGTTTCTCTGGTTTCACTTCCAGTTTCTTAGAAAGGGCTGTCCTTCCCTACTCTGGGCCCCTCCCCTCCCCACCCAGGATCTGGGCACTGGTGGTACCAGACATCTGGTGCCCTGTCCAAGGCTGGTAGATAAGAAATGTCCCTTGTCTCTGTCAAGGTCAAAATCATCCACCCCCACGTGGGGCGATCCCGCCTCTGGGAGGCGTCTTGCAGAAGCGCTGCCAGGAGCGTGAGGTGGCTTGGCTCCGCAAGCTGTGTGCGCAGCAGCGTGGGGTGGCCAGGGCGTTGCAGGGCATCCCACACCATAACCCATGAGCCCGCCTCTGTGGGCTGATGGGGTACCAGTGCAGGGCGGTAAGGGCCAGGCCAGGTCTGAAGGGAGAATGGGCTCACGTTCACGTGAGTGGGAAAGGCAGTGTATGTGTCCAGGTGTGTCAGGTCGTGCAGAGCGTATCTTGAAAAGCCACACAAGGGATGAATCAGAGAGGTTGCCTCGGGCAATGAGGTGGGAGGGAAACCAGTTTTTTGTTGTGAAGTCCTTGGATGCTTTGAATTTTTGTTTAAATCATGTGCATGCATGATTGTTGTTTATCCTCCCAACCCCACCTCCACCCCAAGTACAGAAGAAAAGAAAGACACTTTCTTTCTTAAACTAGTTTGCCGGAGGGCTGGACATCCTATGTTGCTCATTTTCCTGGAGATTTAGGTTAAAATTATTTAGGGCTTTGGAGTCAGACTGTCTGGGTTCAAGTCCCGGCTGCCCTGTTTTGTAGCTTCTCGGGCAAGTTGCTTAACTTCTGTGAGCTTTTATTTCTTCTTCTGTAAAATGGCACAATACCATTGACATCATTATGGATTTTTTTTTTTTTTTTTGGAGACAGGATCTCCATCTCTCACCCCAGTTGGAGTGCAGTGGTGTGATCTTGGCTCACTGCAACCTCCTCCTCCTGGGTTCAAGCAATTTTCCTGTCTCAGCCTCTCAAGTAGCTAGGACTACAGGCACAGGCCACCACAGCTGGCTAATTTTTGTATTTTTAGTAGAGACTGAGTTTCACCGTGTTGGCCAGGATGGTCTTGATCTCTTGACCTTGTGATCTGCTGGCCTTGGCCTCCCAAAGTGCTGGGATTACAGGTGTGAGCCACTGCGCCCGGCCAATTTTTTGTAGAGACAGGAGTCTTGCTTTGTTGGCCAGGCTGGTCTCCAACTCCTGGATTCAAGTAGTCTTCCGACCAAGGCCCCCTAAAATGCTGGGATTACTGGCATGAGTCACCCCCCGCCCCCGCCACCAGCTTGATGTTAATATGTTGATATTAATGTGATACTAACAGTTCCTGCCTTACAGGCTTGTTGCGTGGCTTCAGTGAGACAGTGCAGGGACATGCGTGAGAAAGTGCCAGGAAGCCCCACCACATGAGGTCAAGACTCAGTGTCTGCAGTACACTCCTACGCTACGGGAGACAGATTGGATGGAGATCTCCATGCCTATTTGCAGATGGGTAGGTTGAGGTACAAAGTAGCAAAGTCGTGGGGTAAGAGGCCTCGTTGGGGCCACTGGTGCCCTGGATCTATTAGTGACCTGCTGTGGGAACTTGGGATGGTCCCTTCCCCTCATCAATGAATTGATGGGTTTGGAAAGCCTCTCCTGGGAATCGTGAAATGCGGGGTCTCCAAATGCCGGTGACAAGTGAGGTGGCAGCACCTCAGAGCCTGTTCTAGGCCCCGGAGCCAGGCATCAGCCCTCAGGCTTAGGGGCTTCCATCTGCATCTCGGCCAGCACACCTGTTTTACTAAGCACACAACTTCCCTGAGGTAGATTCTGACTCAGAAGGTGCTCTCTGGAGAGGCCAGTGCTGCTGGTCTGAGGACCATACTTTGAGTAGCCAAGGTCTGAATTTGATGTCGGTCATGGTATACACCTGTGTAAAAAGCTATCAAGGCCAGATGCAGTGGCTCACGCCTGTAATCCCAGCACTTTGGGAGGCCAAGGTGGGAGGATCACCTGAGGTCAGAAGTTCCAGACCAGCCTGGCCAACATGGTGAAACCCCATCTCTACTAAAAAGACAAAACTAGCCTAGCATGGTGGCACATAGTCTGTAGTCCCAGCTCTTTGGGAGGCTGAGATGGGAGGATTGCTTAAGCCCAAGAGGTGGAGGCTGAAGTGAGTCATGATCGTGCCACTGCCCTCCAGCCTGGGTGACAGAGTAAGACCCTGGCTCTTAAAGAAAAAAACCTGCAAGCTGCACATTTAAATGAGTGCACTTGGCTGGTGGAAGGCAGTAAGTTATCTCAGCCAGTGTTCTCACAGGCTGTTACAGAGCCAGCTCCTGCTGCTCTCTCCCCTTTCTCACTACTGCGCTTGACTAGCCTGAAAACCAAAAAGGGCCAGGTGCGGTGGCTCATGCCTGTAATCTCAGCACTTTGGGAGGCTGAGGTGAGTGGATCATTTGAGGTCAGGAGTTCGAGACCAGCCTGGCCAACATGGTGAAGCCCCATCCGTACTAAAAAATTTTTAAAAGATTAGCTGGGCATGGTGGCATGTGCCTGTAATCTCAGCTACTGGGGAGGCTGAGGGAGGAAAATCGCTTGAACCTGGGTGGGGGAGGCTGACTGAGCCGAGACCATGCCACTGCATTCCAGCCTGGGAGACAGAGCGAGACTCCACCTCAAAAATAGAAAAAATAAAAACCCAAAAAGATGAGTGCACTCTTACTGTATAGGTTATGCCTCCATTAAAAACATTCCAAACACACACACACACACACACACACACACACACACTCTCACACACGATGCTGGGTTCTACATTGACAGAAAGTTGCACATAAAATAACATAAACAAAAATCCAGCCCATGAAGGGTGAACTCAGAATGGTTAATGCAGATAAACTCAGAATAGGTTATGAACCATGAGCCAAGTGGGGGGTACTGGCCACCCACGGTGCCCCGTAGCTCTCCCCTCCCCCACCCCATCTCCCTACACTCACCCCCAACACACCCTCCCATCCAGGTGCTGGGGCGGGATGCAGGCGCCTCACACTGCAGCAGCCCTGCCTTTCTCAGGAAATGCGTGTGGTCTCCAGCTCTGGTCGCCAGGAGACAAGCTACCTGCTTTGTTCCTTGGCCCCCAGCAGGAGGAGGAAAGGGAAAATTTCCTTAGGAGAGGTTCCAGCAAGAGGGATTACTGTTTCAAAGGGAGCGTACCATTTCGGCCGGCGGAGAGCTGCGGCCCCACCTTCCAGAAGGGGCCTCTTGTGCCCAGCATGCGGATCCAGGCTGGGTCTTCGGTACAGACCACTCTCCTCCTGTCTCCCGCTCCCTCCCTTGCAGTTGGTGACCCCTGAGGTCTCCCGTGAGTGGCCTGTGTCCTTGGTTGCCCACCCGCCCTGTCCCCTGTCCTTGTCCCCTTGGTGGGGATGGATAACCCCTTCCTTTCCCCTCACCCGCCCCACTGCCTCACTCTCATCATTTATTTCCTCATTAAGTCCTCTTCCCTGAAGGGCCGTGGAGCTGAGTGACCTGGCGTGCCTCCCTGGGTCCCATGCTTGTGGCTGGTGACGTGGGCCACTATGTCACCTCTCTGTGCCTTGGTTTCCTTGCCTCTAAAGACAGACCTCATGTGGTTGTTTGTAAGGATGAATGCAAAAATGCAAGCTGAGTCCTTAGAATTCTCGGCACATAACAAGTGCTCAGTAAACCGCCTGGCTGCTGTTTACTGGGGACACAGTCCTTTGCTCCCCGGTTGTCTGACTGTGCTCTGTCCTTTCCTCGCAGGGCCATCTGTCGATGCTGGCGAGTTGAGCTCAGCTGACGAGCCTGCCTTGCACGGAGCACTGCCCCTCCTTCTGGTCCCAGATCCATCGGGTCGGAGTGTGTGCACCAACCCTGTGACTCCCTCCACCTCACCGCCTGGGGACAAAGGAAGAGACCAGGACAGCAGCAGAAAGGAGTGCTGCTTATGTGGCTCTTCCCAGAAGGGGGAGCCTCCCAGGCCAGGAATGTGAAACCATTTTGCAGATGAAGAAGATGAAGCCAGAGATGTTATGAAACAGACCCAAGTGGGCTCGCTCTTTAGTCTTGCCGTCCGGAGTCTGGAACGTGGGCCTGTGTCTGGAACTGCTGTGCCCAGGCAGCTTGCCTGGAAATCAGGTAGCGTGGGTGAACCCCTAGATCCCCCTGTGGCAGACCATGAATTTGCTGTGGCTGCACACCTCTGTTTTGCTTCCAAGAAATGAAACTGTGGCGGCTGGAGAGGGATGGAGGGGGGTGGGTGGGGTACAGCAAGACCAGGAAACAGAACTGTCATCTAATGTCTGCAGAAGGTGATAGGGCCAGCCAAGTGGGATTAAGCACCCGCGTCCTTCGCGGCCATTACTGTGTCTAAATCTCTCTCTAACTCTCTCACTGCCACACAGTGAGGAAGGGTTTCTGTTTCCATTTTATAGATAAGCAGACTGAGGCTCAGAGAAGTAAAGTCACTTGCCCAGGAGACTCACAGCTGGAAGGGGCTGGAATTCATAATTTTTTTTTGAATGTTCAAAAGATACTTCTTATTTGCCTATTTTCAAAAAAATTTTCTCCCTTACTTTAGACAATTAGTAAAAGTTACAGGAGCCAACAAAAGGTGAAGGAGAGAGCTGTCATTCAAGGCCTTTCCAAAAGAGGTATCAATGTGAAGAATGGTAAAGAGACACAGTAAGGAATTCAAAAATTTAAAAAACTTCTTGCATTAAGAATAAGTCAGTATTTGTATTAAAATCTTGTTTTTGGCCAGGCACGGTGGCTCATGCCTGTAATCCCAGCACTTTGGGAGGCCAAGATGGGCAGATCACTTGAGGTCAGGAGTTGAAGACCAACCTGGCTAACATGGCGAAACCCTGTTTCTACCAAAAATACAAAAATTAGCTGTGCGTGGTGGAACGTGGCTGTAATTCCAGCTACTCAGGAGGCTGAGGCAGGAGAATCACTTGAACCCGGGAGGCAGAGGTTTCCGTGAGCCAAGACTGCATCATTGTACTCTATCCTAGGTGACAGAGCAAGACTCCGTCTAAAAAATAATATATTGTTTTAACCAATCGTTTAGTTTTGTATTACTGTATTTTAGAGATGCATTTCTAGAGATACATGTTACAGATACATCTCTAGAAAGATTCTTATAACCTTTTTATAATTATAACCAACTGAATTATACAAAAATTCCTTTTATTAACCTTATTATGACTTATATAGACCATTCACTATGCAATTTTTTTTTTCAAACAGGCTCTCTGTCACTCAGGCGGGAGTGCAGTGGCATGATCATAACTCACTATAGCCTCAGCCTCCCTGATTCAAGCAATCCTCCCGCCTCAGCTGCCTCAGTAGCTGAGACCACAGGCACCCACCACCGCACCTGGCTAATTTTTTATTTTTTGTAGAGTCGGGACTCACTGTGTTTCCCAGGCTGGTCTCTAACTCCTGGACTCAAGTGATCGCCTCACCTCAGCCTCTCAAAGTGCTGGGATTACAGGTGTGAGCCACCGCGCCTGGCCCCGGGCTAGAATTCAGACCCAAGCCCTCACCTCATAGGCTGCAGAACTGAGCTCTTGTTCCATTGTAAGGGGAGACAAGTGATGAACAAATAAGATTCATATAGGCAGAATGATGTTTTGGAGGAAATTAAATGATGAGATGATATGACAGAGGATGATGGCAAAGGGGTGGAATCTAGACCAGCCAGATGGTAGGGGTGGGAGGGCTCTTGGCAGAAGCCGTGTTTGAACTCAGATGGGGAGGAAGAGGAGGAGGAGCCAGGCATGTGAATGTCAGAGGGAACAGTGTCTTGGGCACAGCGACAGTACTTGCAGAGACCCCGCGGTAAGGCTGAGCCTGGTGTGCTGGAGGAACAGAAAGGCCTGCATGGCCAGAGCTCTGTGAGTGACGAGCAGCAAGGCGCAGGGGCTGGAGAAGTAGGCAGGGACCTGGCAGGTCACGTGGGGGAATTTGGGTTTATTCCGAGGGCAGCCGGAAACCACCAAGAAGGATTGAAGCAGGAGGCTAACCAGATTTCCGGGAGCCACAGCCTTACCCCTCCTCAGCCCTGCTCAGGTCTCGGGGGTGCCTTGGATAACGGTTATGGGAGTGCCCGGAGGCCCCGAAGCCTGGAACTGTCCCGGGTTTTGAGGCTCCCCACACTTGGGATCGGATTCCAGCTCTGCCACTTCATGGCTTTGTGATCTCGGACTCACAGTGTCAATTCTCTGAGCCTTAGTTTCCACAGCTGTAAAATGGGGATGTTGGCCGGGTGAGGTGGCTCACACCTTAATCACAGTGCTTCGAGAGGCCAAGGTGGGCAGATCACAAGGTCAAGAGATCAAGACCATCATGGCAAACATGGTAAAACCCTGTCTCTAGTAAAAATAGAAAACATTAGCCAGGCATGGGGGTGCGCGCCTGTCATCCCAGCTACTTGGGAGGCTGAGGCAGGATAATCACTTGAATCTGGGAGGCAGAGGTTGCAGTGAGCTGAGATCGTGCCACTGCGCTCCAGCCTGGGCAACAGAGTGAGACTGCATCTCCAAAAAAAAAGACGGAGGGGATGTCGGCCAGGGGCATTGGCTCATGCCTGTCATTGCAGTGCTTTAGGAGACTGAGGCAGGAGGAATGCTTGAGCCCAGGAATTCAAGACCAGCCTGAGGAACATAGAGAGCCCCAACTTCTTTACACTCACACACTCTCTCTCTCTCTCTCTCTCTATATATATATATATATATATATATGTGTGTGTGTGTGTGTGTGTGTGTGTAATTTAGGCAGGAGTGGTGGCACATGCCTGTAGTCTCATCTACTCTGGAGGCTGAGGTGGGAGGATCGTCTGAGCCTGCGAGGTCAAGGCTGCAGTGAGCTGTGGTAGCACCATCCTCCCTTTGCAGAGCAGGCCTGAATACCAAGCCCTTGGTACCGAGCTGATAACCATGAATGGTGCCCGGTATTTCTGCAATTGTCGCTGTTAGCATCCCTGCCGCACCTTCTCAGACCCAAGGCCGATCATGTCCTGGCTCCTTGGGAGTCCCCACTGCCCAGGGGACATAGAGTTCCCTGTGTTTCCGGGCTGGTCTCTAACTCCTGGACTCAGGGTGATCCTCTTGCCTTGGCCTCTCAAAGTGCTGGGATTACAGGTGTGAGCCACCGTGCCTCGCCCAGGGCTGGAATTCAGACCCAAGGGGAGGAGCATGGGGTTGGCCCGGCTCCCAGAGCTCCCCATTCCTGTTTCCCTGCCGGGGCCAGCTCAGCGAGATTTCCATGGACATCAAGTGTTCTTTCCTGTGGGAGCAGCACAAGGAGGGTCCAAAGAGCAAGCTCAGGTGCCTCCGGAGATGGGCGTAGGTCAGGGAGCCTCAGTTTATCAACTTGTGAAAGGGTCACAGTAACCTCAGACCTCTTCAGCACCAGTTCCCTGATTTGAGAATTTCAAAGATCAGCAGACTTATAAATATGGAGGCAGGGGTTCCCAAACCCTGGGCCACAGGCTGGTACTGGTTTGTAGCCTGTTAGGAACCAGGCTCTACAGCAGGAGGTGAACAGCAGGTGAGTGAATGAAGCTTCACCTGTGTTACAGCCACTCCCCATCGCTTACATTCCCCCCTGAGGCCTGCCTGCTGTCAGATTGGCATTAGAGTCTCATACGAATGCAAATCCCTATTGTGAGCTGCGCATGCAAGGGATCTAAACTGCATGCTCCTTATGAGAATCTAATGCCTGATGATCTGTCACCTGAGGTCAGGAGTTTGAGACCAGCCTGGCCAACATGGCAAAACTCCATCTCTTCTAAAAATTCAAAAGATTATTTGGGCATGGTGGTGGGTGCCTAGAATCCCAGCCGCTCCGGAGGCTGAGGCAGGAGAATCACTTGAACCTGGGAGGCTGAGGCTGCAGTGAGCTAAAGGCTGCAACACTGCACTCCAGCCTTGGCAACAAGAATGAAACTCCATCTCAAAAAAAAAAAAAAAAAAGAAAAAGAAAATCGTGTCAGGATGCCCTGTGGGACCTGCCTGAGGGCACTGGCCACCTTTTGTCACTGTCTTCCATTACCCCAGATGGGACCATTTCATTGCAAGAAAACAAAGCTTAGGGTTCCCAGTGGTTTTACATTATGGTGAGTTATAGAATTATTTCATTATAGATTACAATGTAATAATAACAGAAATAAAGCACACAATAAGTGTAATGTGCTTGAATCATCCTGAAAGCATCCCTTACCCACCGGCCCATGGAAAAATTGTCTTGCAGGAAACTAGTCCCTGGGCCGGGCGCGGTGGCTCTTACCAGTAATCCTAGCACTTTGGGAGGCCGAGGCAGGTGGATCACCCGAGGGTAGGAGTTTGAGACCAGCCTGGCCACATGGTGAAACCCCGTCTCTACTAAAAATACAAAAATTAGCTAGGCATGGTGGTGGGCACCTGTAATCCCTGCAACTCGGCAGGCTGGGGCAGAGAATCACTTGAATCTGGGAGGTAGAGGTTGCAGTGAGCCAAGATCACACCACTGTACTCCAGCCCGGGCAACAGAGCGAGACTCTGTCTCAAAAAAAAAAAAAAAAAAAGAAGGAAAGAAACTGATCCCTGGTGCCTAAAAGGTTGGGGGCTGCTGCTGTATGGAGGGATTGGTAGAGTTAACTACGAATTTTAAAAATTTGCCAAGCACTGAGTTGTGAAGAAACCAAATACTATCTGTGGTTCCCATCTCTTCCTGAAAGGAAAGGTAATTAGCTGGTGCAGGTGTGTCACCTCCGTGAGATGGAAGCTGGGACCTGAAATGCCAGGTGCTGCTCTGGGTGCTGAAGAACTCACTGCAGGATGCCCAGGGACAGGAAGTAGCCACACAACTGTGAGGCGGAAGATCTGGGATTCAAGTCCCCAGGGACCACCTCCCCCATCTGTACTTTGCAACCCTAAAGCCGGTGGTCCTTACGCATCAGCAGGCACCAGTGTTACCTGCAGCACCCACCTGGAGTTCCAGTAGCCAGGGTGGGCCTGAGAACGGGCATTCCTCACCTGTCCCCAGGTGGTGCCAGTGCCACTGGCCCCAGGCCACCCTTCAAGTACCGCTCCTCATGGGGGCTGAGCAGAGTGGGTCTGCCTGAATTCTAGCACCTTGGGAGGCTGAGGCTGGGGGATCCTTTGAGGCTAGGAGTTCAAGACCAGGCTAGACAACACAGCGAGCCCCCGTCTCTTTTAAAAAAACCATACACACATGCAAACATATATGCATGCCTATACACATACACATATACATGCATGTATCCATGCTTGCATATACACATACATGCATACAAACATACATATACACTTACATACATACAAACTTACGTGCATATACACATACATGCATTCCACCACTCTCTGCTCTCCTGTGCCCCAGATGAGCTTCTGCTTTTTGAAAAACCAACTCACTTGTTTTGGTTTCTTGTTTTGCTTCGAAGATGTCGGGGATCAAACCCATTCTGGGATCTATCATGTGGGACCCTCAACTGGGGCCAGGATACCAGATCTGGGGCTGCCCCACTTCCAGGGCTGTGTTCCCATCTGACAGGTAGAACAATAGTGACCTCCACTGTCTCTCTCCAGAAGGTCAAAGGTATGAGGAGGGGAACTCAGAGAGATGCTTGGTGAGGAATCTTCCGGAAGATGGACACTGCCCTCAGGCAATGTTAGCACTTACTAAGGGTCCAGGGTGTCCAGGCACTATTTCCTTCCTTCTTTCCTTCTTTCCTTCCTTCCTTCCTCCCTTCCTTCCTTCCTCCCTTCCTTCCTTCCTTCCTTTCTTTCCTTTCTTTCCTTTCTTTCTTCTATTCTTTTCTTTTCTTTTTTCTTTCTGTTTTGTTCTTGTTGCCCAGGCTGGAGTGCAATGGTGCAACCCGCTACCACACACAGATAATCTTTTTTTTTTTTTGAGACAGAATTTCACTCTTGCTGCCCAGGCTGGAGTGCAGTGGGTTCAAGCAGTTCTCCTGCCTCAGCCTCCCAAGTAGCTAGGATTACGGGCATGTGCCACCATGCCCCACTAATTTTGTATTTTTAGTAGAGACAGGGTTTCTCCACGTTGGTCAGGCTGGTCTCGAACTCCTGACCTCAGGTGATCCACCCTCCTAGGCCTCCCAAAGTACTGAGATTACAGGCATGAGACATCACACCCAACCCAGACACCATTTTCTGTATTGATCTATTAAATTTTTGCTGTGAGCTTTTTGGGCTCCAGGTAGCCACTATTCTCATGTTTTATATCAACTCATTTAATTTCCCTTATGAGGGAAGAACTGTCATTCCATTTTACAGGTGAAGAGACAGGCACAGGGAGGCTGAGTTCCTTGCCTGAGGTCCCACAGCAAGGAAGAGGCAAGGCCAGGATTCCAGGCCAGGCCAGGAGGCTCCCGGCTCTGTTGGCCCAGCCCAGGTCTTCTTAATGAGATCCCAGAATGAGGCTGGGATGAGGGGAGAGCTGTGCCTGGCACTACTGCCAGCTTTCCAGGTGTGATAGGTTAAAAGTGTCCCCCAAAACATAAATCTACATTCTAACCCCGAGAACCTGTGACTATGATCTGATTTAGAAAAACAGCTTTGAAGATGTCATTAAGGATCTGAGGATCTGGAAACGAGAATATTGGTGGACCCCAAATCCAAGGTGAGGTGTTCCTGGAAGAGATAGGCAGAGGGAGATCTGGGACACAGACACAGAGGGGAAGAGGCCTTGTGCAGGTGGAGGCGGAGGCTGGAATCACACAGTTCCAAGCCAAGGAATGCCTGGAGCCACCAGAAGCTGGAAGAGACAAGGAAGGGGCCTCCCTTCAATCCTTTGGAGGAAGCAGGGCCCTGCTGAAGCCTTGACTTCAGACTTCTGGCCTCCAGAACTGTAAGAGAATCAAATTCTATTGTTTTAAGCTACTGAGTTCATAACTTGTTACCTGCGGCCTCAGGAAACTGACACCCTTGGTAAAATCTCTCCTCTCTCTGGGCCTCTGTGTCTTCACTTCTGTGCCTACCATGCAGCTCCTGGCTCCCCTGCTCACTAAACCCTGACATCAGCTGGCCAGGGACCCCTGGTACGTGTGGGGAGTATAGTGGGCCAGGGGCCTCCCAGAACTGCACTGGGCAAGCCCCAGCAGGCTCATGCCTGGAGCTGCCTCCCTCAACAGATGCACTGGGCTGGGATCAAGAAGGGGGGCTCCGCTGCTCTGGGATCAAGAGGGTGGGCTCCACTCCCCAACAGTGGCCTTGGACAAGGCACTGTTGCCCCCTGGGCCTGTTTCATGTGGGAGATGGGAGCTCTCTCACCTGCTGGGTTTGCTGGGAGACTACACAGGGTTCTTTAAACATGACAGGGTCTCAGTCTGTCGTGGATGTGATTGTCATTGGCTTATTATCTATCTATCTGTCTATCTATCTATCTACCTACACCTACCTATCTACCTACCTACCTATCTATCTACCTACCTGTATATCTGTTGAGATGGCGTCTTGCTGTGTTGCCCAGGCTGACACACAGTGGTGCAATCGTGGCTCACGGCAGCGTTGACTGCCCAGGCTCAAGCACTTCTCCTCCCCAGCCTCCCAAGTAGCTGGGGCCACAGGCACATGCCATCATGCCCAGCTAACTTTATTATTATTATTATTATTTATATAGATAGGGTCTTGCTATGTTTTGCAAGCTGGGCTCAACTCCTGGGCTCAAGCAGTACCCCCACCTCAGCCTCCCAGAATGCTATAATTACAGACATAATATGCTGAGCCCAGTCTTTTAAATTTCAAATTATTTTATTTTATTATTATTTTTTGAGCCAGAGTTTCACTCTGTCACCCAGGCTGGAGTGCAATGGCACAATCTCGGCTCATTGCAACCTCTGCCTTGTGGGTTTGAGCAATTCTCGTGCCTCAGCTCCCCAAGTAGCTGGGATTATAGGTGCCTTCCACCATGCCCAGCTAATTTTTGTGTTTTTGATAGAGACAGGGTTTTCAGCATGTTGGCCAGGCTGGTCTTAGACTCCTGGCCTCAAGTGATCCACCCACCTTGGCCTCCTAAAGGTATAAGCCACCGTGCCTGGCCTATTTTATCTTATTTTACTTTATTTTATTTATAGAGTCAGAGTCTCACTATGTTGCCCAGGCTGATCTTGAGCTCCTGGGCTCAAGCAGTTCTCCCTCCTTGGTCTCCCAAGATGCTGGGATTACAGATGTGAGCCACCACACCAGGCCTATTGTCATTCTTGTAATGAGTTTTTCCTGAGCCCCTCCTACATGTCTGGCTGGACATGAAACCCCTGTCAAGCAAATAGGGTGAGTCTGATGCTGATAATGACCTTCATTTTAGTAATGAGGACACTGAGGTCCAGAGAGGTTAAGACTTATGGAGGTGCACAAGCTGGCCCAGGTCCCCTGACACTTTAGTGCCCTGTGACTGCTGGGAGCTTTCTGGTAGATGGGCAGGGGACAGCTGGCAATGTGGCATGTTGGGACAGGGGAAGAGCAGGCAGAAGGGTGTTCCAGGCCAAGGGTACACCTGCATGAAGTCCAGGAGTGTGGAGTTTGATGCAGGGTAAGGCTGGGGCAGTGAGGGGCCCAGAAAGGCCCACAGGCTGCAGTCAGAGTGGGCCGAGCACGGTGTTCTCTGTGTTTCTGAGGCTGACCTCTGTGAACTCAGAGAGAGAGAGAAGGGATGCTTGTGTGTGCTTGCATGCATGTGCGCCCAACTGCAAGGCCTGGCAGCCTTGTGAGATGGAGCCCATGTACAAGCAGCTCCGTTGTGTGTGCAGGGCTGCTTGGAGGCCATAGGCTTGGGATCTTGAGTGTGTGTACGTGTGTGTGTTTCCACTGGTGGAAAATGGGTATATCTCTTGGCAGGAGCTGGGAATGTGAGTGGGCCTGAGGTCCAGGGAGAGCAAGCCTAGGGCTGCAAGTGGGCAGACCACATGACAGGAGTCTGGGAGCCTTTGCGTCCGTGTGCGTGCACGTGTGTGCCTGCACCTCATGGTGTATGCACCAGTGGATGAGTGTATGCATGCCTGTGTACGCAGTCATGCACACACATGCATGTGTGTGCATGCGTGTATCTGTGCTTATGTGTATGTGAGTGCATGTGCCTCTGTGTGTCTCCCTGTGTCTGTGTACAAGCCTGAGTGTACGTGTCTGTGTACAAGCCTGAGTGTACATACATGTGAGTTTTGCTTTCACATTCAATGCTAGTCAGAGACTCCAGTTCCTGTAAACCTCATGGTCTCATTTTCCAACAGACATCACACAGCGGTGGCGTTGGGCACAACAGCCTAGGCTAGGTCTGGCCTATGGCTTCCCCTTTGCAAGCCTCTGGCTGCAGGGTGTAGACAGGATGTAGGTGAAGGCAGGACACCTGACCCCCAGCTGGCTGCAAGCCCCACCATTCCCGGCATGTATGGCATGAAGCCGCCCATGGGAGTCTGATGGAAGTCACATTACTGGGACTGGCTAGGGCAGAGCTGTCCTGGGAAATGTGGGTATACCTTCATTGTATTAAAAGTGAAAATCAGATCACGCCTCTCCTCTGTCTCTCTTAAAACCCTCCAAAGGGTCCCTGTTGCATTTAAAACAAAACACCAGTCTCTATCTGGTATCTCAGGTATCACCAGGGCCCCACTGGCCAGAAAGACTTGGGAAGGAACTGCTCATGGCACGTCTACTGTGTGACTCTGGGCTTTGGGTCCCTTACTGTAAAAACAGAGTAGGAAGTCCTTGGAGGGGGCAGGGATGATCGAGTGCTTGTGGCTGTTCCTCTGGCCAGTGGGTAGACGCTGGGAGGCTCTGGAGACTTGGCCATGAAGGAGACAGTCCTCCCTGTGGGCCAGAGCCTTTTCACTTTCCATATAGCTATATGAGATAGCAAAGAGTGGTTGCTTCCCCGTGCTTTTCAAACATTTTGATTTTATGTTATATTTTGTTTTTTGAGACAGGGTCTTGCTCTGCGGCACAGGCGGAGTGCAGGGGCGTGGTCACCACTTAGTGTAGCTTCTACCTCTCACGCTCAAGTGATCCTCCCACCTCAACCTCCAGAGTAGCTGGGAACACAGGTGTGCATCATCACACCTGGCCAGTTCTTAAATTTTGTCTACAAACAGGGTTTCCCTATCTCGCCCAGGCTTGTCTCAAACTCCTGAGCTCAAGTAATCCTCCCGTCTCAGCTTCCCAAAGTGCTGGGATTACAGGCACGGGCTCCCGTGCCCAGCCCCCATGCCATTTCTGTGCCACTAGGAAATAACACTGGCTAGCCATGGTTGGCATTTCTGTCGTTCCAGAGTGAAATGAATGAGTGCTGCTGCTTTAACCCTGAAACTACCCCCACATGGTCGCTACCAGAATTTTCACTCTTATTTGGCAGTTGAAGAAACTGAGTGCTGTTAAAGAACGTGCTTAGGATCGCATGCTGGGAGGTGGTTGGCTGGAATGCAAGTCCAGGCAGGGGCTAGCTTGAGAGATACTGCTCTATCAGTGGCTTCCACTCAGGCCAAGGGAGGAGGAAGGACACTCGGGCAGGAGCAGCACGAGCAAAGGTGTGGAGCTGGGCCCGAGGACGGCATGTCAGGAGAGAGGGAAGAGCTCTGTGGCCCGGGGGAAGTGTGAGGTCAAAATGGATAGGCAAGAGGAGAGAGGGGTGTGGAGGTCCTTGAATGCTGGCAGAAACACTCTGGGCCTTCAGAGGGGGTCAGCAGCACAGGGGAGGAGGGTCTAGCCAGCTCCTGGCTGAGTGCTCTGGCTCAGACTATCTTTGTATCAGGCAAGGGCACCTGCATGGATCCAGTTGCTCAAGCCCCAAACCCTGGCTCCATCCTTGACGTCTGTCTTTGTCTCCCCTCATCGGGCCGTAGAGAGTAGACTAAAACCGCAGCTGCAGCCTCCTGGCTGGTCTCCCCGCTCCTCTCCCCCACAGCCCAGTCTCCACCCGGCAGCCAGGGGCGTCTACTGAAAATGAAAATCAGATCATGTCTCTCTCTCTCTCTCTCTCTCTCTCGCTCTTTTTTTTTTTTTTTTTGATATGGAATATCCCTCTGTTGCCAAGGCTGTAGTGCAGTGGTGCAATTTTGGCTAACTGTAACCTCCACTTTCCGGGTTTAAGCAATTCTCCTCCCCCAGCCTCCCAAGTAGATGGGATTACAGGCTGCCCACCACCATGCCCGGCTTTTTTGTATTTTTAGTAGAGATGGGTTTCACCATGTTGGCCAGGCGAAACTCGAACTCCTGACCTCAAGTGATCCTGCCGCTTTGGCCTCCTAAAGTGCTGAGATTACAGATGTGAGCCATGGCACCCAGCCTCTCTCTCTCTTTCTCTCTCTCTCTGCTCCAGAAAATGCCCACTCCTGATGCATTTAGAACAAAATCCAAATTCCTTTAAGTGGTCTATGAGTCTCTACCTGATCTTGCCTCACCTACCTCTTGACTGCGTCACTGACTGTTCCCCAACCACTGCGTGCCCACACTGGCCTTTCTGTTCCTCATACATCCCGGGTCACTCCTGCCGCAAGGCCTTCACGTTCGCCATTCCCTCTGGTAGGAGTGCCCTTTCCCAGGCCACCAGCCCCTTCTCGTCATTCAGGTCTCAGCAGAGGGAGCCTGCCCAGATAAGTCCCTCTCCCCCTCCCTCCTAGTTTATTTCCTTCATGGATGTGCTCAGCACCCAAAACTGTCTCTTGGTCTCTCCCCACCTTCACCAGATTATAAACTCCATAAAAGCAGGGTCTTTATTGGTTTCGTTCACTGCCGCACCCCAGGCATTCAGTGAGCACTCGTTGAGTGCAGAAATTAGACTGTCTTCCCCTCTAAAATAGGATCACATCACACCTCCCGGCAGGGCGGTGGTGTGGCTCAGGGTAACTCTTGTACACAGTTGGACTTCTTCTTCCCTACTGGCCCAAGGAGTTACCTGGCCACCCCTCCTGGAGCCTAGCCTTCTCCAGCTCCCCCAAGCCGGGCCCAAGCCCTCTGCCCTGGCAGCGGACCCCTTAGCAGAGGGGCTGTCCTCCAGACCCTTTGCAGCCAGGCCTTGCTGCCCACAGATCCCTGAGGACATCTGAGGGGGTTGACGCCCAAAACCCAGCCCCAGGCTCATGCAAATTCTGTCTGCCAGTCCAGCAGCTGTGGCCTCCTTCATTCTGGCCTTTTAAAAGAAATTCTTGGGCTGACTCACACTTCCTTTGTCCCCAGCTGGGTTCAATCAAGTGTCATTGTTTTGCAAGGCTGAGGTTCGAGTCCCTCAGAAGTGATCTCCAGTGCAAGGACGCTATATGCTTCAGTGAACCTCGAATGGGGGTTAGGCCCCCTAGAAAACCTCATCCCAGGACAATTGGGAAACTCCCCCTCATTGGTGGTCAGGGCATTCTGGGTTAGAGAAACTGCTTTGGAGCTTTGGCAGGTGTTCATTTTGTCCATCCCCTGCCTCCACACCTAACCCTGTCCCAAAGTCACTCAGAAAAGTGCCCCTGCTGCCCTGGGGGATGCATTTCAATGTCTCGTGTCCCCTGCTTTCCTTCCTTCCCCATGAAATCGGGTGTTCAGATTCAGCGCACTTCTCGGAAGGTTTGTTTCTTTCTGTGCAAACACGTGGAGTGATGCGTGGTCTCGATTTTCTAGAACAGTTCCACTTTCACAGAATTGCGGTTATTTTGAAAAAAAGGGTACAACAATATACTAGCTTGAGTTTCTTGTTTATTCCCTGGAAGAGTTTTTGTGTAAATAAAGTCACACTGCTCAGAGGGAAAGAAATCCCTGAGGAATTCCCTGGAGAGAAAGGGATGGGTGATATTTAACCCATTTTCTCCATCTCCAGTAGAAAGAACTGGAGTTTTGGAGGTCGGTTGATTTCTGGATACTTTTTTTGTGCGGGCTGTGGGGGGGAAGTTCGAACCTTTTTTATTGACTTTTTTTTTTTAGAGACAGGGTCTTGTTATGTCATCCAAGCTGCAGTGCAATGGCTTGACCACGGCTCACTGCAGCCTCAACTTCCGAGGCTCAAGCGCTCCACCACAGCCTCCCGAGTAGCTGGGACTACAGGCACACAGCACCATGCCTGGCTAATTTTTTAACTGTTTGTAGAGATAGGGATCTCCCTGTGTTACCCAAGCAGGTTTTGAACTCCTGGGCTCAAGCAATCTTCCTGTCTTGGCCTCCCAAAATGTTGGGATCATAGGTGTGAGCCACTGCACTGGATCTGGAACCATTTTTAATAAATGGAAGTGAAATTCACGTAACATAAAATTAACTAATTTGAAATGAACAACTCAGTGATGTTTAGTAAATTTACAGTGTTGTGCAACTGCCACCTCTCTTTAGTTGTAAAACATTTTCATCATCCCCCAAGGAAAGGAAACTCTGTATCCATTAACCAGTCACTCTCCATTTCCTCTTCTCCATGATAGTTAACTTAGGTACCACTGGGCTTTCTTGGCTAAAGTCCCGGAAGAGGAAAAAAGTGTTTTCCAGCTGGGCCACCACCCGTGACAAGTTGTCATTTGCATGGAGCTGGGATTCTGTTCTGGATATGTATGTGCCATTCTATATAACTTTTTTTTTGTTTTTTGAGACAGCGTCTTGCTCTGTTGACCAGGCTGGAGTGCAGTGGTGCGGTCTCAGCTTATTGCAACCTCCGCCTCCCGGCTTAATTCATTCTCCCACTTTAGCCTCCCAGCTGGGACTACACGTGCCCACCACCATGCCTGGCTAATTTTTGTATTTTTTGGTAGAGACAGGGTTTTGCCATGTTGGTCAGGCTGATCTTGAACTCCTGACCTCAGTGATGCACCTACTTCAGGCTCCCAAAGTGCTGGGTTTACAGGCGTGAGCTACCAAGCCTGGCCCCATTCTATGCATTTTAGCACAGCTGAGAGTGTCTAACCACCACCAAAATCAGTACACAAAATAATTTTATCCCCCCAAAACTTCCCTCTTCCTACTGTTTTATGGTTGTCCCCTTCCCTGCTCCCAGCCCCTGGCAACCACTGGTCTGTTTTCTGTCCCTAGAGTTTTAGCTCTGCCCGAGTGTCAGATGACTGGATTCCTGTAGATGTGAACTTTTGGGTCTGGCTTTTTTTGCCCAACACAAAGTACTTGAGATTCATCCAAGTTGCTGGTTGTATCAGTAGTCCACGCCTTTTCGTTGCTGAGTAGTAGTTTGTGGTGTGGATGTACCATAGCTTATTAAATGCCTCTGTTGAATTGGGTTGTCTCCAGTTTGGGGTGATGGTGAATAGGCTGCTCTAAACATTTATGTAGAGGTTTTTGTGTGAATATAAGTCTTCTTTTCTTTTTGACACAGGAGCTTGCTATGTTGCCCAGGCTGGAGCGCAGTAGTGTGATCATAGCCCACTGCAGCCTTGACCTCAGGGGTTAAGTGATCCTCCCAACTAGGCCTCCCAAAGTGTTAGTACTGCAGGTGTGAGATGCCATACCCAGCCTTGAATCTAAGTTTTTATTTCCCTAGGTGAGACACCCAGGAGTGGGAACGCTGGGTTGTATGTGAGCAGATGTGATTCTGGACTGTTTGACCTGGGAAAGTTAAACCTCTGTGGATCTCAATCTCCCACTTCTGTAAAATGGGTATAAGAAAAGTGCCCATTCCGTTGATTATTGTGAGGATGAAATGAGATAAATAAGGCACAGAGTATGTGCTCAATAAATGTTGCCTTTTGCTTTTGGGTTGGATTTTGTTTCATCCGTATCTGTCGCCATGTTTTCACCTGCAGCAGGGGAGCTGTCGGCCAGTGCTGTTGCAGGAGGTGGGGTGTGAGGATTTCCTTGAACCCCCTTTCTGGGGCCAGAGATTGGACTCTTGGGGAATTCATCATCAAGTCTGGTAGTAGACAGAGGTCCTCTCTGCAGAAAAAAGCATGAGTTAGGATGCTGCAGTCCCTTTATTCCACAGAAGGGGAAAGTGAGGCTCAGAAAGGGACAGAGCCTTGCCCAAGGCCACTGAGCCAGACAGTGGCAGAGAAACAGTTGGTCCCAGAGCTCCTGACTTGCCAGCCCCATGTACCTCCACCTTGATTCCTGTGGCCAGTGTTTGTTGAATGACTGAATGAATGAGTGAGAACACATTCCTAGTACATTAGGAACACAAGCTCTGGAGCCAGCCTGCCGGAGTTTCGCATCAGTTTCTTCCTTGCACAAGCTGTGTGATTTTGAGCACATTCTTTGACCTCTCTGAATCTCAGTTTCTTCATCTGTAAAATGGGTACAATCATTATGTCTATGGTACAGGGTGATCAGGAGGCTTAAATGAGGTAATGTATGCAAAGACTTACAACAGTGCCAGGCACACAGTAAGTGCTGAATTAAAGCTAACTTTGGCCAGGTGCAGTAACTCAAACCTGTAATCCCAGTGCTTTGGGAGAACAAGGAGGGAGGATCGCTTGAGCCCCAGAGTTTGAGACCAGCCTGGGCAGCACAGTGATGACCCCATGTTTACAAAGAATTTAAAAATTAGCCAGGTGTGGTGGTGTGCACCTGTAGTCCCTGCTACTCAGGAGGCTGAGGCAGGAGGATTACCTGAGCCCAGGAGGTTGAGGCTACAGTGAACCATGATCATGCAACTATACTCCAGCTTGGGCAACAGAGTGAGACTGTCTTAAAACAAGGTAGCTTTTTAAATGAAATTCATGACAAGGACATGGTGGGGGGCTGCAAACAGCAAACTCCCTGTATTTGCAGGGAGTTCACGCTCCTGCCAGTGATAGAGCAGGTCTTCTTCTTGGTTTATTAAAGAGTTGAGGAAAATGTGGACAATTCATGTCCAGTGGCCAACAGAAAATAGCTCCTACCTTTACCTACTCAGAGCTGCACTAATACAGAAGCCATAGCCACATGGGCCGACTGTGCACTTGAATGGTGGCTTAATATGTGTTCAGATGAGCTGTCAGTGTCAGTTATACAATGGATTTCAAAAACGCGGTGTGAGCAAAGGTCCTGAGGCAGGAGGGTACCTGCATCTCTAGGGACCACAGAGCGGTGTGTGGGAGATGAAGGCAGCGATGTGATCTTGTAGCATCCGTTTCTGTGTCTCCATCTGACTGTTGCTTCCTTTGGGCAGGGGCTTCATCTGCCTTATACGTCTCCATAGCCCCAAGGGCTGGCACGGTATCTGGCATATAGTAGGCGCCTGCTACATGTTTGTTGAATGAATGAATGCATGTTGGTGGTAACTAAATCCAGCTAAGTTCAGCCGAGCACAAGGAGAGAGAGGACCAAACGCCTGCTGTAGTGGACAGTGGTGTGTGCCCGGGTCCTCCTTCTAGACAGAGGCACTCACTCCCCAGCTCCTGGGAGAGCTGGTGGCTGATGGTTGGTGCCCAGCTGAGTCTCTCTCTGGGCATGGTCCCCTAGACCCCCCCCACCCCACAGGACAGCACACCTCCAATGACTGGTGAATGTGGAGTACAAAAGCCCGGCCCTTTCCCCAGGCAAGACAGCTCTGCAGCACTAGTCCAGCTCCAGAACTTCCCCACAGATGACTAAAGCCTTTGTTGCAACTGCATCGCAGCTCAGCTCCTCTGCCTGTCCTGACCTCGCTCCCATGCAGGCACTGTCTCCAAGAGCAGTCCCCAGTAAACCTCCTGCTCACTCATCCGCGGGCTTCCCTGGGAACCTGACCTGTTACTCCTCTCAAGCCATAAACTTGTCATTCATTCATTCATTCATTCAGTCAATAAATATGCATTAAACAGCTATGCCCCAGGCATTGTTTCGGGATCCAGCAGCAACCCCAGACAGACCAGGACTGTTTGTGTAGGGATATCGGCCATCGAGTTTTTAGATTCCACCAAGACGGAATCTCACCATCTACAGCCCCACTGTGACCATGCCACCTCTGGGAGGTCTGGCTGCCTCAGCTCCCTAGAGTGGCCCCTAGAAGGTGTGGACAGGTGTGGCGAGAGGAAGGGAGCAGACCCAGGAGCCCAGGTTCGTGGAGTCAGACCCAGGCTTGAACTCAGCTTAGTGCTTTTTTTGCACTTCCCTAGTGACTAATGATGCTGAGCATCTTTTCACGTGCTCATTGGCCATCTGTATACAGTGTTAGTCCATTTTCATTGCTGTAAAGGAATACCTGAGGCTGGGTAATTCATAAAGAAAAGAGGGACCAGGCATGGTGGCTCACATCTATAATCTCAGCACTTTGGGAGGCTGAGGTGGGTGGATCACCTGAGGTCAGGAGTTCAAGACCAGCCTGGCCAACATGGTAAAAACTCATCTCTACTAAAAATACAAAAATCAGCCAGGTGTGGTAGTGTGTGCCTGTAATCCCAGCTACTGAGGAGGCTGAGGCAGTCGAGCCACTGCACTCCAGCCTCTGTTACAGAATGAGAATCCCTCTCAAAAAAATAAAAAATAGGCCGGGTGTGGTGGCTCACACCTGTAATCCAGGCACTTTGGAGGCCAAGGCGGGCGGATCTCCTGAGGTCGGGAGTTCAAGACCAGCCTGACCAACATGGTGAAACCCTGTCTTTAAAAAATTTAAAAAAAAAAAAAAAAAGAGAAAAGAAAAAAATAAATAAAAAATAAAAAGAAAGAAGAAAAGAGGGCTGGGTGCAGTGACTCATGCCTGTAATCCCAGCACTTTGGGAGGCTGAGGTGGGAATATTACTTGAGCTCAGGAGTTTGAGACCAGACTGAGCAACATAGCAAGACCCTGTGTCTATTATAAATAAAAATAAAAATAAAAAGTTAGCTACGAAAAATTAGGTGGCATGTAGTCCCAGCTACTTGGGCGGCTGAGGTAGGAGGATCAATTGAGCCTGGGAGACTGAAGCTGCAGAGAGCAATGATCACGCCATTGCACTCTAGCCTGGCTGACAGAGTGAGATACTGTCTTGAAAAATAAAATAAAAAAGAAAAGAGGTTTATTTGGTTTATAGTTCTGCAGGCTGTACAAGCATGGCACCAACATTTGTTTGGATTCTGGTGAGGCCTCAGGAAGCTTTTACTCTTGGTGGAGGGCAGAAGGGGAGCAGGCATGTCACGTGGTGAGAGAGGGAGGGAGGGGGTGCCAGGCTGTTTTAAACAACTAGACCTCAAAGGAACTCACAGAGTGAGAACTCACTGCTGCAAGGACAGCACCAATCCATTCATGAGAGATCCGCCCCCTTAACCCACACACCTCCCACTAGGCACAACCTCTCATATTGGAATGATGCCACATTTCAACATTGGAAGAGAGATTTGGAAGGAACAAAACATCCAAACCATACCATATACCTTCTTTGGAGCCATGTTTGTTTAAGTCCTTTGCTCAGTTTTAAATTGTTTTGTTGTGGTGGTGGTGAGTTTCAAGTGTTCTTTATATATTCTAGATAGTAGACTTTTTTTTTTTTTTTTTTTTTTTGAGACGGAGTTTCACTCTTGTTACCCAGGCTGGAGTGCAATGGCGCGATCTCGGCTCACCACAACCTCCGCCTCCTGGGTTCAGGCAATTCTCCTGCCTCAGCCTCCTGAGTAGCTGGGATTACAGGCACGCGCCACCATGCCCAGCTAATTATTTTGTAGTTTTAGTAGAGACGGGGTTTCACCATGTTGACCAGGATGGTCTCGATCTCTTGACCTCGTGATCCACCCGCCTCGGCCTCCCAAAGTGCTGGGATTACAGGCGTGAGCCACCGCGCCCGGCGATAGTAGACTTTTATCAGATATATGACTTGCAAATATTTTTTCCCATTCTGTAAACTACGTAGTTTTGGATAATGTCCTTTGATGCACAAAGTTTTTACTTTTTGTAAAGTCCAGTTTGTTTTCTTCTTTTATTGCTTGTGCTTTTGCTGTAGTCTCTAAAGATCTGTTGCCAAACCCAAGGTTGTGAAAATGTACCCTTCTGTTTTAAGAGTTTTATAGCTTTAGCTCTTACATTTTGGCCTTTGATCCATTCCATATCTAAGAGAGGGGTCAAATTTTCTTTTCTTTTTTTTTTTGAGATGGAGTCCTGCTCTGTCACCCAGGCTGGAGTTCAGTGGCAGGATCTCGGCTCACTGCAACCTCCACCTCCCGGGTTTAAGCAGTTCTCTGCCTCAGGCACCCAAGTAGCTGGGATTACAGGCACCTGCCACCATGCCCAGCTAACTTTTTGTATATTTTGTAGAGATGGGATTTCACCATTTTGGCCAGGCTGGTCTTGAACTCCTGACCTCATGATCCACCCACCTCGGCCACCCAAAGTGCTGGGATTACAGGCGTGAGCTACCGTGCCTGGCCTCAAACTTTCTTCTTTTTCTTATAGTTCTGGCATTATCTATGAAATGATTCTTCTCCCATGGAATGATCTTATTGGCCCTTGTTGAAAAGCCATTGGGGGCCAGGCGCAATGGCCCATGCCTGTAATCCCACACTTTGGGAGGCCAAGGCAGGCAGATCAGCCGGCATCTGGTGTTCAAGACTAGCTTGGCTAACCTGGTGAAACCCTGTCTCTACTAAAAATACAAAAATTAGCTGGACGTTGTGGTACATGCCTATAGTCCCAGCTACTCAGGAGGCTGAACCTGGGAGACAGAGGTTGCAGTGAACCGAGATCATACCACTGCACTCCAGCCTGGGTGACAGAGCGAGACTTTGTTAAAAAAAAAAAAAAAAAAAAGAGGAAGGAAGAAAGGAAGGGCCATTGGAAATAGATGTGTGGGTTTATTTCTGGACACTCATTCTACCCTCTGGATCTCTGTATGTCTGCTCTTATGTCAGTACCACACAGGTTTGATTATTGTAAACTTGGTGCCTTTTGAGCCTCAGGTCATTTTTCTCCTATAAAGGGAGGGCAGAAGTGGATCTCTGGCAGGGGCTTGTGGAAATGAGCTGGACTAAGTCATAGCAGCTGGCAGCGTGCTTGGCCTGTAGCAGTTACTGTTATTATTATATTTAAGATGGAGGTTGTGCTTAAGGACTGACTCCTCCAGAGAGCTGGACATGTATGTTAGTCAGATTAGGCTGTTAAAGTACTGTAGACTAGGTAACTCACAAACAACAGAAATGCATTGCTCATAATTTTTTTTTTTTTTTAGATGGGGTCTTGCTCTGTCGCCTACGCTGGAGTGCAATGGTGCAGTCATGGCTCACTGCAGCCTCCACCTCCTGGGTTGATGTGATCCTCCCACCTCAGCCTCCCAAAGTGCTGGGGTTACAGGTGTGAGCCAGTGTGCTCAGGCTGCTCACAGTTTTGGAGGTGGGGAAGTCCAAGATTGAGGCACTGGGAGATTCAGTGTCTGGTGAGGACTCAAATTCTGGCTGTGCCCTCACAAGGTGGAAGGGGCAAAAGAGCTCTCTGGGGACCCTTTTTATAAGGACACTAATCCCTTTCATGAGAGAGGGCTCCACCCTTGCTCATGAGACCTAACTACCTCCCAAAAGACCCACCTCCTGACACCTTCACATTGGGAATTTTCTTTTTCTTTCCTTTTAAATATTTTCTTTTTACATTTTTTCCCTTTTATTTTTGGTTGACGTAATAATTGTACATATGTAGGCGATACAGAGTGATATTTCAGTACATGCATACAACATGTAATGATCAAATCAGGATAATTAGCATATCCATTTCAAACACTTATCAATTCTTTGTGTTATAATCATTGAAAATCATCTCTTATAAAGTGTTTTGTTATTGTTTTTGTTTTTTTGAGATGGGGTCTCACTTTGTCACCCAGGCTGGGATGCAGTGGCACAATCTCGGCTGACTGAAACCTTCACCTCCTGAGCTCAAGCGATCCTCCCACCTCAGCCTCCGAAGTAGCTGGGGGCTGTAGGCATGCACCACCATACCTAATATATATACACAATTTTTTTGTAGAGACAGGATTTCTCCATGTTGCCTAGGTTGATCTCAAACTTCTGAGGTTAGCCACCCGCCCACCTCAGCTTCCCAAGGTGTTGGATGACAGGCATGAGCCACCACACCTGGCCTCTTCTAGTTTTTTGAGAATATACAATAAATTATAGTTAACCATATACAGTGGAATATATGAATTTGGGGGGAGAGGGCACAAACATTCTATTCACACCATGGCAGTCTGCCGTGGGCTGCAGACATCACCATCGGTGCACAGGGCCCGGGAGTGTCAGTCATCAGGCAGTGAGGTGTGACTTCACCCTGTTCTACCCACGCTCCCCTGAGGCCAGCCTTGGGCCTGCATGAAGTGGAGAAAAAAGGGCATCAGAGACCAAGAAGCATCAGCTTTCACAGTGACCTGGTGATATTCTGTGAGTGAGGGAAGAGGAAGTTTGCTTGTCACTGAGTGGGAGGGATCTGTGTCCCAGAATCATTCTAGGGTGCAGGAAGACAGTCCAGTGCAGGAAGGCTGTGCTGCACCCTGGAGCCTATAGCTGTCCCCAGATGATGCGTTATTGAAACAACTGTGCAGTGAACACCATGCACCCCCCATGCGGATTCCACAGTGAACAGCTGACTCTAGTCACCTCTCAGCTCTAGCCATGTGCCCTTCCCTCTGTCCACCCATCCATCCACCTGATTTATTTTATTTCTTGTTACATTTCAAAAATTGTTGCAGAAATTCCATCCACTGCCTCTTTGCATACTTTGGCAGGCATTTCATTAACTACAGTTCAAAATGTGTGTCTGAGGCCAGGCACAGTGGCTCACGCTTGTAATCCCAGCACTTTGGGAGGCTGAGGTGGGCGGATCATGAGGTCAGAAGTTCAAGACCAGCCTGGCCAATGGAGTAAAACCTCGACTCCACTAAAAATATAAAAATTAGCTAGGTGTGGTGGTACATGCCTGTAATCCCAGCTACTTGGGAGGCTGAGGCAGGAGAATCTCCTGAACCCAGGAGGCAGAGATTGCAGTGAGCTAAGATAACGCCACTGCACTCCAGCCTTGGCAACAGA
The DNA here is from genome assembly GCF_009761245.1 of Sapajus apella. NCBI lineage: Eukaryota > Metazoa > Chordata > Mammalia > Primates > Cebidae > Sapajus > Sapajus apella. The sequence continues at coordinate 3,476,917 of NW_022436991.1, read as the reverse complement.
GTGAAATTTCATCTGAAAACAACAACAACAACAACAACAAAAAAAAACTAAAATACGTGTCTGTATATTTTCATAAAATCTGTATTTCCAAAAAAAAAAAAAAAAAATTCCCCAGGGAATTCTTCCCTGGTGCCAATCCTGGATAGGGAGTAAGACCTCATGTTAAGAGCCACTGTCCTGATTACTGAGAGACAACCTGAGAGGAAGACTTTGTAAGTGTTCCCAGCATGTGGATTGGTCCCTGGCTCTACCTCCTAGCTATGTAGTCTGGGGCAGGTCACATCATCTATCCAAGCCTCAATGTCCTCATCTCTAAATTGGGCTTAAGAAAAGTATCTACTTCTTAGGGTTGTCCTGAGGAACAACTGAGTCTCTGCACATGACATACTTGGCATGGTGCTTGGCACATAGTAAGGGCTCGGCCTCCCAAAGTGCTGGGATTACAGGTGTGAGCCACTGTGCCCGGCCCAGAACAACCCATTTTTTGTAGGGCAGTAGGGTTCTTTGTTTCTGGAAGCCAGAATCATTTTGGCCTGATAGGCCTGGGAACTGGTGAACAGGCAGGTTGAGAGGAAAGCCAGGGCCTACCGTTCCTCTCATATTACCTTTGTCCTCACTGGTGCAGGTGGCAGGAAACCCCCTTCCAAGGATCTTTGATCTCACCGGGAAGCTGGGGCTTGGGGAGGCTGGCACAGCGGGTTGCTTCAGGCCTTAGCATGAGGGTGACGGATTGTAGTGTGGGTGATGGGAGATAATCTTCCCTGGAAGGGAGGCTCACCCAACATGTGTCAACAGACCCCAGTTGTCTGCACATGACTGTAATTTAAGATGCCGATTTTGCAACTCCTGGAGCTGGTGAAACACCATAGCCCCTTGGGTATTTTGTAGGAGATTTAAGGAGCTGCGTAATTAGTGAACACGCAGGCTGCCTTGGTGCCTGGAGCACAGCTCACATTCTAGAGAGTTTGCAGATTGGCAGATCACATGTGAGAGTCATTCCACACATGACTTTCAGGTGCACATGGTTTTTTGTTCCTTTGTTTTAGAATTGAATTCCTTGCCAGGATTTTTTTTAAACATGGAGATTATACATGGAAATGTTTTGAGCCAGGCACGGTGGCTCACACCTGTAATCCCAGCACTTTGGGAGGCCGAGGAGGGTGGCTCATCTGAAGTCAGGAGTTCGAGACCAGCCTGGCCAACACAGTGGAAACCCCATTTCTACTAAAAATATGAAAAATTCTCCGGGCTTGGTGGCGGGCGCCTGTAGTCCCAGCTACTTGGAAGCCTGAGGCAGGAGAATCATTTAAACCTAGGAGGTGGAAGTTGCAGTGAGCCGAGATCATACCATCGCACTCCAGCCTGGGCGACAGAGTGAGACTCCGTCTAAAACAAAAACAAACACAAAAAGAAAATGTCTTGAAAAATCAGATCTAGCAACAGCGGGCCCACAGTCCTGCATGACAATCATTGAGGTTACCTGTCTGTCTGCTGCTGACAACTTAGTTTGAGACCCCAGGCTTTACTGGTAAGATAGACACAGACTCAACTATTTATCAGTGAGTATTGTAGCTTAGGACAGTGGTTCTCCATAGAGGTGACTGAGCACCCTAGGGGACAGTGGCAGTGTCTGAAGACAGATTTTGCTTGTTGCAACTTGAGGAGGGTGCCATGGCCTCTAGCGGGTGGAGAGCAGGGATACTGCCCAACATCCTGCAGTGCACACGACAGCCCCAACAAAGATTATCCAGCCCCAAATATCAGAACTGAGGTTGGGAAACTGTGGATTAGGGGCACCAGCAAACTGGTCTGGAAGGAAGAGGTTAATTCCAGGGGCGGGGCTCAAGAAAGGCTCCCTGAATAGAAGAGGTCTCGCTGGTGAGCAGGCACTTGATGATGTTCCTGCTCCCTTCTCAGCCCAGGCGCCTGGTTACTTTATAGGTGAAGGTTGAGGTGTTGTATTAGTCGGTTCTCACGCTGTTAAAAAGAACTTCCCAAGACTGGGTAATTTATAAAGGAAAGAGGTAGTTCTGCAGGGCTGGGGAGGCCTCAGGAAACTTAGAATCATGGCAGAAGGGGGAGCAAACATGTCCTTCTTTACATGATGACTGTGCCAGGTTTCAGCTGAGAGCAATTGAGGGGAAGGCACGTCAGTCAGAGAACAGCACAAGCAAAGGTCTGGAGGTAACTTTGATGGGTTGAAGTGGGCAAGAGTGCGAACAGTGAATGGAGATACGTGAAGTTTGGCGTCAGATGGATTTGGGTTTAAGTTCTGACTCCACAACTCACTAGCTGTGTGTCTTCAGGCTTATCATTGGCCTGAACCTCAGTTTCATCACCTGTAAAATGGGGATAAGAAATAAGGTTGTGTAGGGCCAGACACATCGAGTCCTCCATTCTACTCTGCGTCCCAGCCATTCTTAACTACTGGCAGTTTGCTACATGCTTCTTGCTTCCTCTCCCCTGTCTGGGATCTCCATGTGCAGTTCCCTCTGCCAGGAATGCTCACATTTCAGATGTGTGGATTACACCATCAAGGTGTTATAAACCCGGTGCTGATGTGCTCAGACTTGTGTTTTGAAAAGATCGCTCTGCCGGCAACATGGTGTTGGGCTTGTGGGGGGCAGGGAATCTGGAGGCCAAGGGAATGTAGGAGGAATTCTCAGGCCCACACAAGAAGCCTGGGAGCTTCTGCCTTCACCCTCTCTCCCTTCCCCATCACTTCTCTGGCCTTAAGGTGCCTTGGGGGAAGGTCAGTGAGGACCCAACAGGCATGAACAGGTTGGATTCTCTCTTGGTTAATGTTCCTGCTCCCTTCTCAGCCCAGGCGCCTGGTTACTTTATAGGTCAGGGTTGAGGTGTTGTATTAGTCTGTTCTGACACAGTTATAAAGAACTTCCCAAGACTGGGTAATTTATAAAGGAAAGAGGTTTAATTGACTCACAGTTCTGCAGGGCTGGGGAGGCCTCAGGAAACTTAGAATCATGGCAGAAGGGGAAGCAAACATGTCCTTTACATGGCAGCAGGAAGGAGAAGTGCTGAGCAAAAGGGCAAAAGCCCCCTATAAAACCATCAAATCTCGTGAGAACTCACTATCACAAGAACAGCATGGGGGTATCAGCTCCCATGACTCAATTACCTCCCACAGGGTCCTTCCCACGATATGTGGGGATTATGGGAAGTACAATTCAAGATGAGATTTGGGTGGGGACACAGCCAAACCATATTAGATGTAGAGGCAAAACCTCATAGAAGCTACTGAGAGTCTGTGGTCAATCCACGTGGCTTCGTTAGCTTCAGTTTCCTCACCTGTGTAGAACAGAGTTTTTTCAGAGTCTGTGGGGTATATGGGATACTTCCTACAAAGTTCTTACAACAGGACCTGGCCCAGTTTTATAAAAATCAAACTCTTGACTGGGCGCAGTGGCTCACACCTATAATCTCAGCACTTTGGAGGCCAAGGTGGGTGGATCATGAGGTCTGGAGTTTGAGACCAGCCTGGCCAATATGGCTACTAAAAGATACAAAAATTAGCCAGGTGTGGTGGCGTGCGCCTCTAGTCCCAGCTACTCAGGAGGCTGAGGCAGGAGAATCACTTGAACCCAGGAAGGCAGAGGTTGCAGTGAGCTGAGATCGTGCCACTGCACTCCAGCCTGCCAGCCTGGGCAACAGAGTGAGACTCCGTCTCAAAAAAAAGAAAAAAGTCAAGTTCTTGCTGAACACTCTCTGAATGCCTGGTACTGCAGGAGGCCCTGGGAATTCAAAGTCTCTCTCTCTCTCTCTTTTTTTTTTTTTTTAGTAGGAAAAGGTTTTCTCCATGTTGGTCAGGCTGGTCTCAAACCCCCAACCTCTGGTGATCCTCCCAACACAGCTTCCCAAAGTGCTAGGATTACAGGCGTGAGCCGTCGTGCCCTGCCCCCAACGTCTCTCTTAAGAACTGACCTTGACTTTTTTGATTGCCTGATTTAGGATTTGTGGACTTTGCTGACTGGGGACATCCAATTTTTAGGGAGAAATTTCTGGGAATTTTGTTTGAAAGATGTGCACAAAGATTGAGCTTTTAAGTAGGTCCATAGTGGTTATATTTATAAAGTAAAAGATTGGAAATAGCCTTAATGTCCAACTATAGGATATTGATTTAATATGTGATGAGACAAATCCTGTATTATGCAGTCATTCAAGAGGAAGCAGATGGATATTTGCTGTTGTGGAAAGATGCTCATTAAGTGAAAACAATATACAAAACAATCTTTGTATATCAGTAATAGGCCAGGTGTGGTGGCTCACACCTGTAATCCCAGCACTTTGGGAGGCCAAGGAGGGAGAATTGCTTGATCCCAGGAGTTCAACATGGGCAACACGGCAAAACCTTGTCTCTACAAAAATACACAAATTAGCTGGGCATGGTGGTGCACACCTGTAGTTCCAGATACTCAGGAGGCTGAGGTGGGAGAATCACCTAAGCCCGGGAGGTGGACGCTGTAGTGAGCCATTACTGTGCCACTGAACTCCATCCTGGGCAACAGAATGAGACCTTGTCTCAAAAAAATACACACACACACACACACACACACACACACACACTTTAAAACCTGAAGGCTAATACACCCCCAAATTAACAGTGGCTATCTATAAGCGGTTTTGACAATTACTTTCTTGTACATTTTTTCCTTTTCAAATTTTTTTGTACAACAAATGTGTATTTCTTTCGTGAAAAATAGCAATATATTTTGTTAATCTTAAAAGTATTTGATGCTATTAAAATATAAATGAAAATAATAAAGAAAGGGCAAGTTTTCCAGCTGTCCCCTTCTCCCTCTCCAGCCTTATCTCCTGACTGGATTCCTGACCACTCCCAATAAACACAGGCTCTTCATTCTTTAAAGTATTCACTAACCACCAAACGAGGCAATGTAAAGATAAATAAACACACTTTGCAGGTGATCTGTATGCACGCCAAATTTTGAGATGCGTTGAAAGAGGAAGTTTTTTACCTCTCTGTCTTCCCTTATTTATTCTTATTTAATCCTTTCCTTCATTCATTCCTAACTCGCAGGCGTTTCTTTAGTTTTATCGGCAACTTGCGGGCTTTTATTTACTTTTTTCTACGCATGCGCACTCCTGGCTGATAGAGAGGGCCGCTCCGCCAGGCAGTCCCGCCTTCTGAAGTCGACCATTGGCCGGCTCTGCCAGCTCGCTCTTGATTGGTGGCCGGGGGCCGGGCCCCGCTACTTCTCAAAGTTGGCGGCAACGCGGCGGCGCGGCGGAATAGCGGCGGCTTCGGACTCCTTCTCGGGCGGCCCCATGGCAGTGCGGCTGCCGAGGTCGCCGCCACTCAAGGTGCTGGCAGAGTAGCTGCGGCACGACGGGGAGGGCATCCTGGGAGCGTGGCGGCTGTTGCGGGCGGCGGCCGTGTGGATGCAGGGCACGGTGGTGATGGCTGACCGCGGCGAGGCGCTGCTGCGGGACCCAAGGTGCTGCAGGGCGGCCCTGCCTCGTCCCAGGTAATGCCCGGGCCTTACTGGGGGCCCTCTTCCCTGCTGTCCGCCGAGAAGTTGCCGAGGCCAGATTCTTCAAACCCGGTCTTGACACTAGAAAGGGGGCGGGGCGCGGCGGCTGCCAGCGCGGTTCCCGCCTGGGTACCCTTGCTCCGGTCCCTCCTCCCGTCAGGTTAATCTGGTGATAAGTATCACCTGCAGTCCCTTTAACAAATCCAGATTCCTGGGACTCTTCCACCTCCTAGTGGGAATCTTTTGGGGAGGGCCCCGGGCACCTGCGTTTGTCACAAGCCCCCTCCCGCAACTGATTTCCTTTTTCGTCAAGTTTTGGGAAATACTGACCTTAACGTCTCAACTCAAATGTACCTTTCTCAGGGAAGTCCTCCTTAACCCCTAGGAACGGGAGACCCTTCTGTACTGCTCCTTCGTTGAACTGTCCTGGGCTGTAGCTCACTTACGTTTGCCTCCTCTTTTTTTATTTGTATTTTTGAGGGAGTCTCACTTTGTCGCCCAGGCTGGGGTGCTGCGGCACGACCTCGGCTCACTGTAGCCTCCACCGCCAGGATTCAAGCGATTCTCGTGCCTCACCCTCCCGAGTAGCTGGCATTACAGGCGTGTGCCACTACACCCAGCTAATTTGTGTGTGTGTGTGTGTGTGTGTATATATATATATATATATTTTTTTTTTTTTTCTTTAGCAGAGACTGGGTTTCGCCATGTTTGTCAGGCTAGTCTCCTGGCCTCAAGTGCTCTGCCCGCCTTGGCCTCCCAAAATGCTGGGATTACCTGCGTGAGCCACCGCGCCCTGCCTGCTTCCTCTTTTAAGCCACTGATGCTCAAACTTGAGCCTGTATGTCTTTGCTGGAGGGCTGGCTAACGCTGGGATGGCTGGGGCTCCACCCTCAGAGTTCGTGAGTCATGAGGTCCAGGTGGAGCTGGAAATTGTGTTTCTAACCAGCTCCCAGGTGAGGCTGATGCTGCTGGTCTACTTCGGACTTTTAAAATGTTTTATTTATTTGAGATAGGTGTGTTGCCCAGGCTGGCCTTGAGCTCAAGCAATCCTACTGCTCAGCCTCCTTGGGTAGCTGGGACTACAGGCCTACACCACCATGCCTGGTGTTTGGGGGCCATGCCTTGAGAACCACTGGGCCAGACCGAGCTTCTGGAAGGCCACAGCTGTGTGGTTCTGACAACTATATCCTCAGCATCTGGCCCAGTGCCTGACACATAAGTGCTCCAAGAACCAACTGTCTTGAGTGTCAGGCAGTGGACATTCATCTCACTTGTTCTCTGAGATGTCAGCGGAGCAGGTGTTACACATCAGCCCCCCATGTGCAGTGCTGGGCTGCAGCCGAGACCCAGATAAAGCCTGCTGGGAGATAAGCATTGAGCATTTGTCCCAGAGGATCACTGATCCCTGGGGAGTCGTGAGGATGTACAAGGTGCTGAGTGGCCCTCAGAGGCTTCTAGAGGTTGTGAGGTCTAAGCTGAGGAGGTCGGAGGATATGTGGGCCTTCCCTCCCCTCGGCTCCCTCCCCTGGGAGATCAGGCCAAGATTACTTCATTCCTAAGGGCCCCTCCTGCTCAGTCTTGGAGTCTTGGAGTCTTAATTAGAGGCAGATAGGTCAGTGGTCTGTCCGGAGCTGCTTTGGATTCAGACAGGCTTAGGTGAATTCCTGGCTCCACCCCTTCCCAGCTGAGCTGCCTGGAGCACTTTTGTTAACTTTTCTGGATTTGTACTCTTCTGTAAAAAGAAGCTAATCATTCCTGTCTGTTGTGTAGATTCAGTAAGTAAACAACCGCCTTAACACTATGCCTGGCTCACAGTGAGGGTGCAAAACATGCTTCTGCCCCTCCCCCACCGCCTTGCAGCCTTCTCTCTGCCTGCCTGCCCTCAGCCCCAGCGCTGGTCTAGGACAGGGTCAGCAAACTACAGGCCTCCTCTTTTCACGTGTCCTGCAAACTATAAATGCTTTTTAATCTTTTATTTATTCTTATTTTTATTTTTGAAACAGAGCCTCCCTCTGTGTCTCAGGCTGGAGTGCAGTGGCACAATCACAGCTCACTGCAACCTCCACCTTCCAGGTTCAAGTGATTCTTGTGCCTCATCCTCCTGAGTAGCTGGGATTACAGGCATGCACCACCATGCCCGGCTAATTTTTGTAGTTCTAGTGGAGATGGGGTTTCATCATGTTGGCCAGACTGGTTGGCGTTGAGCTCCTGGCCTCAAGTGATCCGCCTACCTTCACCTCCCAAAGTGCTGGGATTATAGGCATGAGCCACTGTACCTGGCAAGTTTTTACATTTTTAAATGGTTGAAAAAAACTGACATGTGAAAAGTATATGTAATTCGAGCATCCAGTGTCCATAAGTTTTTTTTTTTTTTTTTGAGGTGGTGCTTCACTGTTGTTGTCCAGGCTGGAATGCAATGGTGCTTGGCTCACTGCAACCTCCGCCTCCCAGGTTCAAGTGATTCTCCTGCCTCAGCCTCCCAAGTAGCTGGGATTACAGGCATGCGCCACCATGCCTGGCTGATTTTTTGTATTTTTAGTAGAGATGGGGTTTCTCCATGTTCATCAGGCTGGTGTTGAACTCCCGCCTCAGGTGATCTGCCTGCCTCGGCCTCCCAAAGTGCTGAGATTACAGGTGTGAGACACTGCACCCCACCATAAGTAAAGTTTTATTGGAATACGTTGGTAATTTACAGAATGCCTCAGCTGGTGTCCCACTACAGTTGAGTATCTGGGACAAGCTTGAAATATTTACTGTCTGGCCCTTTACAGAAAATGTTTCCCTTAGCCTTTGCCCAGCAGGTAACCCATGCCGCTTGGTGTGATTGACTTGCAGGCAAAGCCCCTTGCAGGCAGGCTGGGGCAGTCTCCTGTCTGGTCTCAGTCCTGGCATAAGCCTGGCGTCTAGTAAATACTTCATTGTTTGAACTAATGGGCATTGGTGAACTTGTCTGACATACTCACTGACCTTAATACCAGCTGGCAGGGCCATATCATTTCCTCTTGTTAATTAATACCAAGTCCAGCTTGACAAAATTGAGTCACTGCCTTCAGGCAGGGAGGCAGGGAGGTAAGCAGGCCACTAAAACACAAAGTAACGTTGCAGGCAAGAGCCAGGTGGCGCAAACGAGGGACAGCTGATCCAGGCTTAAGGGCTCAGGGAAGGCTTCCTGGAAGAGGTAGCCCTGAAGGTTGCACTGGAGTTGCCTGTAAGGACCAACCCTCCGCAGTTGCCTGGGACTGAGAGGGTCCTGGGACATGGGACTTTAAGTGTTAAAACTAGGACACTGTCCGGGTGCAGTGGCAGGAGACTATGCAGCTTCATGGAACAGCCTGTGCAAAGGCTTGGAGGGGATAGAGACTCATGCATTTGGGGAGCCTGGCTGGGGCAGCGGTGGAAGGAAGGAGGGCTCTATCCTGATGAGTTTCAGTGGCTGTCTGGAAGGACCTGCCTGCTTCAAGGTGGCCTTGAGCTCTGCTCACTGCACTGCCGCTCTAGTGCTGTTCCTCCACTGCCTCTTTCTCTGGAACTTCCGGGAGTTTGTTTCCATAAACCGAAGGTGCTGAAAATGCTGAGCTGAATGAGAAGCTCTCCCTGTCCTCAAGCTGCTCTTTGTCTGCAGGAGAAGCACAGAAACCACACTTACCTAGATTGTGCTGTGATCAACTGAGTTCTGGAGGCAGGAGGTGGATTCGAGAATGGTGACTGCAGCTGTGAGGTGGGGGGGTTTTGAAGTGGAGGAAGCTGGCAGAACATGGGCTGGGAACCATTGCAGTGGTCATGGCAACTGGGGGTGGGGATGCGGAAAGGAGAGGGAGGGACAGAGCGGAGAGCTGCTTTGGAGTGGGAGAGGGTGTGGGTAGAACCTACAGGGCCAGTTTGTCTCATCGCATGCCTTTGAGCTCATCTGGCTGGCTGTGTGTGCCTTCCTAGTAGAGCTCCTGTTCCCCTCTCCTGGTCGGAATGTCTTTGGGCTTGTTCTTCTCTTCCTGGGCCTTCAGTTCTAATTCTATGGGTTCTAGCCCCACCAGTACTTTAAGCCCATTTAGAGGGGACAGTAAGTGCATTTTCAGAACTAGCCTCTCACTGAGATACCCAAGTGGATTGTGGGGAGGAGCTCTGAGAAACCTGAGCACATCCTACCTGAGATTGAATGGCAGGGTCAGGGGTCAGCTTGCCTGGCCTCCTGCTCAAAGCCTCAGGCCCCACATGCAGTGCAGTGGAAGCAGCCTCATAGGGGCAGGCAGTGAGGCTGGCACCAGGCCTGTCCTTCCTGCAGTGTTTGGAGTTTTCTTTTACACAATTGGGTTTTGTGTGGTTGAGACTGGCGAAGTTTTGCTTTGAAGGAGAGTCACTTCCCCAAGTGAATGGGAAGTGATTGTCACAGTTAATATGTCATTATTTCATCCGGGTGGCAGCCTGCCCTTGTGTGGATTTGCTTGTATGTGCTGGAAGTGGCAGGGATAGGTCCCAGCAGTTGCAACAGTGGGGAAGGGGCTGCCTGCCCAGCCTTTCAGGCAACATGGAGGGAAAATTGGATTTGCTTGGTAACTGTCAGAGGGTGTCTGCAGAAAGAGGATGTTTCCTGTGCACAGAGACTAGTCATATACTCTGTAGCTTTGAGCAAGGAACGGGATTAGAGGAAAGCCGAGGTTTTCTGCCCCTGCCTCAGAGCAGCCTGTCTAATTATAACTCATACTGTGATGGGAGTGTCTCTTCCATTCCTTGGGCATGATTACAGTTTATGTGACGGTTTTGTTTGGCCTAGTAAAATCAGAAACCAAAGAAGATGGCCAGGCACGGTGGCTCACACCTATAATCCCAGCACTTTCGGAGATCGAGGTGGGTGGGTCGCCTGAGGACAGGAGTTCCAGACCAGCCTGGCCAACATGGTGAAACCTTGTCTCAACTAAGAATACAAAAATTAGCCAGGCATGGTTGCAGACACCTGTAATCTCAGCTACTCAGGAGGCTGAGGCACAACAGTCGCTTAAACCCAGGTGGCGGAGGTTGCAAGGAGCCGAGATCACGCCACTGCACTCCAGCCTAGGCGACAGAGTGAGACTGTCTGAAAAGAAAAAAAAAAGAACATTACTATGGGTTTCCTTCTTTTTCTAGGAAAGTACGTGATGGTGATGGGAATGGTACAGGCCTGCAGCCCCGAGCCACGCCTGTAGGCTGTGAAGATCACATCTTTCTGATAATCCCATCCGTGAAAGTATGTGGGAACTGGAAGTGGAAGATTTACACAGGTATATTCCTTAGATGATATTGGAAATGTCGTTAAAAACAACCAAAATCCTGAAACGATTTAAAGCTTATAATGATGTGGATTTCATGGCTGTTTTTCAATGCGTATTTTTCAAAAGTTTCTCAGAGAGCCTTGCTTTGGTTGACTGAGGAGTCTGGATGGAGGAATGTTTAAATCCTGGATACTTCAGTGATAGCCTCTGCTGCCCCTTGCTTTGCCTGTATTTGCTGATGAAAAGCAGATGCTTTTTCTTCCTGGTATGTGTGTGTCAGTTCTCTCTCTTTCTCTCAGACACAGAGGTCTTATGTTGCATTTTCCAAATTTTATGCATGGTGATACTTTTTCCATTACTGCTGCATCCCTGTTTTACAATGCAAAATTTATCTCAGTCATTGCCCGTGGTGATTGAAGTGTGGTTATGGGCAGGAAGACAGACTGTGTAAAAAAGGAATGACATCATGGCTCCTCATCTTCTTCATCATCAACTACCATAACCAGTTTGCAAGTCAAATGGCATTTCCTAACAGCAGGCTCGGCGGCCCCAAAAGACAACAGCTCCCTTTCTGCTTCGGACACCACTCAAACATTTAGACACCGCTCTATTCATTTCCCTTGGCTCTATTCATTTCCCTTGGCTTGATACCTTCTTCCATCACTCAGATTTTGAGACGTTTTCAGAATTTCTTGTTGAAATGAAAAACATCAAGATTAAGGATGCCTTTTAGGCCTTAGCTAAACTTCCGCCTCATAACTTTGGGCGCGACATGGCGAGCCTCCTGGCTTAGAGTTCTTTTGTCTTTTTGTATGGAATGACTTGGCTGTGATTTGAATGTTGGGTTTCTGCTGTCTGCTTAGTACCCATGCCTGATTTTTTGAGATTGGACATATCAAGGGAGTTAGATTATGTTCTGACGTGGTTATAGACTTTTGCCTGGATTATTGATATTCTACCTCTAATAAATTGTTTAATATGCTGTATGGGTTTTTTTTTTTTTAATAGACTTTTAAAAAAACAGCTCTAGGTTTTCAGAAAAATGGAGCAGAAACTACAGCGTTCCCATATACTCCACACTCACACGCCACTCTCCCAGTTTTTCCTCCTATGAACCAACATCTTTTATTAGGATGATACATTTAATAAACCAACATTACATTTTTTAAAGTCTAGTTTACATTAGGCGTCATTCTTCCTCTTATACATTCTGTGGATTTTGCCAAATGCATAATAACATGTATCCACCATTACTGTATCATCCAGAATAGTTTCACTCCCCTAAAAATCCTCTGGGTTCCCCTTGTTAACCCCTCCCCCCTACCCTGATAATCACTGATCTTTCTTTTTCAGTTTTGCCTTTTCCAGTTTTGCCTTTTCCAGAATATATAGTTGGATCATACAGTGTGTAATTTTTTCGGACTGGCTTCCTTAATTTGCTGTGCATATAAGATTCCTCCATGTCTTTTTTTTTTTTTTTTTTTTTTTTTCTTTGAGATAGTCTTAATCTTACCCAGGCTGGAGTGCAAGCACACAATCACAGCTCACTGCAGCCTCAACCTCTCAGGCTCAGGTGATCCTTCCATCCCAGCCTCCCATGTAGCTAAGACTACAGGTGTGCATCACCACGCCTGGTTAATTTTTTGTATTTTTTGTAGAGACAGGATTTTGCGATGTTGCCCAGGCTGGTCTCAAAGTCCTGGGTTCAAGAAATTCTCCCACCTCAGCCTCCCAAAGTGCTGGGATTACAGGTGTGAGCCCCTGTCTCTGAACTCCTGCATGTCTTTTTGCAGCTTATTAGCTGCTTCTTTTTCTTTTTCTCTTTTTTTTAAATAAATGCCCATGTTTATTATAAGATAGCCCCTAGGGAATTCTTCAGGTTTCTTTTTTTTTTTTTTTTTTTTTGAGACTGAGTCTCAGCCTGTCACGCAGGCTGGAGTACAGTGGTGCAGTAACTGCTCACTGCAACCTTCGTCTCCCGGGTTCAAGTGATTCTCCTGTCTCACCCTCCTGAGTAGCTGGGATTATAGCTGTGTGCCACCACGCCTGGCTAATTGATTGATTGATTGATTTGTGGTGTTTTTGTTTTTTTAAAATGGGGCCTTGCCCGGTCACCGAGGTGATCCAGGCTGGAGTACAGTGGCAGGATCATGGCTCACTGCAGCCGCAACCTCCCAAGCTCAAGCAGTCCTCCCACCTCAGCCTCCTGAGGAGCTGGGACTACAGGCAGGACCTCTCAGGCTCGAATTTCTGGGCTCAAGCGGTCTTCCTGCCTTGGCCTCCCAAAGTGCTGGGATTACAAGCATGAGTCCCCACACCAGGCCAGCTCATTTCTTTTTATCACTGAATAATGTTGCATCGTATGGATGTACCATAGTTTTATCTAATGCACCTATTGAAGGACATCTTACTTGATTCCACTCTGGTAACTGTGAATGAGCTGCTGTAAACATTCATGGCCAGGTTTTGTGTGGGTGTTAAGTTTCCAGCTCATTGGAGTAAATGCCTAGGAGTGCGATTGCTGGGCCATATGGTAAACCTATGGTTAGCTTTGTAGAAAGTGCCAGACTGCTTTTACATTCTCACCAACAATGAAGGGGAGTTCCTGTTCCACATCCTCTCCAGCATTCAGTGTTGCCAGTGTCTTCTTGGCTGTGCTGTGGTTTTTGTTTGTTTTTTGAGATGGAGTCTCACTGCGTTGCCAGGCTGGAGGGCAGTGGTGGTGATCTGGGCTCAATGCAACCTCCACCTCCTGGGTTCAAGCGGTTCCCTTTCCTCAACCTCCCGAGTAGCTGGGACTATAGGCACATGCTACCACACCCAGCTAATTTTTTTTAAGACGGAGTCTTGCTCTGTCACCAGGCTGGAGTGCAGTGGCTCAATCTCGGCTCACTGCAACCTACACCTTCTAGCTTCAAGTGATTCTTCCGCCTCATCCTCCCAAGTAGCTAGGACCACAGGCGCATGCCACCATGCCCGGCTAATTTTTTTTTGTATTTTTTGTATTTTTAGTAGACCATGTTGGTCAGGATGGTCTCAATCTCTTGACCTTGTGATCCGACTGCGTCAGCCTCCCAAAGTGCTGGGATTACAGGTGTGAGTCACTGTGCCTGGCCTATGCTGTGCTTTTAAACTCTTTTCTTTTTAAAGCAGGGCAGATTGGAAGCTGTGCCTTGTTTTCATTGCCCACGTGAAGCTTGTTTTGAACTGTTTTATGTTCACAGTTTGGGATTTTTGAGGCAATATCGCTGAGCTGTTCTGTCAATTTGAGCCCTTTATCTGCCACTAACCTTGTCGTGTGACTATGAGCAAGGTGCCTAGCCTCTCTGTTCTTCAGCGTCTTTATCTGTAAAATGCAGATTATGCCCAGCTCATAGCACTAGTGTGAGGAATAAATGAAGATATGTGTAGATCACTTTTACGTGGTATGTGACACTTGGTAGGCACCAAATCATTATTGTTAGGAGGATCAGTACATTCTTGCTTGTCCCCACACACACACACACACACACACACACACACACAGAGAGAGAGAGAGAGAGAGAGAGAGAGAGAGAGAGAGAGAGAGACGGAGAGACAGAGAAATTGCAGAGACAGTACAAAGAGTTCCCATGTACCTGTACCCAGCTTCCCCTCTTATTAACATCTACATTAGTATGGTACATTTGTTAAAATTAATGAACAAATACTGAGATGCTTTTATTAACCCAAGTCTGTACTTCATTCACGTTTCTTGGGGTTATTCCTAATGTCCTTTCCTGTTCCAGTGTCCCATCTGGGACACTGAATTCCACTTCATCATCATGTCTCCTTAGGCACTCTCCCTGGCTGGGTCACTCGATGTTGGGAGGTCAAGGAGGTCTGATCACTGGAGGCCAGGAGTTGGAGACCAGCCGGGGCAACATAGTGAGAACCCTGTCTCTACTAAAAATAGAAAAAAATTTGCCAGGCATGGTGGCACGCACCTGTAATCCCAGCTACTCTGGAGGCTGAGGCACAAGAATTTCTTGAACCCAGGAGGCGGAGATTTCAGTGAACTGAGATCGTGCCACTGTACCCCAGCCTGGAAGATGAAGCCAGATTCTGTCTCAAAAAAAAAAAATGCAAACCTTATTCACCAAATTATTACAGGGCATCCGGTAGTAGCCCCTGCGCTGGATGTGTAGTAGACTCCCGAGATCTTAACCTGAAGTCTGCCTACTGTGGCGAAACCTGCTTGTATGCCAGAAAGCAGACCCAAGCTGCCAAAAACCACCTGTACCATATCCTGCCCCGTTTGTCCTCCTGCAACTTCTGCTAAATAATGTCCATTGAAAAATGCTGGTTGGACTGACATGGTGGCCTGAGCGATGACACATCTCAGGAATGTGGGGGGTGGGTGTGGGGTAGGAAAAGGAGGCCACTGTGTTTTTTCTGACGGTCCCCTCAAAACTGCTGGTGGCTCAGTGCTGGAAGGGTGTCACCCCAGTGTGTTAACTGAGCTGTGTGGTTTCTCTGAATGTTAATAACTTTCACTGCTTCGGCTTGTGTTTCCTCCTTGACATCACCAAATGAAAACATGTCAGACGTTTGGGTTTCTGGTGCCAAATCCAAGCTGCTTTATCAGCAAACGCCCCCCGCCAGACAATGGAGTCTGTGTGCTAGGGCAGAGCCGCTTCCCCTTCGACGCTGGCCCTTTTCTAAGAACTGAAAATAAGCTGCAGAGGCTGTGACTTCACTTTTCTTGGAACTGCTTTACATTACCCCAAAAAATGCAGAAAACCCTCATTTAGCAGCTTTTGGATTGCTGAGTTCTCTGATTCTTTCTGTTGCATATTCTTGTAATGTTCACGTTTGACTGACAAATATTTCTGCATCAGGCGAAGCGGGAGGGGGAAGGAATGAACGTGTGAAGGAACTGTGTGCTTTGTCAGTTGGCCTGTTTGTGGTTTAATAGTTGATGAGAAAAAGCACCTGGAAGAGACACTGTGTGTAGAATGCCTTCCAATTCCAAGGGTCACAACCCTGTGATCTGTTGACCAGCAGTTGGCTAGGGCTGGTGCAGCTGAACATCAGGCTACAGCCCAAACTTATAGAGCAGCTGCAAGGACAAGGGGAAAAATGCATTTTTAGCCATAATGACCTACATTTACCAGATACTTTGGAGCTCATGCAAAAGGACATCTTCAAGGGGCCTCTGCCTCCTTGTGATAAGGGAGATAGTGATGTCAGCCAAACCTGGGGTCCAGTCCTGGTCTTGCCGGTTCCTGTCTGATTTTGGCCTTCAAAGTCAGTCTGTGAAGTGGAGACCATTTTTCCTTCGAAGAGTGGTACCGGTAGGTTCTTGG
Organism: Sapajus apella; assembly: GCF_009761245.1. Classification (NCBI taxonomy): domain Eukaryota; kingdom Metazoa; phylum Chordata; class Mammalia; order Primates; family Cebidae; genus Sapajus; species Sapajus apella. The sequence goes on along the minus strand of NW_022436991.1, from coordinate 3,460,837 downwards.
GAACTGAATTAGGTTTCCCCTCCTGAGAGTGCATGTCTGTAGACAGGCACATACGCTGTTCTGAAATCGTCTGTTGCCATCTCTGTCTCTGTTGGAGGTGCTTCCAGTGATGCGTGATTGTGTCTTACTTATCTCAGTATCCCTGCCCAGCATGGGGTCTTATGTAACATACATGGGCAGTCAGTCAGTGTTAGGACTGGCTGGGTTTTAGGCTGGAAGACGGTGGAAATATACAAGCAAAGGCAGTGTCTTGAATTTACACTTGGCCTGCTGCAGTTTTGAAGTGAAAGGAGCCCCCTGCTTAGGAGGGCCTTTTGAATTGGGCCCTCTGTATAGTTTATAGTGGGCCTGAGGGTGATGGCTAGACTGGTGGGGAGTGCTCTTTAAGTACAGAGGGAAGACTTGATAAAGACATAAAAGGGTGGAGGAAAAGGAGCGAGACAGCCAAGTCCAAAAAATGATTCATTTGATTTGGGCAGAATCTGAAAAGAGAGGCCTTCGAGATTGACTAAACATCTCTTGACAAAGAATGCAAATTCAGCTAGGCACAGTGGCTCATGCCTGTAACCCCAGCACTTTGGGAGGCCGAAGTGGGCAGATCACCTGGGGTCAGGAGTTCAAGACCAGCCTGGCTAACATGGTGAAACCCTGTGTCTACTAAAAATGCAAAAATTAGCCAGATGTGGGGTGGGGGCGCCTGTAATCCCAGCTACTTGGGAGGCTGATGCAGGAGAATCGCTTGAACCCAGGAGACGGAGGTTGCAATGAGCTGAGACTGTGCCACTGCACTCCAGCCTGCAAAACAAAACAAAAAGAATGGAAGTTTAACTAAGAATTAAGTGCCAGGGACTGTGCTAGAAGCCGTCTCATGACTTGCTTCATTTTATTGTCCCAGTTCCCCTGGGAGGTCTGTTTCCCCTGTCCCCTTTCACAGCTGTGAAAACTGCAACCATGGAGATGAAGTCCTTTGTTCAGGGGCTCTGTCCAGCCGCAGAGCCAGGTTATGAACCAGTAGGTGCCCCTCATCATTAAGGAAACTGTTGTTGGGGGTGGTCAGGAGCAGGCCCTTCCCTATGGCAGTTCTTCCCCAGGCAGCTCTGGGAGTTGATGGTCTCTGCACGGGCACTGGCACCCCCTGCTGGTCTGTGCTTGGGAAATGGGATGACAACTAGTTACCAGAAAACAAAGGCACAGAATGAAGTAAAGGAACGAAACGGGGCTGTGAGAAGGTGAAGACCCCTGTCTACTTAGGAGTTCTGCCCATTATGGCCAGGCCGCGTGGGGGTGGAGGTATGCTTGATTTGGCAACCAGATGGGTTCTGAGGGGCTTGCAGTGGGGCCAGCCCCACTGTTCATTCGTTGGATGACCTTGGGTGGGTTATTTCACTGCCCTTACTTCTGACATCCATAGAAATGGGATGACATGGGGTCAGAGAGGTTAGATAATTCACCCACATGGCTGTTAGCTGGAATGCATTGCTTAAAAGTTGACTTTAGTGGCTCATGCCTGGAATCCCAGCACTTTGGGAGGCTGAGGTGGGCGGATCAGCTGAGGTCAGGAGTTTGAGACCAGCTGGCTAACATGGTAAAACCCCATTTCTACTAAAAATACAAAAAAATTATCCAGGCACGGTGGCATGTGCTACTTGAGAGGCCAAAACAGCAGAATTGCTTGAACCCGGGAGGCAGAGGTTGCAGTGAGCCAAGACTGCACCATTGCACTACAGCTTGGGCAACAACAGCAAAACTCCGTGTCAAAAACAAAAATAAACCACAAAAGTTCACTTTATTGGCCTTTCTGTGGCCAAACACCTGCTGGGTTCCAGGCTCTGGGGATACACGAGGTGAACAAGACACATGGTTGCTCCCTGTGCAGCGTGGTGACTTCTTGGACCTCCCATTCCTCCTTATCATTCCTTTTTAAGCCCGAGAAAGTCCTGTGCTTTTAAGAACGTGTGTGGATAGATTGGGCTCACCTGGGTATCCAGGCCAGTCTCCCCATCTGAAACCCCTTACTAATCCCACCTGCAAAGTCCCTTTTGCTACATAAGGTGACATATTCAAGGTTCTCGGGATTAGGGCATGGACATCATTGTGTGGGAAGGGACAGTCTGCCTACCTAGTCAGCCTTCTAGACCCCGAAGATGTGTGTTCATCCCAACTACAAAATACATCCACCCTGCCCCAAGGCCTCATCCCATTATAACATCAACTCAGGAGTCCAAAATCTGCTCTAAATCTTGTCACCTTAAAACATCTCAATCTGGCATGGGGGAGGCTCTGGGGATGACCCACCCTGAGCAGTTCCTCTCTGTGAACCTGGAACTCACTAAACCAGTTACCTGGCCCTAAAGTGTAGTGAGCAGCCACCCAGAGTGGTACAATCTAGTTCTGTCCCTGATCCAAGGGACCTGATATGTGATATGGGCAAGAAAGATAAGGGAGAAACAATGAGGCTGTACACCCAGAAATACCAGACCAGTAAGCCTCCTTTCCTCCTGGTCACACAGGACGGGGAAAGGAATTTCTCCAAAGGGTCTGTCGGCACCTAATTCCGTGTACTGTGAGCTTGGGAGAAGGCCGAGCTAGACACTTTCCTTCCGTGGGTACTGCTCATTTCAGAAAGTGAAATGACCACCCAGCACTTTGGGTGGTCAAGGCAGGCAGATTTCCTGAAGCCAGGAGTTCATGACCAGCCTGCCCAACATGGCAAAACCCTGTCTCTACTAAAAATACAAAAATTAGCCAGGCGTGGTGGTACACGACTGTGGTCCAGCTATTCAGGAGGCTGAAGCAGGAGAATCGCTTGAACCCAGGAGGCCGAGCTTGTAGTGAGCTGAGATCGTGACCCCGCACTCCAGCTTGGGCCACAGAGTGAGACTCTGTCTCAAGAAAAAAGAAAGAGAGTCAGAGTCAGGGCCTGCCCTGGGGTGTTCCATCGGACAGCTGTGCATTACCTGCAGCTGAAAATTTTCCCAGAGCACAGCTAAGCCTGGTTGTCCTACATGTAGAACTCTGGCATGTAGCTAATTATTAGCTCCACCTGGGCTGTTTTTACCCGGTCTCTACCCGTATCTTCAATTAGGATCCACGTGCTGGGGGCTCAAGAAAGTCTAAGCTTTTAGAAAGCTCTCAGGTGAGTCTCATCATCAACCAGGTTTGGCAGCCACGGATCTACAGCTTTCTGGCCCAGAGACACCTGGGGCACAGGAGAGGTCAGAGCTGCCTGTGATGCTGGTTGTGAACTGGCGAAGGCTCCCTCGAGTGGGGACCCTGGAGCCCAGAAGACCAGGAACAGGGGTCCCCCCATGCCCCAGGCTTCTGAGGAGGAGAAGAAAGGAAGGCTGGAAAAAGCCCATGTGGAGGAATAGAGTTGCTCTACATCTTGGACGTCCAGGGCCATCCTTGATACTGGGCCATTGCAAGGTAATGACATCAAGTTCCCTTTTTAAAAACACTGTGACTGGGTGCAGTGGCTTACACCTGTAATCTCAGCACTTTGGGAGGACAAAGTGGGCGGATCACCTGAGATCAGGTGTTCAAGACCAGCCTGGCCAACATGGTGTATTTTGTACTAAAAATACAAAAATTAGCTGGATGTCGTGGTGTGAGCCTATCATCCCAGCTACTCAGGAGGCTGAGGCAGGAGAGTCGCTTGAACCCAGGAGGCAGAGGTTGCAATGAGCTGAGATCACTCCATTGCACTCCAGCCTGGGTGTCAGAGTGAGATTCCATTTCAAAAAAAAAAAAAAAGTGAGCCCTTTTACAGAAAACTATGAAGTAAACAGTAGTACAGTGGTACCTGGGTGACTGATGTGTGGGTACTTGCTTTTCCTTGATGTTCTAGAGTGGAGCTGCACTGTCTAATGTGACTGTCAGCAGCCTCATGGATCTATGGAGTACTTGGAATGTGCTGTTGTGATAGGCAGGGTTGCCAAACTCAGTAAATAAAAGTTTAGGTTGCCTCCTCCATCAGTCTGGGCTGTGCACAGTGACTTCTTCCAGAATGGAAGGGGGATAAAAGAGTAACTTTACAGTGGCAAAACCTGACAGACTGCCCCAGCCAGCCAGCCAAGGTTAACAGTGATACACCACGTTAATAGCACACCTGGGTAAGACACCTGAGGCCTGGGCGCCAGGACTTAGAAGCTTCAAATTCCACAGACACTCCTCTTCTCACTGCCCTCATGTGGCCCCTGCAGAGAGGAGTGACAGTGCCCTAAGGGGCCCTTAGGAGCCTGATGGGACCACAGGAGGTCTCTTGGAGGCCTGGAGAGGCATGTGAGGGCTTGGCATTTTCCATAGGTATGACAGCCGGGGTTTGTGCTTGAGACCTCTGGTCAGAGCTGGTAATGTTGCATAATGAATTGCTACTTAAAAAAAACAAATGTATTGGCTGGGCTCAGTGGCTCATGCCTGTAATCCTAGCACTTTGGAAGGCCAAGGCAGGCGGATCACTTGAGGTCAGGAATTCGAGACCAGCCTGACCAACATGGAGAAATCCCATCTCTACTAAATATACAAAAAATTAGCCGGACGTGGTATTGCATGCCTGTAATCCCAGCTACTTGGGAGGCTGAGGAAGAAGAATCGCTTGAACCTAGGAGGCAGAGGTTGCAGTGAGCTGATATTGCACCACTGCCCTTCAGTCTGGGTGACAAAGCAAGACTCAATTGCAGAAAAAGAACAGCCTTGTTAAAGTCCTTCTGTGTGCGGATGCACTTGCTGTAATATGTATTCCTGCTATTATGAGTCACCTGCTCCCAGGGCTGCCCTGCCCATTGTGAGACCTCTTCTGTCTTCCTAAGTGTGAGATAGTCTTTTCCCTGCCTTTACCACATTCTCCGCCTCTCTGGTTGGTGTCGTGGCCCTTTAAGGAGACTGAGCACATTGGCTCTGGGATGTTGGTCTCCCCAGTTTGGCAGCAGGCCCCGACTTGGCATGAGAAATAAATGTCAGTGGGAAAAATCTTTTTTTTTTTTTTTTCTTGAGACAGAGTCTTGCTTTGTTGCCAGGCTGGAGTGCAGTGACAGAATCCCAGCTCACTGCAACCTCCACCTTCCAGGTTCAAGTGATTCTTCTGCCTCAGCTTCCCGAGTAGCTGGGACTACAGGCAGGTGCCACCACGCCCAGCTAATTTTTGCATTTTTTAGTAGAGATGGGGGTTTCACCATGTTGGTCAGGATGGTATTGATCTCGACCTTGTGATTTGCCTGGCTCGATCTCCCAAAGTGCTGGGATTACAGGCGTGAGCCACTGCGCCCGGTCAGGAGAAGTCTTTTTAAAGATGCACGTATGTGGTAAATTGGATATCCCAACACAAACGTCATTGCACCTGTTCATGTGTGTCTTAAGCCTGAGGTAGGGACGTTTGGTAGGTGGAAGTTACTTTCCATCTCCTTTCTCATAGCATGGCACATGGAAGAGAAGATTTTGGCTTTAGCATTTCATTGTGAGCATCCTGCTTATTCCATGGTCATGGGCCTTTAGTACCAAATTTACGTGAAAACCTTGTGAAATTATTTATGCAGAAAGAATGAGGAATCTTGGGTAATGGGAAAGCAACCGACCAGTTTTGCAAAAACTCCAACATGGGTGGTTTATAACTAACTGGAAAAACATGTCTCATCTCAGTTGACATAATCCTTTTTGCAGTGCTGGGGGCCTTAAGTGTTCCCAGAAGGTTTAAGGAGCAGAATCAGCTGGCAAGGTGGTCAGCACAGTGACAAAAAAGGACAAAGGATTCTGCTTGCGTCTGAGGGTCCTTCAGCCATGGCCAGCTCTCTCTAGGGGAGCAAAGATCCTGTCTGTCCTCGGCTTTCCTGGCTATGGCAGGGGCATGGGTCAGGACTTGGAAACAAGTTTCCAGAGGCAGAGTTTGAGACTCAAGCCGGAGAAGGAGATGGCCAATGCTGATGCTCTCAGAGCAGAGGTTCCCTAACTGTCTGATTATAAGTGCAGTGTTGGGTCCTTATGTACTTTTACAAAGTCATTTTCAGAGACACGGAAGTAGTGAACCCACTTTCTCTTCCTCAATGGAGTTCTCTGGAAAAGAGTGTTCCCAGGGACAGATGATCTGATGGGGCCATGGCCCCACCAGTGTCCTTAAGAGGGAAAGCTCTGTCAGCAGAGAGAACCTCAGCCCCGGCTGATCACACAGGCTACACTAGGCCAGGATCTGCAGACACTAACAGCCTGCCTTAAGGCTCCCAAGTCAGAGAGGCCCGGTCGTTCCCGGTCCTGGCTTTGCTAGCCAGTCCCAGTCCCTGGCCTCGTCTCTTGGGGGGCTGATGTGATGTTATTTGTGAGATGGAGAAAATGGCATTGCTCCTACCCCCACCAGGCTGGCATCAGGATGAAATTGAACATGGGAAGCGTCCTTGCCCCACCCCCATGGACCAAGAGGTGATGCTATTAGAGTTATATAGGTTTGTGGTTTCCCCTTACTGTTTCCACTTCCTCCCTGAAACTCTGCAAGAGGCTTCGCGGGAGAGGAAAGGTCTTTCAGATGCCTGAGTGCAGCTGGGAATGGCTGTTCCCAGTTAGCCAGGCTGGTTGGAGCCCAGGGTGAGTTGGCGGGGTTGTGGGTTTGAACCACCAGAGCCACTGAGGCACAGCTGGCCCACTGCCAAGTGCTGCCAACCATCCTGCAAATGCCACCATTGCTCATGCCAGGGAGATGATCCAGCATTGACCAAAAGGGTTGCTGGGTTTTGTCTTGCTCAGGACAGGCCACTGTAGAGTGATCTATTGTCGTACTATAAGGACAGATTTGGTTCCTTCGCCTCCCAGGGATCCCGAATACAGAACGCCCATGACAGGACCCCAGTCCGTGGGCACAGCCCCTCTTGTTAGTATTAATTATGCACTTATGTGAAATGCACCTACTCGTGAAGAGTGGGACAGCTGGTGATTAAAACAGTTGAGGGCAGGTCACCATGCTGTTTCAGGCTCCATTAGGAAATGGCTCTGAGAGGGTTACTTCAGAGCAAGGGAAATGTCTCCTTGTTGGAGTGGTTCTGTGCCTGGCCAGCCCCTTACTTTAAACCCTGGCCTACTCCAGCCACCCAAGAATCTTCATTAAGTGGCTCTGAATTAGGAACTGCTACTTAATTTGCAGGGATCAGCACAAAATGAAAATCAATAATTTTCAGTAATTAAGATTCAAGTGCGCTGGGCGCAGTGGCTCATGCCTGTAATCCCAGCACTTTGGGAAGCCAAGGCAGGTGGATCACGAGGTCAGGAGTTCAAGACCAGCATGGCCAACATGGTGAAACCTTGTCTACTAAAAATACAAAACTTAGCTGGGCATGGTGGTGGGTACCTGTAATCCCAGCTACTCAAGAGGCTGAGGCAGGAGAATCACTTGAACCCGGGAGGTTGAGGTTGCAGTGAGCCAAGATCGCACCATTGCATGCCAGTCTGGGCGACAGTGTGAGACTGTCCCAAAAAAAAAAAAAAAAATTCAAGCAGCAGATCATTCAAGCAAGCTTAGGGACCCTTCTGAGCACAGGGCCCTGCCTTTGTAGCTTGTACACTGGCCCAGGTCTGGAGACAGTACAAGGCAGGCAGCTGGCCTGCACCATGTGGGTGAACTGAGTCACCCTGCCCTTTGCGGGCGTTGATGGGGATCTTTTCTAGGCTGTTGGCCTGGGCAGGGATGATGACATGAGCAGGGCTTGCCCTGGTCTGGGCTGAATATGATACACTGGGACAAGTTGAAGGGAGGGGGATTGGAGCAGGGTGCTCCAGGGAGCATCATCTCTGTACAACAGGAAGTCCCTGAGCTTGGACACATGACTTAATCATTTGTCACAAGGTTCAGAGCAAAACCCAAAAGGCCAGGCAATGATGCATTGAAACTTACTACCCAAGTGAGCATTTTCCAGTACTTTAAAAAATGTTTTATAGATATGAGGTCTCTCTGTGTGGGCCAGGATGGTCTTGAACTCTTGGTCTCAAGTGATCCTCCTGCCTTGGCCTCCCAAGGTGTTGGGATTACACTCATGAGCCACTGTACCTGGCCTCCAACACTGGTTTAAAATTTTTGATGTATCTGTGATTTTTGAATTATACCTGTTTTGTTACTTCCATTAGAGAAAATTAACCTGGCCAGGCGAGGTGGCTCATGCCTGTAATCCCAGCACTTTGGGAGGTTGAGGTGGGCAGATCACATGGTGTTTCTCCTGTGAGAGTTTGAGAGCAGTTTGGACAACATGGTGAAACCCTACCTGTACTAAAAACACAAAAATTAGCCAGGCATGGTGATGGGTGCCTGTAATTCCAGCTACTCAGGAGGCTGAGGCAGAAGAATCTCTTGAACCTGTGAGATGGAGATTGCAGTGAGCTGAGATCGCGCCACTGCACCACTCCTGCCTGGGCCACAGAACAAGACTCTGTCTCCAAAAACAAAAAACCCAAAAAACTTCAAAAGCAGATTTTTGTCACTGCCAGGTGACCTTACTAATCACTAACCATGGGCGTACAAGGACAAATGAAATCAGATCTAAAGAATTTGTGGCTTGTTTTCTTTGCCTTTGACCTTCAACCCCATGCATTCCTGCAAATGCTTTGCCTACAGCAAACCTTTGAAGACCTTAACTTTTCTGTTTTAAGTGAGATTTCCAATTGAATTTATGTTGTCTGGAAAGACAATCCCTTTCCTGGAGAGAATTGGTATTTGAAGAGAATGAGATCAGGTTGCTAAGGACACCCTTGTTTGCAATCTTTGGTTTATATAAATTATTGGTGAATAAGAGAAATAAGTTTATACTTTTTTCCAGATGGTAAACCGGAAGGGAAGCATGTTATGGGGTAAAGTGAGTCATGGGGCGTGGGAGGCTCAGATGGAACAGGGCTCTGGGACGCCTCTTGTTGTTGACTTGGGACCTCTAATTTACCTACCAGGCCTCAAATTAAAAGACAGACAAAGCCTTCTAATCTGGTTGGGTAGGAACAGATAAAAGTTCCTCTGGGTGGATAGATAGGGGAGGGAAGGAGGAAGTTGGCAGAAACTGAAAGAGGACATTTTTTGGGGAGAGAGGAAGAAATCTCTTGTTTAATTACAAAACCAAAATATCATTTGCAGTGCCTTCCTTCTACCAGTTGTTTAAGAAATTGACGTGTAATTCACATATCACAAAATGCAGCAATTTAAAGTGTACCATTCTCTGGTATTTGTTTGTTTGTTTGTTTTTGAGACGGTGTCTCGCTGTCACCCAGGCTGGAGTATATGGCATAATCTTGGTTCACTGCAACCTGTGTCTCCCACATTGAAGCCATTCTCCCACCTCAGGCTTTCAAGTAGATGGGGTTAAAGGCACCCACCATCGTGCCTGGCTAATTTTTGTATTTTTAGTAGAGACAGGGTTTCACCATGTTGGCCAGGCTGGTCTTGAACTCCTGACCTCAGGTGATCTCCCACCTCGGCCTCCCAAAGTGCTGGGATTGCAGGCCTGAGCCACTGCACCAACCTCATATTCTCAGTTTTTAATTGTTCCATCAAAGAAGTAGGAAGCCCACATATTACTTATCTATTTATCTAATGTTAGTAGAACTTTCTTATAACTAATGTTGACATAGATATCTTTTTCATCCTGCTGTTTTCATCTTAGCTGTGTTTTTGTAATTAAAGGGTGCCTCTTCTACACATTATATAGGCGGGTCATGTTTTTGTTTGTTTCTTAATATTCAGTCTCACTATCTCACTTTCACTTGGAGTGTTGAGTTTACTTAGGGTTCAAAGGAATTTTTAATGTATGCCATCTGTGTTTTTTTGTTTTTTTTTTTTTCCTTTTTGAGACAGTCTTGCTCTGTCACCCAGGCTGGAGTGCAGTGGCGTGATCTCAGCTCACTGCAATCTCCACCTCCCAAATTCAAGCAATTCTCCTGCCTCAGCCTCCCGAGTAGCTGGGATTACAGGTGTGCGCCACTGTGCCTGGCTAATTTTTTTTTTGTATTTTTAGTAGTGAGCCAGCGTGCCTGGCCTATTCCCTTTTGTTTTTGTTCCTCCTTTCCTGGCTTCCTTTGGATGAATGGAGTGATTCTTCACGTATCCTTTCATCTCTAGTGGCTTTTTGGCTGTATCTTTTTGCTCTATGTATTTAGCTATATGTGCTTTCTTTAGCAATTGTTCTAGGGATTACAACACACACTCTGACTTTTCAGTTCATCTGCAGAGCTTATGACACCACTTGGACAATAAGGCAGTGAAAAGGAATGAAGCACAGACATGGGCCACATGTGGGTGAGCCTGACACTTTATGCCAAGTCCAAGCAGCCAGTCACCAAGGGCCACATACGATATCATCCCATTTATATGAAATGTCCAGATGGGAAAATCCAGAGAGACAGGGAGCATATTACTGGTTACCTAGTGCTGGGGGAGGAAGAATTGGGAGGGGTGGTGACTAAGGATACCAGGGTTCCTTGTTGGGAAAATGAAAATGTTCTAAAATCAGTTGTGATGGATGCACCATTCTGAGAGTATACAAAGAGCCACTGAGGTTGACACTTTATTTTTATTTATTTATTTGTTTGGAGACAGTCTCATTCAGTTGCCCAAGCTGGAGTGCAGTGGCATGTTCTTGACTCACTGCAACCTACACCTCCCGGGCTCAAGTGATTCTTCTGCTTCAGCCACCGGTGTAGCTGGTATTACAGGCATGTGCCACTGCACCTAATTTTCTTTGTTTTTTGAGACAGAGTCGGGCTTTGTCACTGAGGCTAGAGTGCAGTGGCGTGATCTCAGCTCACTGCAACCTCTGCCTTTCAGTTTCAAGTGATTCTTCTGCCTCAGCCTCCCATGTAGCTGGGATTACAGGCGCCCGATACCACATTGGGTTACTTTTTTGTATTTTTAGAAGAGATGGGGTTTCACCATGTTGGCCATGTTTGGTCTCGAACTCCTGACTTAAGGTGATATACCTGCCTTGGCCTCCCAAAATGCTGGGATTACAGGCTTGAGCCATTGCGTCTGACTCCATAAGATAAATTTATATTTACCTTTTAAGAAACTGCCAAACTGTCTTTTGGAGTGGCCATGCTGTCTTATGTTCCCCCAGCATGTGTGAAGGCTCCACTTCCACACACCCCCACTTGATATTGATAGTGACATCTTTTTGTTTGTTTGTTTTTTGAGATGGAGTCTCATTCTGTCACCCAGGCTGGAGTGCAGTGGCACAATCTCGGCCTACTGCAATCTCTGCCTGCTGGATCAAGCAATTCTCCTGCCTCAGCCTCTTGAGTAGCTAGTAATCCAGATGCAGATCACCATGCCCGGCTAATTTTTTTGTATAGTAGAGACACGGTTTCACTATGCTGCTCATGCTGGTCTCAAACTCCTGACCTTGTAATCTACCCACCTTGGACTTCCAAAGTGCTGGGATTACAGGTATGAGCCACCACATCTGGCCGTGACATCTTTTTAATGTTGAACCTTTCTCGATAACATGTGCAGCGTGGCTTTCTTTGCATTCAGAGTATTTCATTGAACGATTTCTTCATATGGATTGTGTGTGCATATTTTCGCATGTTTCTGAGAGTTTTGTTTATTTCAGAGAGTTTTGTTTTTTTGGGGTGTGCTGTTGCAAATGGGACGTTTTCTTCTTTTTTCTGCTTGTTTGTACATAGGAAGACTGTCTGAGACCAGGCTTGGTGGCTCAGGCCTGTAATCCTAGCACTTTGGGAGACTGAGGCAGAAGGATTGCTTGAGCCCAGGAGTTTGAGACCAGCCTGGGCAGCATACTAAGCCCCCATTTCTTTTTTTTTTTTTTTTTTGGAGACAGGATCTTGCTCTGTCGCCCAGGCTGGAGTGCACTAGTGCAGTTCCAGCTCACTTCAACCTCCACCCCCCAGGTTCAAGCAATTCTCGTGCCTCAGTCTCCTGAGTACCTGGTATGACAGGTGTGTTTCACAACACCTGACTAATTTTTGTATTATTAGTAGAGTCAGGGTTTTGCCATGTTGGCCAGGTTGGTGTGGAACTCCTGGCCTCAAGCAATCCGCCTGCCTTGGTCTCCCAAAGTGCTGGGATTACAGACATGAGCTGTGCCCAGCCCATCTGTATAGTTTGAAAATTAAGAAAAAGGAAGGCTGTTTAGTATGTTCCTTTTGTACCTAACTCCTTAGCAAAATCTGTCTCATTTTTTGGAGTAAATGTAACTATTTCACCTTCTGCTTTTTTCTTTAATGTCTTTACTTTCCTCCTTGCCTAGTTGCATCAGCTAGGGCCTCCAAAATAATAGTGGTAACAGAGGGCATTCTTTTGTTCCAAAGGTTGATGGAAGCTTCTATTGCTTCCATCCCTTAAAATGATGCTGGGCTTTAGCTTGATGGGTGTGTCTGGGTGTAATTTCCTTTATTGTGTGTAATTTAAGGAAGTATCCCTCTTTCTAATTTGATGTTTCTTATATAAATTTTATAGTAAATTTTGTCAAATGCCTTTTGAACATCTATGGTGATTATGATTTTCAACATATTAATATAAATGAAATGAAAAGATGTTTTAATTTCAAGCCATCTTTTTCACACTGTACAAGTCTCACTTGGTTTAGGTAAGTTTTTTTTAAGCCCCAGTGGGGTTTATTTGCTAATATTTTATTTTGGATTTTCATACATTGATTTTTATGTAAATGTCTTACCTTGTTTTGTTTTAGAGATAGGGCCTTGCTCTGATGCCCAGGCTGGAGTGCAGTGATATGATGACAGTTTATTGTAATTTTAAACTCCTGGGCTCAAGTGATCCTCCTGCCTCAGCCTCCTGGGTAGCTGACACTACAGGCATGTGCCACCATGCCTGGCTAATTTTCAAATTTTTTGTAGAGACAAAGTCTTGCTCTGTTGTCTAGGCTGCAGTTCAGTGTACATTGTAGATGTGAATATTTACTGGTCTTTCTGCCGGAATCATTCCCTCTCCCATCTGTTTGTCTTTAAATTCTGGGCATGCACACACACTCCACCCACACCTCCTAACTGCAAAATATTGCTGTTGTCCAACCTGCCTTGCGAAGGGAGAATTGTTTTTCCCTCTTTGTATCTCTGCTGGTGTCCAGTCCACTGTTGTGTTTTTGGTAAATACTTGACCCACAGAGTGTAGGAGGCAGGAAGGGAAGGCTTCTGCATTTCCTTTGTGGACCCGACATCATGGATCCATTAAGCATATTGGGAAACCAGCAGGTCAGGTGGCTGCACACTCTAGTTGCATCTGACTCTGAATTGCTCAGGGCCCCCTGCACGCCAGTAATTTGCTTTTCTTTGTGATTTGTCTCTTCACTCATATTCCTAGGCTGAGTTCCCCAAAATAGTGGCTAGCACAGCACCTGTAACAGTTGTGGGTGCATTTCTGATCTTGCGTGACCTGATTTACAGGGTGTTTTGAACAGGAGCTACCTGTTATGTCTTGGGATATGGCTAAAGTTTACTTGACTTTCTTGCATAAAGTAACTGGTAGAATATGTGCATGAGGCTATTATTGCAAAAGCAGAAGTGGTGGGGGGTGATTGAGCTTGGGCAGCCTTGGGAGGCAGACAGGCCCGCATCAGCACCGTCCTGGCCATTTGTAGGTTATATGACCTTTGGGGAATCCCCTCAACTCTCTGAGCCTTTGTTTCTTCCCTCATTGAGGAGATCATCTATTCCTCATTGGACTATTGTAAGGCTTAAGATCAAACATCTTTCAAGGCACTTGGAACAATGCCTGGGCTTCGGGGTCCTTAGGCTGTAACCATAGCAAACACTCAGATCCCAGCCACCCTCCCTTCTCTTCCCTCCAGCATGGGAATGTGGAGGAACAACCTTCTCATTCCCATTTGCCCTGGAGTTCTTTCTTCTAATTTCATCTAGCATCTGCGTGCACCAGGGTTTCATGGGTGGGGAGGCCAGGGACAGTCAAGTCTGGCATCTGGCCCTCAGCTTGCCTCAGTCCCCGTGGCTGACACCTGGCCCTTTGTTCTGGAATTTTGACCCTACAATCTTCTACCAAAGTCTCAGCTCAAAGAGGGCTCGAGGGCATCCCCTATCATTGAGAAGATTCCATAGCTGCCCACATCTCCCCATCTCCTGGGTGGATGATCAGCCCCAGCAATCCAGAGATAGATTCTTGGATTCTACTAGCTTTATTCTTCAGTTGAAAACTCAAAGGAAAAGGTTATGTTCCAAAGGAAAGTAAAAAAAACTTTGAATGCTGTAGCCTGGGCGCCTGAGTTCACAGGTGCCCCTACCAAAACAGAGGTCCTCCATAGCATTCAGTCCCAGTGTGTCTACCCCAAAGAGAGCAGGTCTCTATCGGGCTTCTGAAGAACTATCAGTTCCCCTCAAAGAAACTCCTGCCTCAGGAGACCCCTGGATCAGGCAGGGAAAGCCAGGACCAGGCAACTGAGAACCTGACTCTGTGTTCCCTCCACACAGTCAGTGTTTTGAAGCAGTGGCTTCCCACATGGCTGTTGAATAAGTGAATAAATACCTTGGACATGAACAGGATCCGGGTAGAGCTCTCTCTGCAGGGCTGGGACTCGCTGGCCGTGCTGTCTCTTGATTTATAGTGGAGGTGTGGAGGAAGGGGGAGAATTACCCAGACCAGTGGGAGAGTTTCATGTCCTCAGAAGTATTTTGAGCACAATGGCAAACAGCTCTTCTTCCCTCCATTTGAAGCACTTGCCGTTCTGAGTTTCCTGGCATTCCATGCTGGTTATTCTGTCCCAGCCAAGAATCTTGCCCTTGTCAAGGAGCTGGAATTAGAGTAGAAGGTGAAGGAGTTTGAAGTCTTTGGCAGCCTAGTGCTGGCTTAGATGAAATCTCATACTGTAAAGAAGAGAGAAGAGAAGTAAGGCCAGGCTATGGGCCCCAGAGGAGAGGGGCTCCTGCTGTTTCCTGAGATAAATTATGCTGGAGCCCCTGTTACAGCTCCTGGCCCTCCTTATTAAAAGGACAACTCTCCATCCACTCCCACCCATCTTCCTCTCCTCTTTCTGTAATAGCAGCCGGCACGGGTCGATGAGTCCCTACACCTGCCAGGCCTTTGCGGGCAGTGGTATTAGGCCCAGCCTGCCCAGTTCCTAGGAAATTGAACAAGCGTCTATGGAGTGCTCAATCCATGTCAGGCTCTGCCACCAGCACCCTGGAGACAGAAGACCAAGACATACTTCCCAGCCAAGGGGAGGGTGGAACCTTAGCACACGATGCATTGAGAGCTCGGGATGTATCCAACCCAAAGTGCAGGCTAAGGGAGCTCTCACTGTGTGGGTGGGATCTTCAGTGCAGCTTGCAGTGGAGGCTGCTCTACCGTTTCCCATCAAGTGTGGTGGGCAAGGGCACAGACTGGACACTCAGAGCTACCAGGATAAGGAAGCGCTCTTCTATCCCTCATCTGCTAGGAGAACTGTTTAAAAGATGGGATTTATTTTTTTTGAGATGGAGTCTTGCTCTGTCACCCAGGCTGGAGTACAGTGGCTCACTGCAACCTCTGCCTCCTGGGATCAAGCAATTCTGCCTCAGCCTCCTGAGCAGCTGAGATTAGATGCCTGTCACCACACCCAGCTAATTTTTGTATTTTTAATAGAGACAGGGTTTGGCCAGGCTGGTCTCCAGCTCTTGACCTCAAGTGATCCACTCCCCTCAGCCTCCCAAAGTGCTGGGATTACGGGCGTGAGCCACCGCACCCTGCTTTTTATTTTGTTGAGTCTTGCTCTGTTGCCCAGGCTGGAGTGCAGTGGCATAATATCGGCTCACTGCAAACTCTGCCTGCTGGGTTCAAGTGATTCCCCTGCCTCAGCCTCCTGAGTAGCTGGGACTACAGGCATGAGCCACCATGCCTGGCCAGGAAGTGCCCTTCTATCCCTCATCTGCTAAGAGCACTATCTAAAAGAAGGGCTTTAGGTGGCCTTTTCTGCCATCTCTTTCTACTATATTCTGGTTCCTTTTCAGTATGTAATTTTCATTCATTAGTAAATGAGCTGATTGGCTAAATTAATTACTAAACTACAAATTTAGTAATTAGTAATTTTAATAATTTCTGGTTCCCTGCTGAAATCTGTAATCTCTAATAAGCCTGCTATCTGAGTCCTGTGTGTCTGTGTCTATTATTGTCTGTCTGTGCTAGTTTTTACACTTAGAATTTTACCTCCCTAAGAGTGTTCTTTGTAACTATGGCGTTCATAATCATATCATCATGCCCAGCACGGAGGTGCTCAATAAATATACATTTCCAATGTCAAAAATTTTTAATGTGGTAAAACACAAAAAATTTACCATAACCATCTTAAAATACATACTTCAGTGTAAGTACATTCATATTTTTGTGCAGCCAAAGTCTGGAACTCACTAAACCCTGACAAACTGAAACTCTGTCCCCATTAAATAAGCCATTACTGGCTCTCCCAGCTCCTGGCCTCTACCACTCTACTTTCTGTCTCTGTGAATCTGATTACTCTAGGTCCTTCACATAAGTGGGATCATATAGTATTTCTCTTTTTGTGACTGCCTTATTTCACTTTGCATAACCTCCTCAAGGTTCATCCATGTGCTAGCATGTGTCAGAATTTCCTTCTTTTTTAAGGCTGAATAATGTTTGACTGTATGGAGAGAGCACATTTGCTTGTTTATCCGTCGGAGGGCACTTGAGTTGCTGCTATCTTTCGGCTGCTAGGAATAACCCTGTGCCTAGACCAGCTCAGCCGTGGAGACCCCAACTCACGTGGTGCTGAAGGAATTAAGAAACACACACAGAGACAGAGAGCAAAAGCTGGGTTCAGAGTGGAGCACCAGGGGTCTCACAGCATTTCCAGCTGAGAGTCCAGAGCAGACTCTGACCTACGTATTTATTGACTTTCCAGTGACAAGTTTTACAAGCAGATGTTCTGTGTTCTTTCATTGGTTAAAGGTAAACTAACCAGGCAGCTAGTGTGTGTTTACTATAGGTTAAAGACAAACTAGAAAGTGCTCTTTACAAGGGAACAAAGGAAAGGGTCAGGTATCCTGTGTTCAAAGAACTAATTCATCTGGCGTGAGACATATTTACATTGCTTACTGTTTTATAATGCTTTGAGCAGTTTCATGCTTTGAGGGCAGTTTTCCGCTTTGGGAGGCTAACTAGGTTTCCCTTGCCGCCGCTTTCAATAGGATTTCTCAGCAAACAATATGATTTCTCACACACATCAGAATTTGCTCTCAACAACGCTGGTATGAACATCAATGTATAAATGCGTGAGGCCCTTTGAATTGTAGGGGTTACATACCCAGCAGTGGAAATGCTGGATTATATGGTAATTCTTTTGAGACAGAGTCTCGCTCTGTCACCCAGGCTGGAATGCAGTGGTGCAATCTTGGCTCACTGCAACCTCTGCCTCCTGAGTTCAAGAGATTCTTATCCCTCAGCCTCCCGAGCAGCTGGGATTACAGGCCTGCACTGCCACACCTGGCTAGTTTGTGTGTTTTTAGTAGACATGGGGTTTTACCATGTTGGCCAGGCTGGTATCGAACTCCTGGCCTCAAGTGATTCACCTGCCCCAGCCTCACAGAGTGCTGGGATTATAAGTGTCAGCCACCGTGCCTGGCCTATTTTTAACTTTTTGATGAATTGCTATACTGTTTGCCATAGCTGAAGCTCCATTTTTAAACTCCCAGTAAGGTACACCAGGGTTCCAACTGCTCAGCGTCCTCGCTAACACTCGTTATTTTCTGATTGATTACAGCCATCCTAATGAGTCTGAGGTGGCCTCTCCATGTAGGTCTTCTTTTTTCTTTTTTTGAGATAGAGTCTCGCTTTGTCACCCAGGCTCGAGTTCAGTGGTGTAATCTTGGCTCACTGCAACCTCCGCCTCCTAGGTTCAAGTAATTCTTCTGTCTCAGCCTCCCGAGCATCTGGGACTTGAGGCACATGCCACCACATGCAGCTGATTTTTCTATTTTTAGTAGAGATGTGCTGTTACCATGTCGGCCAGGCTGGTCTCAAATTCCTGACCTCAAGTGATCTGCCCACCTTGGCCTTTCAGAGTGCTGGGATTACAGGAGTGAGCTACCATGCCCAGCCTCTCCACGTGGTTTTGGTTTGTTTCCCTAATAATTAGTGATGGTAAGCATCTTTTTATGTGCCAATTGGCCATTTGCATCTCTTATTTGGTGGACTTTCTATTCACATCCTGTGCACATTTTTGAACTGCGTTAGTTTTTGTTGTTGCATTGTGAGAGTGCTTTATCTATTCTAGATGGGAACTCTGTCACATGTAATTTGCACCTCTGTCCTGTCATTCTGCAGGTTGCCTTTTCACTCTGTTAATAGTATCCTTCGATGCAATCCAATTTGTCTACTTTTCGTTTTGTTGTTTGGGCCTTTGGTGTCATATCCAAGAAATCATTGCCAAAGGAAGCTCTCCTTCTATGTTTTAAGATTTGTCGGCTGGGAACAGTGGCTCAAGCCTATAATCCCAGCACATTGGGAGGCCAAAGCGGGTGAATCATGAGGTCAGGAGTTCAAGACCAGCCTGACTAAGATGCCCTGTCTCTACTAAAGATACAAAAATTTGCTAGGCGTGGTGGTGGGTGCCTCTAATCCCAGCTACTTGGCAGGCTGAGGCAGAGAGTTGCTTGAACCCGGGAGCCGGAGGTTGCAGTGAGCTGAGATCACGCCACTGCACTCCAGCCTGGGCGACAGAGCGAGACTCCATCTCAAAAAAACAAGAATTGTATAGTTTTAGATCTTCCACTTGGGTCTTTGATTCATTATTGAGGTTTTTTTTTAACATGATATAAGGTAAGGCTTTAACTTCATTCTTTTGCCTGTGGATATCTAGTTTTCCCACACCATTTGCTGAAAGACTGTCCCTTCCCTGATTGAAAAGTCTTGGCATCCTTATTGAACTCATTTGACCATATGTTTAAGAGTTTCCTTCTGCACTTTGTATTCCATTCCACTGGTCTCTCTGTAGATATTTACTATTGTACCACACTTTCGACCACTGTAGTTTTTTTTTTTTTTTAGACGGAGTCTTGCTCTGTCACCAGACTGGAGTGCAGTGGTGCGATCTTGGCTCACTGCAACCTCTGCCTCCTGGGTTCAAGCAATTCTTCTGCCTCACCTCCCGAGTAGCTGGCACCACAGGCACATGCCACCACACCTGGCTAATTTTGGTATTTTTAGTAGAGATGAGGTTTCATCATGTTGGCCAGGATGGTCTCAATCTCTTGACCTCGTGATCTGCCCACCTCAGCCTCCCAAACTGCTGGGATTACAGGCTTTAGCCACCATGCCCAGCCCACTGTAGCTTTTAATAATACATTTTGAAATTGAGAAGTGAAAGACTTCCAACTTTGTTATTTTTCTCAGGATTGCTTTGGCCATTTGGGATCTCTTGAAATTGCGTATAAACTTTACACAATTGATAAGGATGGATTTTTCTATAATTGAAGAAAAAATGTCACTGAGATTTTGAGAACAATTAAACTAAACCTGTAGATCACTTTGAGTCATATTGACATTTTTTTGTTTTCTTTTTTTTGGAGACGGAGTTTCGCTCTTGTTACCCAGACTGGAGTGCAATGGCGCGATCTCGGCTCACTGCAACCTCTGCCTCCTGGGTTCAGGCAATTCTCCTGCCTCAGCCTCCTGAGTAGCTGGGATTACAGGCACGCACCACCATGCCCAGCTAATGTTTTGTATTTTTAGTAGAGACGGGGTTTCACCATGTTGACCAGGATGGTCTCAATCTCTTGACCTCGTGATCCACCCGCCTCGGCCTCCCAAAGTGCTGGGATTACAGCGTGAGCCACTGCACCTGGCCCATATTGACATTTTAACGAAACTAAGCCTTATAATCCATAAGTATGAGATACCTTTAGATTTGTTACACAACGGGTCTCTGGAACTCAAAATACATGTGACAGAGTTCCCATCTAGAATAGATAAAGCACTCTCACAATGCAAAAACAAAAACCCAACGAAAAAGTCTTTGCCTCCTAGTTGAGTTTATTCCTGTTTTATTCTTTTTATGCTATTGTAAACTGACGTTTTTCTTTTTTTTTTTTTTTAAAGATAGTGCCTCACTATGTTGCCCAGGCTGGGGTACAGTGGCTATTCACAGGCATAATCGTTATAAAAACTGACAGCATGGACCTCCCAGGCTCAAGCGACTCTCCTGCCTCAGCCTCCCAAGTAGCTGGGACTATAGGCATCCACAACCAAGCCAGCAGGAACTGTTTTCTTAATTTCCTTCTTGGATTGTTGACTGTTAGTGTGTAGAAATGCAACTGACTTTTGTATGTTGATTTCGTAATCGTGAAACTTGCACAGATTATTAGTTCTAACAGTTTATTTTGTGCAGTCTTCAGGATTTTCTACAAAGAAGATCATGTCGTTTGTTAACAGAGAAGATTTTACTTCTTCCTTTCCAATTTGGATGCCTTTTCTTTTTCCTTTCTTTAATAGCTCTGGCTAGGATTTCCAGTATTGTGAAAGCAGGCATCACTGTTTTATTCCTCATTTTGGAAAACTTTGTCTCTCATCATTGAGAATGACAGTAGCTAGAGGTTGTTCATATGACCTTTAGTACGTTGAGGTTGTTTCGATTTCTAGTCAGTATGTTTTTAATCATGAAAGGATATTAAACTTCATTAAATGCTTTTTCTGTACTAATTGAAACAAATTGTCATGTATTTTTTTCCCTTCATTCTGTTAATGTGTTATCTTATATTGATGTTTATATCGTAACCATCTTTACATTCCAGGAATAAATCTCACTTGATCATGTTGTATAATTCATCTATGACGCTGTTGAATTCTCATGAGTATTTTCTTGAGCACTTTTGCATCTGTATTGATCAGGGATAGTGGTGTATTTTCTTCTGCTGCCTTGTCTGCCTTTGGTATCAGTAATGTTGGCCTCACAGAATGAGTTTCGAGGTATTCTTTGCTCAGGATTTTGGAAGACGATGAGCAAGACTGGTATTGGTTCTGTAAATGTTTGGTATAAGTCACCCATGAAGCCATCTGTTGTTGTACTTTCTTGTCAAGTTTTTGGTCACTGATTCATCTTCTATTTCATTTATTTCTGTTCTAACCTTTAGTATTTCCTTCCTTCTCCGAGCTTTGAGTTTAGGCTGTTCTTCTTTTTCTAATAATTTAAGGTACAATTTAGGATTGCGGTTTGAGAGCTTTTCCTTTTTCTTTTATTTGACAGAGGGTCTTGCCACTTGCTGAGTTAGTCTCAAACTCATGGGTTCAAGCAATCTCCTGGCCTTAGCCTTCAAAGTAGGTGGGATTATAGAACAGTGTCACTATGCCTGGCTGCTGCTTTTTTTCTTGTGGGAATGGGGGGATGGAGTCTAGCTGTGTCTCCCAGGCTGGAGTGTAGTGGTACAATCTCGGCTCACTGCAACCTCCTCCTCATGGGTTCAAATGAATCTCCTGCCTCAGCCTCCCAAGTAGCTGAGATTACAAGTGCTTGTCACGCCGCCTGGCTATTTCTTGTTTTTAGTAGAGATTGGGTTTCCCATGTCAGCCAGGCTGGTCTTAAACTCCTGACATCAGGTTATCTGCCTGTCTCGGCCTCCCAAAGTGCTGGGATTACAGATGTGAGCCACCTCCAGCCAGTTTTCTTTAATGTAAATTTCCCTCATAGCACTGCTTTGGCTGCACCCCATAAGATTTGATACATCATTTTGTATCAAAATACTTTTTAATTTTCCTTTTCTTTGATTGATAGTTTTGTGGTATGTTTAGTTCACATATATTTGTGGATATTCTGGTTGTCCTTCTGCTATTATTTCAGTCATTTAAAATGTATTAAATCTTGCTTTGAGGCCTAATATGATTTTTCCCAGAGAACATTCCACATGTACTTTGAAGAATGAGTATTCTGTTGCTGAGTGAACTCATCTGTGTATGTCTGGTAGGTCCTATTCATCTATAGTATCGTTCGAGCCCTCTGTTTGCTTCTTGATCTTCTGTCTGGCTGTTGTATGCATTATTGAAAGTGAGTTATTGGGCTGGGCCAGCTGACTCATGCCTGTAATCTCAGCACTTTGGGAGGCCAAGGCAGGTGGATCACTTGAGGTCAGGAGTTCAAGATCCCCCTGGCCAACGTGGTATATCCCTGACTCTACTAAAAATAGCTGGGCATGGTGGCATACACCTGTAATCTCAGCTACTCTGAGACTGAGGCACGGGAATCACTTGAATTCAGGAGGTTGCGGCTGCACTCCAGCCTGGGAAACAGAGATTGTCTCAAAAAAAAAAAGTGAGGTGTTGAAATTTCCTACAATTTTCATAGAACTGTTTCTCTTTTCATTCTATCAGTGTTTGCTTCATATATTTAGGAGCTCTGAGGTGCGTTGCATGTACCTTTATAACTGTTGCATCTTTTTGGTGAATTGACTGTTACTATCTCTGATAACAGGTTTTGACCTTAAGTCTATTTAGTCTGAGATGAGCCTAGCTCCTCCTCCTTTATTCAGTTACCGTTTGCATGGAGTATCTTTTTTCACCCTTTCACTTTCAACCTATGTGTAAACGTCTTACAGTCTTTTGATTGTGGAAATAATTTGCATTTTTTAAAGATTATCATCTGATGAAACTTACTAGCATGGTGGGTGACTGTGCCATGAGGCCCACAGCCAAGGACTAAGGTGAGCAGTTGCTCTGGGAGGAACCCAGCACACGATTTAGAGGGCTTCCCCGCCGGGCGCGGTGGCTCACGCTTGTAATCCCAGCACTTTGGGAGGCCGAGGCGGGTGGATCATGAGGTCAAGAGATCGAGACCATCCTGGTCAACATGGTGAAACCCCGTCTCTACTAAAAATACAAAAATTAGCCGGGCATGGTGGCGCACGCCTGTAGTCCCAGCTACTCGGGAGGCTGAGGCAGGAGAATTGCTTGAACCCAGGAGGCGGAGGTTGCGGTGAGCCGAGATCGCGCCATTGCACTCCAGCCTGGGTAACAAGAGCGAAACTCCGTCTCAAAAAAAAAAAAAAGAGGGCTTCCCCATGCCACTCTGTGGACTGTTTTCTGCATGGCTTATGGTTTGTTTTCTCTCTCATTTCCTTCCTTCTGCCTGCCTTTGTGTTTGATTTTTTTGTGTGACACACTTAGAATTCCTTCTCATTTCCTTTTGTGTACATTCTGTAGATATTTTCTTTGTAATTACCATAAGGATTATTTAAAACATCCTGAAGTTACAGCAATCGATTTTAAACTAGTAAGTTCAATCCCATACAAATACTCTACTGCTTGACAGCTCTGCCCCGTCCTATGTTGTTGTTGTTGTTACAAAGTATATCTTGCAGAGAGGGTCTCACTCTGTCACCCAGGCTGGAGTGCATTGACTGTCATAGCTCATTGTAACCTGAAGTGATGCTCTATAGCTGAGACTACAGGTGCCCGCCACCATGCCTAATTTTTTTTTAAATAAATCACATATTTAACATAGGCTTACGGTTACACATCTCTTTTAAATCTAATAAAATAATTAAAATCAGAGATATGACAGGTCTTTCTATGTGCCTTCAGATGTCCATCTAGCATCGTTTTGACTTGAAGGACTCCCTTTAGCATTTCTGCAGGGCAGGTCCCAATGTAATGAACTATCTCAGCTTTTTTTTTTTTGTCTTTGAATGTCTTAATTTCTCTGGTCAGGTGCTAGGTGGAAGGATCACATGAGGTCAGGAGTTTTAGAGCAGGCTGGCCAACATGGTGAAATCTCATATCTACTAAAAATACAAAAACATGCTGGCGGACACCTGTAATCCCAGCTACTTGGGAGGCTGCACCACTGTACTCCAGCCTGGAGGACAGAGCAAGACCCTATCTCAAAAATAATAATAACTGTCTTAATATTCTTTTTTTCTTATGAGAGTTCATAAGATGCCTTTGTTTTGTAACTTACAACCACCTTTAAATTTGTACTTCAGAAGTTAACTGTAATTGGTGACTGCTTTTCATAAATACTTCACTGATGTCCAAGAGAGGGGAAGAATTTCGCCCTTGCTTTAAAATAAACCTGGCCAGACACGGTGGCCCACATCTGTAATTCCACCACTTTGGGAGGCCAAGGCAGGTAGATCATGAGGTCTGACGTTTGAGACCATCCTGGCCAACATGGTGCAACCCCCATCTCCACTAAAAACACAAAAAAATTAGCTGGACATGGTAGCACGTGCCTGTAATCCCAGCTCCTCAGGAGGCTGAGGCAGGAGAATTGCTGAAACCCGGGTGGAGGTGGTTGCAGTGAGCTTAGATTGCTCCACTGCACTTCAGCCTGGGCAACACATCAAGACTCCATCTCAAAAAAGTTAACCCCAAGAGGAAGGGAGAGGACCTTAACTGCAGATAATAGTCCATTGTTACCCTGTGGCTATAAATCTTCTGAGTTGCCTGTCCTTCCAGGTGTTCTGTTAATCGCTGTAGTAGCTGACAGTTTTGTATTTACATGGTCAGAAAAATGAGTGATTCAGCTTGACTCCCAGATTCTCCAAGCTTCCCTTGGAGCCACACCACCTGCTGTCTTGGCATTCATGAGTCCAATGCTGCTTCCTGAGAGGATCTGGTTGGTAGACCGTGACCTTGATTCCTGCCTCTAAGCCTCGCTTTATTCTCCGCAGCCACCACCTTTTTGGTACTACAGCAGTGCTCAGTGGATGCTGAGATCACAATCCGGCCATTTGGTTGTTCAACTAATGCATTATGCTGCGGAGTCCCTGCAGCTCACCAACTGCTGCCAGAACTCACCGGAGGTCAGGTGTGTAGCACTACCTTGTTTCTCTATGGCTGGGGGTGCAAACATTGTTCATGCGTTTACTTCCCATTTTTTACTTTGGAGGTTTTGTTTTCTGAGACAAGGTCTCACTCTGTCATGCAGCCAGGAGTGTAGTCATGGCTCACTGCAGCCTTGACCTCCCGGATTCAAGCCATCTCGCCTCAGCCTCCCAAAGTGCTAGGAATACCAGCGTGAGCCACTGCACCTGGCCTATTTTTGAGCTTTAAGTTCTTCATGTATTCTGGAGATGAGTCCTTGGTCTGATAGGTGGTTTGTAAACATTTTTCCCAATCTGTAGCTTATCTTTCCATCTTCCTAATAATTGAGTCTTTCAGAGAGCAAAAATGTGGTCTCCCTTGCAGCTACTCTGCTGCTGTTGCAGGAGAGCAGACCCAGACAGTATGTAAATGAACATGTGGATGTGTCCCTTTAGAAATCTCTTTACCACAAATGGACACTTGACAGATCAGTGCTGAGAGGTTATTTCATTAAGCAATAGTTGAGCTGGGTATGAACCCTAACCTCATCCTTACTTTCTCTTACTCCACTGTCTTCTGTTCCTGCTGGTGGGAAAGCAATTGTCAACACGTTCCTCCTCCTTTCTACCCTCCTCAGTAGCTTTTAGCACCTGTTCTTTCTTTGGATGGCTCTAGGTATGGATGGATTTATTGTATTGGGGATTGTGCCTCCTGACTCTAAAGGGTCCTGGGTCCTGTCTCTGTTTTCATTCTGGAATTTTTCTTGAGACAGACTCTCATTCTGTCACCAGGCTGGAGTGCAGTGGCAAGATCTTGGTTCACTGCAACCTCCACCTCCTGGGTTCAAGCATTTCTCCTGCCTCAGCCTCCCGAGTAGCTGGGATTACAGGCACACACATTCACGCCTGGTTAATTTCTGTATTTTTAGTAGAGACAGGGTTTCACCATGTTGGCCAGGCGGGTCTTGAACTCCTGACCTTAGGTGATCCACTCATCTTGGCCTCCCAAGTGCTGGGATTACAGGCATGAGCCACCACACTTCTTTGAGACATGTTGGATCTTCTCATGTCATCTGGCCTTTGCCATATTTTCCAATTGATGAATTTTCTCTTCTGCTGTTGAATTTGTTAAGTTTTAAATGTCTATGGATGGCAGCCACTAACTCTGGCATCTGAAGCTCTTGGAAGTCCACTCCTCTTGTTGCCACTGACTTCTATGCCCTTTCAGTGGGGCTTTGGCTGTGGCAACCATATGCAGCACTGGCTAAAGAATCTCAAGGTAGCCCGTGTTAGAACTGAATTAGAGGTCTACCCTGGTAGTGGGGACAAACATTTGCTCACAGAAGTCATCTTGTGTGTTGATGATGATTTTTGTGGTATGAGAGCAGAGGGAAAACGGGGAATGGGCATTTTCCCTAAACGGTGGTGGACATCCAAAGCCCTAGTGAGGCTGGGCGCGGTGGCTCACGCCTGTCATCCCAGCACTTCGGGAAGGCTGAGGCAGGCGGATCACCAGAGGTCAGGAATTCATGACCAGCCTGGCCAACACAGCAAAACCCCATCTCTTCTAAAACTATGTGCCTATATTTTTGGCAGGCTGAGGCAGGAGTCTTGCTTGGACCTGGGAAGTGGAAGTTGCAGTGAGCTGAGATTGCACCACTACAGTCCAGCCTGGGCAGATCATAAATTAGAGATACAATTGACTCACAGTTCTACAGGCTGTACAAGCACAGCTCCAGCATCTGCTTGGCTTCTGGTGAGGCGCTGGGAAGCTTACAATCATGGCAGAAACAGGAGGGGTACAAAGAGAGAGGAGGTGCCAGGCTCTTTATAAACAACTGCTCTCATGTGAACTAATAGAACAAGAACTCACGCTTCACCAAACGGAGGGTGCTAAGCCATCCATGAGGCATGTACCCCCTCTAACAAACGTGAGATTTGGAGGGGACACACATCGAAGTTGTGTCAGGCCGTAAATGTTTTGTTTTGACTCTTGGCTCCTTGAATGACAATTATTTGTCCTCCCTGGCAAAAAAGAGAGATGGGCTTTCCCTCCGGCTGGAACGCAGATGCCACACAGGGGGCAGAGTGCCAGCCGGCTAGGGCAGCTTACCACACTGTGGAGGAGGGGCCAGGGGCACGAAGCTGCGGGCACACAGGTGGATGTAGGCGGCCGCCAGAGTGCAGGCAGGCTGGAGCTCCCGGGTGCCACAGGGGTCCTGCACACACAGGCTGAGGAATGGTGCAGGGTCCACCTGAAATCAGGGCCACCCACTCACTGTCTGTAGCCTAGGCCCCTCCTCCATGCCACTCCGCAGGGTAGACTGGGGAAAGGGCTTTCTGTGTCCCGGGGTCCAGGCTCACACTCACCACCCGGAAGCAGTTTCCCAAGCTGGAGCGGGGGTCCTCGAAGAAGGCCCGGCAGGTGGGGCTGTGTCCGGGGCAGGCCTGCTGAGTCTTCTCAGTGGCCCTGCAGTCACCATCCACCTGGCAGGACAGACACAAGACTCAGGCCTCCCGCTGGACCATGTGGCTCACCACATAGATTAGCCTCAGCAGGAGACTCCCCCCAACCCTGGGCCTGCAAAGACCCTGCAGAGCCAGCAGGCCACCTGCCTCTCCTGGGACTCTGCAGCGAGCAGCCCTCAAGAGCCTCAGCCAGAGGGAGGAAAGGCAGGTACATCTGCTCACCTGCCAGGCCACGCTGAGCCCCTCCAGGCTGTGGGCCACAGAGCCATCCGGCAACATCAGCTCATTGCCTGCTTCATTGTCGTTGGTGCCCAGAAGGCCAGCAGATATGCCTGTGGGGAGGAGGGAAGCTGAGGAGGTCCCGAGAGCCTGTGATCCTCCCCCAGGCACCTGTATGAGACATGAGGCTGAGGCACACCGAGGATTGGTAGAATCTCGCCACCTCCACCCCAGAGCCCAGGGCTCTGGCTCTAAACCCTCATCAGAAGAGGGAGAGAAAGCACAGGGACTAAGGACAGCGTGTGTCCCTCCGTCCCCTCCCCATGTCCTCAGCTCAAGGGGCGGGAATCCAGGCCTGCCCTTTGTGTTCCTTGGCAGAGGGTCCACAGAAAGGCCAACTCCATCCTGGAGCCACATATCCCAGGGATGGGGGCAGAAAGCCCTGGGCCTCGGTGCCATCATCTCAACCACAGTGGCCGCCAACAACCCAGGGACCTGTCGCACTGGAAGCTGAGAATGGTGCATCCTGAAGAGGCAAGTACAACCCCACTGGAGCCCAGACTCACCGTGTTGCCAGAGGCCCAGAGTCAGGCTGCAGAGGCCGGTGGGAACATCACAGGAGATGGAGACCCCGTCCTCACTGGCCAGCTCAATCCTGGGGATGTCCTTTCTTTTCATGGCAAGAGGCAGCTGGAGGTCTGGACAGCTCTCCCCCGGCAGGGAGGAGTTGTACAGCCTGTAGGCCTGTGGACGAGAGGGGGTAGACAGGAGGGCTGACCCACAGCCAGGGGACAACCTTGAAAGGGCCATCCCCCCAGGCGACCTGCCACAGGCACAGATCTCGGGGGAAGCTGGAGCCTTTCCTCCTCACCTGCAGGCTGGGGTAGAAGATGAGGGTCAGGTGGTTGAGCTCCACAATCAGGGCCGTGAGCCCCGAGCCTGTCCGACTCAGCATCAGGGAGAATGTGTTGTGAGCAAAGTCTTGGGCCAGCAGGATGCTGCCACACTGGGCGCTGAGGTCCCACACCCGGCCGTCAAAAGTCACCACATGCTGGGCCCCGGCCACCAGGGCATGGTCTGGGGAGGAGCAGCCCCAAAGGCAGGGTGAGTGGAGCTAGCTCCACCCACCTCAGGGGGAGCCCGATGCCTGCTGGGCACCCCAATGCCTAGAGCCCCGGCTTAGCCTGCCCTGAGACCAGGAGTCCTCCCTCCCCTGGTGCAGCAGCCAGAGGCCCAGCAATCCCCCACCTGCTTCAGGATGACATGAGCTTAAGGGCTACGGCCAATTCAGCCCTAACGAGGAATGGAGTCCTGAGACCCGCTACAACACTGTTGTGCTAAGTAACAAAGCCTGGCTCAGAGACCGTGTATTTATACTTCCATTTACAGCAGATGTCCAGAGCAGGCACAGCCATGGACACAGCAGGCAGACTGGTAGCTGCAGGGTTTCATTTTAGGATAAAAATGTTTTAAAATCGATTGTGGTGAAGCATGCACAGCTCTGAATAAACTAGAAGCCACTGAATTGTGCGCTTGAAATTGACACATCAGCCGGGCACCGTGGTGCAAAGCCATCCCAGCGCTTTGTGGGGCTGAGGCAGGAGGATCACTTGAACCCAGGAGGTCAAGGGTGCAGTGAGCCGAGATTGTACCACTGCACTCCAACCATGACAACAGAGTGAGACCTAGTCTCAAAAAAAATAATCATACAAGTCATCCATTTAATCTCAAGGAAGCTACTGGTGGGGGGGGAACATTGACTGTTTAAGTGGACGGCCAACAGCGTCCTGCAGACCTGCCGTGTTCAGGGTAGGGAAGAGATGACCTGTGAAGGAGCAGGTCTGACCAGTCCAGCCAGCGCGGCCCCTGAGCTGTGCCTTGGGGGTGCTCGTGCCTGTGGCGGGAAAGCACCATCTATCATGCACAGCCAGACACCTGATGGCCAGGGCCAGCAATCTGAGGGAGGCACTACCCGCCCCGTGGTCAGATGTCAGAACTGAGGGGCACAGAGAAGCCTATGGTCAGTCACACAGAACTTGAACATCAGGCTGTTTTCTACAAGATCAGTGTGCTGCTTAGACCTGACTATACCCACCCTTCTAGGGAGCCCTAGGCCTCCGTGTGAGTCCCACACGGATAAACCGCTTCTCGCCAAGCCTGGGTACTGTGGCTCCCCCACAGACATGAGGGGCTCCCTCATGTGTTAAGAACCGTACGTGCCCCTTACCCATGTGAGCGAGCCACGTGGTTACCTGCATTTCACAGTGGAGGAAGCCGAGTCCACAGAGGTTAATCACCTGAGCCACACGCAAGCTCCCCAGGAGCCCAGAGCCGGTCATCCCAGCACCGCCCTTGGCTGCAGGTCGCCCCTGACTGCTGAGTCTAATCTCGGTGCCCTTCCAGCTGTAATGGGAGGTCTGCCTGCTGCTCCAGCACAGGCCACAGGGAGGGAGCTGGCCTGAAGCCCTAAACGGCCACTATACTCCTGCGCTGGGCCAGGCCTTATAATCTGGAGAAGAGCAGGATGTGCAGCCTCAGCCCCAGTCCCATAGCACTTTGGGAAGTCCAGTAAGCTCTGGGCCTGGCACCTGCAGAGGCACGAGCCTCTGCAGGCTTCCCTGTGACCCCACAGTACCTGCCCCTGCATGGCCCTGCTGCTGTGCCCACGGGGCAGGGGGCTCCCAAGGAGGAGGGCGGCACAGCCCGGGGCAGGACTCACACTCCCAGGGACCTTGCAGGAGGCGGTGTCTGAGCCGGTAGAACTCCGCCAGCACGTTGGCCCTGGACAGCTCTCGGAGCGGCCGCAGCAGCTTCTCCTCCACCAGGTAGCTGGTCAGCCGGGCCATGTCCAGGGGCTCATCTCCCCAAGGCAGCAGTGGCAACGTCACCACCACGGAGTAGTTCCTAGAGGGAACACAGGACAAGTCGCTATGCGTGGCTGAGCTTTGCTTCCTTTGGCTGCAGAGGGGGAGCTCACAGGTCCACGGGAAGAGCTCTGCCATGGGGAGCATTGGGGTGTCTCTCGGGGAGGGGCTGTCCTTGTTCTAGGAAATCCCATAATGAGGTGGAGGAGGACGGAGGCTGGCATGACAGCAGAGGTAGGGGGTGAGGCTGGGACAGAAACAAGCTGCCCTGTTTTGAGGACACAGATGTCTGATGTCATGCCTGATCTGCCCCCTGGGTCTTGGGCAGCATGGGGCCTGTGTGTGGGGATGCCGAGGACAGGAGCTGGAAGGTGTAGGAAATTGTTTTTGTTTTCTGGGCATGGTGGCACACGCCTGTAGTCCCAGCTACTCGGGAGGCTGAGGCAGGAGAATTACTTGAACCCAGGAGACGGAGGTTGCGGTGAGCCGAGATCACGCCATTGCACTCCAGCCTGGGTAACAAGAGCGAAACTCTGTCTCAAAAAGAAAAAAAAAAGGAATTCCTAAATGAAAACACTTGGAGTTTGCCTGCTGAAAATTTAGCTTGTGGAAATGTAAGAAAAAGATCTAAGTGTTGGCAAAAGATTGCAATAAAGTAAATGATGTGGTTTTGGCTTTCTCAGGGGTGATTTTGCAACTTGAAACATTCCAAAAAGAGTTACTGATCACAAAGTTTCTTTTAGCTTCTAGCCCTGAAATGCTTGGCATCCATAAAGCTCTTACCGATATTTGGATAAATTAAATTTATATTGACATTTTCTGAAAGTTGGCCTGTTTCTAGCTTGTGTGGGTACGTGTAAAACAGAGAACATTTTGAGACATTCAATTTTACAACTGATAGATGCTGACATCAACCTGCCCCTTTCTACACTATATTCTTGAAAGTTGAATCACAATGAAATTTTAAAAATGGATTTTTTTCTCAAAAAAGCAGAAGTTTCTCAAAAAGTTAATTGTAGAATTATCATATGATGCAAAATCTCTACTCCTAGGTATACACCTAAAAGAATTAAAAGTAGGGACTCAGATACCTATACATCAGTGCTCATTATAGCATTATTCAATAGCTGAAAGGTGGAAAAACCCACATGCCCATCTGCAGGTGAATAGATAAATAAAATATGATATATTCATACCATGGAATATGATTCATCCTTTAAAAATAAAATTTTGATACATGCTATAACATGGACGAACCTAGAAAACATTATAGGTGTAATAAACCAGACACAAAAAAAATAATATGGTGGGATTATCCTTATATAAAATATCCAGCCGGGCACGGTGGCTCAAGCCTGTAATCCCAGCACTTTGGGAGGCCGAGGCGGGTGGATCACAAGGTCAAGAGATCGAGACCATCCTGGTCAACATGGTGAAACCCCGTCTCTACTAAAAATACAAAACATTAGCTGGGCATGGTGGTGCGTGCCTGTAATCCCAGCTACTCAGGAGGCTGAGGCAGGAGAATTGCCTGAACCCAGGAGGCGGAGGTTGCGGTGAGCCGAGTTCACGCCATTGCACTCCAGCCTCGGTAACGAGAGCAAAACTCCGTCTTAAAAAAAAAAAAAAAAAATCTAGAATAAGCAAATTCATGGAGACAGAAGGTAGGTTAGAAGTAATCAAGGACCATAGAGGGGGTGGGGGAAATCAGGAGTTATTGTTTCATGGGTCCAGCGTTTCTGTTTGGGGGAAAATGAAAAAGTTTAGAAATAAATAGTGGTGATGGTTGAACAACATTATGAATATAATTAATACCACCAAATTGTATACTTAAAAATACCTTAAATGGCAGAATTTATACTGTGTGTCTTTTACTACAGTAAACAATTTTAAACAAGGTTTCTTCAAACAAGGTTTCTTCAAACTCCTCCTCCAATAAAGTAACAAATACTCCTTGAAGAAAGCTAGGAAAACTTTAAAAAGTAAAATGAAATTAAAGCCACCTGTTCTTCCACCAAGTAGTGATAACATGTGATTAATGTGTTGTACAATTTGCTCTTCTGACCAATAGTATAGATATATGCAGATACACACACACACACACAGCATTATGCCGAGCCTGCGTTTCTCTGCATGTTGTAACAATCAATCAGTAGAATTCAATCTTATCCATGAGCCTTAATTTATTTAAACCTATCAACTATTGTTGGATATGTAAAATGTTTTCCATTTCTTCTCAATTTTAAATAATTTTGTAGTGACCATCCTTGTACAAACATTTTATGAGCATTTGATAATTTCCTTAGGATAAAGTAAAATTGCTGAATCAAAGAAAAATAAATAATAAAAAAAAATTGTTTTTGTTTTTTGAGACAGAATCTCATTCTGTTTTCCAAGCTCGGGTATAGTGGTACAATCTCAACTCCCTGCGACCTCTGCCTCCTGGGTTTAAGTGATTCTCCTGTCTCAGCCTCCACAGTAGCTGGAAATATAGGCACTTGCTGCCACACCAGGCTAATTTTTGTATTTTTAGTAGAGTCAGGGTTTCACTATGTTAGCCAGGCTGGTCTCGAACTGCCGACCTCGGATGATCTGCCCAAAGTGCTGGGATTACAGGTATGAGCCACTGTGCCCAAAAGGTCTAGGAAATGTCTACAGTTGAGGGGAGGAGTAGAACTTTCTCAATATGTAGAGTAGGGTCAAGCCTGTGAGATCTGAAAAATCAGGGAGATCTCGGCTCACGTGGGGGTGGAATGGGAAGAGGAATATTGCACACTCTGTTGTTGATAGGCCAGTGGAGGGGCCCAGGGGCCCTACAGCTGGGGCAGGAAGCAGCCTCCATGCCCTCGCTGCCAGTTGAATCCATTTTTTGGCACCCCCACCAGATCTCCCTCACTAGGTAGGCGAATAACCAGGCAGGTGATTCTTCAACCAAGCCAAAGCCCTGCCTTGGGAGCGCTTCCCTTCCTCAGCCTACATTCTGACCACAAGGTGGCAGGAATGGGAACTTGTATTACTAGGAGCCTTTTCCCCATGATATGGGTCTAGTCCCTATTATACAATGGGGGAAACTGAGGCACACAGAGCCAATGCAGAGGAATCGCAGTTAGAGGCAGAGCCGGAGTCCAGATGCTCTGCAAGGCCACCAGCATGGAAAAAGGGGGCTGCCCCGCTGCCTGGAGCCCGGTTCCTGGTGGGCCTCATGCCTGGGAGGGAAAAGGATACTGGGTCCCCAGGGCCCTGCTCTAGACTGGGTTCCCGACTTATATCCACCACCCCCGTGTTCTCAACACAGGGACCAAAGGGGCCTTTTGAAGTGAAAGGGTGATCATATCCTTCCTAGATCAGAGCAGAAGCCAGAGTCCTCCCCTCACCCCCCCAACCTTGGGACCTCCCAGTCCCCCCAGTTGCATCAACCCTGCCACCTTGCTATTCAAACAGGCCAGACATGGTGGCTCATGCCCATAATCCCAGCACTGAGTCTCTGGAGCCCAGGATTCTGAGACCAGCCTGGCTAATACAGTGAAACCCCATCTCTACTAAAAATACAAAAATTAGCTGGGTATGGTGGTGCATGCCTGTAATCCCAGGTACTTAGGAGTCTGAGGCAGCAGAATCACTTGAATTTGAGAGGCAGAGGTTGCAGTGAGCCGAGATCACACCACAGCACTCCAGCCTGGGTGACAGATAATGGGACTCCATCTCAAAAACAAACAGGCCAGGCACATCCCTCTATCACGCCTCTGTGCAGTGGTGCCCCCACCTGGAGCTCTGTTCCCACACTGGCCCCAAGGCTCTTGCTCGAACTGTACCTTCTCCTCAAAGCTGGCCCTGACCACACCATAGCATCCCCAGCCCACCATCTCACCAATGTTCCTTCTCTAGCATTTGCCACCTAATGTACGGCTCAGTGGTGGTAAATGATGGGTAGTGCGCCACACCCAGATGTGGCCGGCTTCTGCATGGACTGCAAGAAGGAAGGGCTTTTATGTGTTTAAAAGATCACAAAACAGGCCCGATGTGGCGGCTCATGCCTGTAATCCCAACACTTTGGAAGGCCAAGGGCGGTGCATTACCTAAGGTCAGGAGTTTGAGACGAGCCTCGAGTGGCAAAGCCCTGTCTCTACCAAAAATGCAAAAAATTAGGTGCAGTGGTACACACACCTGTAGTCCCAGCTACTCTGAAGGCTGAGCCAGGAGAATAGCTTGAAACCAGGAGGTAGAGGTTGCAATGAGCTGAGATCACACCACTGCACTCCAGCCTCGGAGACAGAGCAAGACTCCATCCCAAAAGAAAGATGATTCTAAAACAAAAGGAAATAAGCAGGCCATTCTGCTCTGTCACAAGAGGGTGACTCTCAGGCTCTTTGCAGGGAGTGGTGCAAAAATCATCTACCCTGCTGTAGATGATTTCTTGGGCTTTGTGTCTAAGTAAAATGAGCTTCCTGAAGGCAGGAGTCAGCCTCGCCTACTGCGCTCCTCCGCAGCAGCTCCTAAAATCCTGCCTGCGCTAGGACCATGCTCATGAGGTCTCTATGGAGTGAGGAAGAAACCCCAGCTTCCTCTCCTGTGAAATGGGGACTGAAGAAGCCTCTGTGCAGGGCGGTCAGTAGTCAGTGAGTCAGAGCTTGTCGAAGCATTCAGCATTGCACCTGACTTGTGGCAGGAACACCGGATGTACCACTCCCAACCCTGCGTTACCTGGCTGCGAGGTCATACAGGTCCAGCAGGGGTTTGCAGAGCCTCTTCAGTGCCCGTGAGAATGTGGCCTCAGCCCAGGACAGCATCTGGTGGGCCACCTGGAGAGGGAGGAGACAGTCAGAGCTGTCTCAGTCATCCTCAACTGCCAGCCACACCCCATCCTTGCTCTCACTCACCAGCTCCAGGGCGCCTTTCACGGCCCCCAGGGCCATCCTGATGGGCCTGGGACCCCCGTTGCCTGGCATTCCGGGCACCCAGGTCTGCAGCCACCACATGGCCTCCTCAGCCCGCTCCCGCCACACCTCCTCCAGGGGCCGCAGCGTCACCTCCAGGTAGGCGTCCTTCAGTGTGGCCAGGGGCCCTGTAATGGGCAGCCACCACCCACCATGAGGCCTCTGGGCAGCTCAGAGGCCCAGCCCAGGCCTGGAGGAGATAGGGCCTGTTCCTGGGATTAAGATGGTGGGGGAGAAGGAATAGAGCAGCAGGAACTGCAGATTGCAGGCGAGTTGTCACAGCAGACCCCAGCTGCCTCTGCATGGCCTGCTCATAGGTTGGGAACTTGGATTGGGGGAGGGTTCCCACCACTCCTGGAAGTCATACAAGGCTCTCTGCACCTGAACCATTTGTACAAACGTGGTTTATGCTGGACCCCTGCTTGCCTCCTAGGAGTCTGACAGTGTGCTCTGAGCCAAGCAGCACCTGCCAATGTGGCAGCCCCCACTAAACACCCTGGGTGACATAGTGCTGGGACAGCCAAGTGCATCCCGTGTGAAAGCACAGGGACTGGGAGAGGACACTGGGTGCTGGCCCTGGTTCCCCCTGGACTCCGCCCCGACACTCCTGCCTCCTCTCGCTGTAGTCAATCACAGTTGCCAACGGCACAGTGTGCGGAGTCCTGGAGCACTCTTCCAAATTCACTGCCCTGTGGGTGGCCATGGGACTCTGGCACAGCAGAGTGGATGCAGAGGTGACGTTCAACAGCCAGTCAGAGGGATGCCCACCCTGGTGCCGGGCAGGGTCTTAGGGGCTCTGTGCTGGGCCGGCATTAGCCCCGGATAGTGGAGAGGCCAGAATTTCCTAGTCCTGCCAGGAGGGCAGTTGCTGTGAGTGTTTAAAAGACCACACGGCCACAGTAAGCTCATCGTGGAACCAGAAAGAGACCTTCTGGCAGTGAGCTTCACAGAAACAAGGCTGTACACTCAAAAGCAGGAGAAAGACTGAAGAAACTGAGGCAGCAGGCATGAGGGATATTAGCTTGGAGACCTTATAAGAATGAGGCAGGGCCGGGCGCGGTGGCTCATGCCTATAATCCCAGCACTATGGGAGGCCGAGGCGGGTGGATCACGAGGTCAAGAGATCGAGACCATCCTGGTCAACAAGGCGAAAACCCGTCTCTACTAAAACTACAAAAAATTAGCTGGGCATGGTGGCGCGTGCCTGTAATCCCAGCTACTCAGGAGGCTGAGGCAGGAGAATTGCCTGAACCCAGGAGGCGGAGGTTGCGGTGAGCCGAGATCGCGCCATTG
>NW_022436991.1:3397177-3424241 GCF_009761245.1 Sapajus apella | reverse complement strand
AAAAAAAAAGAGGCAGCAGTCCACGAAAAAAATGAGGTTGCCCGGGCACGGTGGCTCACACCTATAATCCCAGCTTTTGGGGAGACTAAGGCAGGCAGATCACAAGGTCAAGAGATCGAGACCATCCTGGCCAATATGGTGAAACCTCATCTCTACTAAAAATAGAAAAATTAGCTGGGCATGGTGGCGTGCGCCTGTGGTCCCAGCTACTTGGGAGGCTGAGACAGGAATCGCTTCTCCCCGGGAGGTGGAGGTTGCAGTGAGCCAAATTCATGCCACAGCACTCCAGCTTGGGCAACAGACGCTCTGTTTAAAAAAACAAAAACAAAAACCCAAGGCTGTAGGTCTATAAGAAGGCGTGGGTCTCAATAGAGCTGGGCTGCAGGCCGGCAGGAAGCAAGGCCACTGTTCTGATTGACAGTGCCATAGGCCAATGTGAGAGCTTAGGGCCCCTGACTGGGCGTGGATGTTGGTGCAGGGTTGAGCCCTCCCTCCCACACTCACATTCCAGTTCGTTCCGCAGCTGCTCCAGCCCCACCTGCAGCCGGTCCAGATAAAGAGGCAGGTGCTGTGTCAATGCCTGCCAGGCCTGGCTGTGGCCCCACAAGGTGGTGACCGCCCGACCACTTGTTTGCACGGCCTCTAGCCCTGCCTGGGACAGCTGTAGGAGGAAGCCTGCCAGGCCATTCAGGGTGCCTCCCCGCTGTACCTGCGCAGGGAAGCCAAGGCAGAATCGGGGTGAGGTCCAGGGCAGAGAGAGCTCCAGACCCTCCTGCCCAGGGCAGAATGCCTGGCAAGTGGGGGTACAAGCCAGTCCAGAGGGGGAGCTCTCCACCCAACCCCTCTCCTCTGTGCTACCCACCAAGTGCTGCAACCTTCTCACAGAGGCACCCAAGCCTCGAACCTTCTCTTCCAGCCGGGCTTGCACCTGGGAGCCAACTGCTGCAATCCTGGACTGTGAGGACAGAGAAGAGGCTGGGACTCCCTCGGGGCCGCAGAGGAATGAGATGGACAAATGGTCTTGGTGCCAGCGACAGGTGCAGGCCTCACCCTGGGACTGTGTGCTCTGATTTCTGGGAACAGATGGACCCCAAGGGCTCGGGGTTCCTGGCACTGTGGCTTCTGCCCAGAGAGAGAACAGTAACCTGTTCCTTGTGGCCCAGCCCAGGCCCCCTTACCTCCACATGGCCCAGCAGGCGCCCCTCGCAGCCGTGTGCAGCCAGCAGGAGGCTGTGGTTGGCAGCCTGCAGGGTCAGGCGGCCCAGGGGCTGGAAGGGCTGCCTGCCATCCCGGAACAGGACCTCCACCTCCGCTGTCCGCCGGTCGGCACATGCCCGCAGCACCACACTCTCTTCTCTGCCCCCTGGAGCCAGAAGAGGACCTGCTGGAGCACCCTGATGTTTCCAGCTGCCCACTCCTCCACCACTTTCCATAGCTCCCTACTGCCCCACACCAAGTCCCAAAGCCCTGCAACGTGAGGACTTGGAGCTGCACCACCTCAACCTGCTGAGCCACCTGAAGCCCCCTCTTCTGTACCCTTCTCCCAGCAACCTGCCATGGCTGTCAGTGAGGGATGCCATGTGATCCTGATGGGGTTTCCTGAGCCTTTTTTCTGACACAGGGTCTCATTGCCGCCGCAGCAGGAGTGCAGTGGCAACATCACAGCTTGCTCCCAGCAGCTGGGGCACAGGAGCGCACCACCCCACGAGGCTTTAAGTAGACATGGGAGTCTCACTGTGTTGCCCAAGCTGGTCTCGAACTCCTGAGCTCAAGCAATCCTCCTTTATCAGCCTCCCAAAGTGCTGGGATT
Organism: Sapajus apella; assembly: GCF_009761245.1. Taxonomy (NCBI): domain Eukaryota; kingdom Metazoa; phylum Chordata; class Mammalia; order Primates; family Cebidae; genus Sapajus; species Sapajus apella. Next base: position 3,422,431 of record NW_022436991.1, on the reverse strand, counting down.
ACAGGTGTGAGCCCCTGGGCCCAGTTCTGACTTCTGAAATCTTAATGCCCAGACCTCTCTCCTTTCTTGAGCCAACGGGGGCCATGACCCAGTGAGCTGAGCTGGGACCCAGCCGCCACTCACCCTCCTCATGGGCCACAGAGGCCTGGAGACAGCTTGGGACGCCGGACACAGACAGCTTCACTTTCTCCTCCCTATTGTCCACATTTCCCTCCAACTGGACCAGGCTTTGAGAAGCTGAGGTAGAGACACGTCCCAGTAGGCCAACCCGGTGAGCCTTGGAGCCACGAAGCTGGGAGGGGGAGGGCAAAGTCCTGAGTGGAGGCTGTCCCAGGCCCTGTTCCTGGTCTCTGTCTCCTGCCAGCTGCAGGCTCAGGAAGGGGCTGGCTGGGGAGGTTGTAGTCGGACCTGTAGGAAACCAGGGGAAGGCACAATACCCAGCCCCAATCTCCAGGCCACGGGCTTCCCTGTATCACATCCCTCCCCAAAGGCTCCCAGTGCCTCATCGCAGAAAGCACCTATGAGAATACTCAGGGCCGGGCACAGTGGCTCACTCCTGTAATCACATCACTCTGGGAGGCCAAGGCAGGGGGATCATGGATCACCAGGTCAGGAGCTCGAGACCATCCTGGCTTCAGTAAAACCCTGTCTCTACTAAAAATACAAAAAATTAGCTGGGTATAATGGCACACACCTGTAGTCCCAGCTACTTGGGAGGCTGAGGCAGAAGAATTGCTTGAACCGGGAGGCGGGGGTTGCAGTGAGCCAAGATGGCGCCACTGCACTTCAGCCTGGGTGACAGAGTAAGACTCTCTCAAAAAACATTTAGGAGCCCACCAACCCAGCAGCAGCCGCCACAGGGTAACTTAGAGATGACTGCTTCCCAGGCCCTGCCCAGACACTCTGATTTAATTGGTTTGAGGGAGGGCCCCCCCCCCCCTCCCCCCCCCCCCCCCCCCCCACACCCACACACTTGTATTTCTAATATTCACAGTGCCCTGGTGTTTCTGCCAAGAGCCCAGGCTTTCTGAGTTTGCATGGGAATCACTGCAAAGGTCTAAGCAAGTTCACGGAGGCGTGGGTAACACGTGGCATAACACCCCAGGCACTGAGCAGTTTACTTCAATCCCTGCAGGCGCCTAGCCTTCAGGGCACGGCAGGGACCAGGACCAGGACAGGTGAGTCTAGAATGGGGTGGTAGAGAGGCTCAGGGGCCCCAACAGAACACAAGCCTGGAGGAGGCCCTGCAGGGGAAGGAGCCTCAGCTACCCTGTATTCTGCTCCAGACACTGCAGCTACCAAGCTGTGCACCCTTCAGTAAGGGCGGCACCCTCTCTGGGCCTCAGCTCAAAGGTCTGTAAAACATACAGAACAATGGTTCCCAAAACTCAGAAGGACTTAAAAGTGTATGTGTGTCTGCACGTGTGTCTGTTAAGGGTTGAATTTTGTTCCTCACATATGTTGAAGTCCTAACCTCCCATTCTCATGAACATGGTATCATTTAGAAAGTTTTTTTGCAAATATCAAGTTAGGATGGGACCATAGTGGATGAAGGCAGGCCACACACCCAATGAATGCTGTCCCTAGGAGAAGGCCATGTGAAGACACCACTCAGAAGGCAGAAGGCCACCACCTGGGACAGAGGCAGAGACTGGCACGATGCCACCACAGCCAAGCATTCCTGGCAGCCACCAGAAGCTAGAGGTGGTACGGAAAGATCGTCTCTAGGGCTTTCAGAGGGAAGGTGGCCCTGCTGACAACTTTGTTTTGGACTTCTGGCCTCTAGAACATGTCTGTTGCATTAATCCTTCCGGTTGGTGGCAACTGAATACAGTCGCCCTTGGAACCTAATGCAGGGTGCTTACTGCACATGCAGAAGCACTGATCTCTGAGAAGATGCAAGTTAGGAAGAAGGTTCAGCCCAGGACTCCTGTGGAATTTCACAGAGCACACTGTGATCCTGCCAGCCAGTTGGGGTCAGGGGACAATCTGCAGACCACACAGAGTCGGCCTCAGCCGCACCTGCCTCTGTGCAGCCTGGAAGAGTGCCTGACCTCCCTCAATCTGTCCCTCGTCTGTCCTGGGGCCACTGGGTTGTGGGGAGGATCAAAGAAGGCTGGGAAGGCCTCTGGCCACTCCACTGACCCCAGAATGGAGCCAGTGAGAAGGCGCCAGAACAGCTGTCTCAAGTAAATGCAGGACAGGGAAGCAAGAGGACCAGCCACTTGCTCAGTCCCCACCACAGGCTCCTTCCCAGGCATCTGGTTCTATCAGGCATGGGGCTTACAGAGCTGGGGGCCGGGAGCAGCCAGGAGCCTGGCTGGGAAACGGGAAGTGACCATCAGTCCCAGAGAACAAGAACCTTGGAAGGAAAATCTCCTTTGAAATGGCCACAGCTGCTGAACTATCAACCCACACATGCCATCTTCATCCAGCTCTAGATGCCAGGAAGGGAGGGAATTCCCTTCTCACAACTACCTACTATGTGCAGATGTTGTACAAATGTCTGTTTTCCTCCTAAGGATTCTGCAAGGGGGATGTTAGATGTTCCCATTTAATGGGGGGAAGACTGAGGCTCAGCAAAGGAAAGTCACAAGGTCAAGTTTACCCAGCCAGGGAGACAGAGGAGGCAGATGGAATCACCAAGAGAGCACCTGCTGTCACGTGCCTTGGCTATGTGGGCAGTGGGAGCTGCTATCCAGACCCCCAAAAACCACCCTATGAAACAACTGATCCAACATGAGGAAACAGATGTTCAGAGACTTTCCTTGCTGGGATCGCCTGGCAAGGTCAAGGCAGAGCAGGCATTGGAGGCCCACTCTGCCCCCTCCTACTACCCAGGGCTGCTGGGAGGCAGGAAGGAGAGGAGATGGGGCCAATAGTGGCTAACGACGGCAAATACGTACATAGTGGCTGTTTTCCATCAGGCACTGCTCTAAGCAATCTATGCCTATGAACATATGTAATCTTTGCAATGTTAACCCCATGGGAGATACGGCCAGTGTAATCACCCATTTTACAAGGGAGGAAACTCAGGTGCCAGGAGGCAGCTGGGCTGAGATTCAAACTTGGGCAGCCCAGCTGCTACTTCTCCGTTATAGGAACGGCTGGGTATTGGGCAGGTGGAGGAGCTGCTTTGTCTTGGCGCCAGGGCCTCTCCTGAGGTTCAGCAGGTGTTCCCTGAACCCAGGGTGATGCTCTGGCCCCATCCCGGGTGCTGGTCTGCAGTTCCTCAGTTGGCCACTAGGTGGCGGGGCCGCCCAGGCAGTGAGGAGCTGCTGGCCAGGGAGGAACGGGGGCGAAGTCGGCGCATCTTCCTCAGGAACCGTCAGCCGGGTCCTGGCCACCCACCTCTAGCTCCCCGGAGAAGTCAGGCGAGTGAGGCCTGCTGTGGTTTCGGAGGGTCAGACTGAGGTGCAGGCCGTGTTCTGGGGCTGGAGCGAGGCCCACCTGGCAGCGGGAACGCAGCAGGAGCCCACCCCGGCCCAGGATGTGCTCCCCGGAGACCAAGAGGGCCTGGGATGAAAGAGTCTGGGTGTCAGGCAGGCAAGCGGGGGCAAGAGCTGCTTCTCCTCCCCATCCCCTCCACCGGGAATATTGCAGCAGCTGTCACTTCTCAGCCTCCACACCTGCCTCTGCCCCAGCTAACCTCTAAGAAACACAAATCAGGGCCAGGCACGGTGGCTCACACCTGTAATCCCAGCACTTTGGGAGGCTGAGGTGGGCGGATCACGAGGTCAGGAGTTCAAGACCGGCCTGACCAAGATGGTGAAACCCCATCTTTACTAAAACAAAAATTAGCCGGGCATGGTGGCACTCACCTATAATCCCAGCTACTCAGCTGAGTACAGGAGAATTGCTTGACCCTGGGAGGCGGAGGTTGCAGTAAGCTGAGATCACGCCACTGCACTCCAGCCTGGGTGACAGAGCAAGCACCTTTGTCTCAGGAAGAAAAAAAAACAAAACTCTAATCAAACGTTGTCCCCTGCACTTAAAAGAAGCCGGGCTCTGGCATGGCCTGTGACTGCTTCCTCTTCCCAACCTCACCTCCTTCGCTCCCGCCATACGGCCTGTCCTGTGATCCTCAAGGCAAAGTCCTGCCTCAGGCCCCTTCCCTCTGCAGGGCTCACCCTCACCAGTGAGGCCCGTTTTCCAGCACCGGCCCCTCCCTGCACAGCATTTGCCACGCCCTGACCACAGGCCAAGCAGCTCCAGTTTGCTGTATCTTCCTGGCCCCACTGCGATGCACCACGCAGGAGGCCGGCACCCAGGCTGTCTCTTTCACTACCCAGTCCCTGCACCCAGAGCACAGCCTGGCATAGGTGACACACATACACGTTTTCTGAATGAACAGAGGAATAGATAAGGAGTGGGAAACAATGGTTCAGGCCTGAATCTGGCTCACTGTCAACTCTTGTAAATACTTTTACTGGAATACAGCCACTTGCATTCACTTACATATCATCTATAGTTGCTTTCACAAGACTGGTGGAGTTGGTAGTTGAAACAGAGACTGGATGGTTCATAAAGCCTAAAATATTTACTATCTATCCCTTTACAGAAGACTGTGGGTCCCTGGGGTGGATGGATGATGGTGGATGCTGGGTGACGTAGATGATGATGGTGGATGATGGGTGGATGGTGAGTGGATGGATGGTGGATGGATGATTATGGATGGATGGTGAAGCGATAGAGGGATGCAAGGGAGTGATGGTTGAGGGCAGAAATAGGGGGAGGGATGGATGGAATGGATGGATGGTGGAGGGATGCAAGGGAGTAGGGGTGGGAGGGCAGAAATAGGGGGAGGGATGGAAGATGGGAAGGAGGAAGGAAGGATGGGTGAATGAATGGATGGGTGGGTGGATAAACGACCCAATCAACCAGCTACCAACGCCAGGAGGGGACAGGGTTGAGGAAAAGAGGGCCCAACACCTCTCTTCTGAGGCAAACATGACAACAGCAACTCTAACTTCTGTGCCAGGCGCCAAGGCTGAGCATTCCTGCATCACATTTCTCTCAACTCTCACCATCACCCTACCTCCTGGAACCTGCTGCTCCTTCCATTCCTCAGATGAAACACTGGAAGCTCAGAGAGGAGATGCGCCCTGCCTAGTCACCCAGCAGGCAAAAGGCAGAGCCGCCATGCTGGTGTCTGGCTGCCTCGCTCACACTCCTGCCTTCTGTGGGCACCACCCTCCGTACTGCCCCATCACCGCTGGTCCCTGGTCCTCCGGCTGCCCCTTTCCCCACGGCAGACTCACCCTGGGCAGGTCACAGAGCCCCAGGCGGAGGGAGTGCTGCAGCCAGTGTGCGTAGTCAGTCTGTACTTCTCCCCGGAAGCTCTGCCGGGCACAAGAGGCCCCGAGGACGTGCTTCAGCATGGCCTCCACAACGATTTTTTCTGGCTGAGACGGCTGATGCCTCTAGAATGAGAGGGCCCATATACCAGGGGCTTATCACGGAAGAGAATGCCCATGGCTAGCTGCAGGTGGAGACCCTCACCTAGTAAGAACATGTGCCAGGAATCCACCGTCAGAGCCCTCAACAGCCACAGCACTCCCTTACACTCTGCTGCAGGATTTTCTTTCTTTCTTTTTTTTTTTTTGAGACAGAGTCTTGCTCTGTAGCCCAAGCTGGAGTGCAGTGGCACGATCTCGGCTCACTGCAATCTGCATCTCCCAGGTGCAAGTGATTCTCCCACCTCAGCCTCCCAGATGGCTGGGACTACAGGTGCACCTCACCATGCCCAGCTAGTTTTTTTGTATTCTTAGTAGAGACAGGGTTTCACCATGTTGGCCAGGCTGGTCTTGAACTCCTGACTTGAAGTGATTCCCCTGCCTCAACCTCCCAAAGTGTTGGGATTACAGGCGTGAGCCACTGCACCCTTCCCATGGCAGGATTTCTGCTCTGAGCATGTAGGGGGCCAGGCCTGAGAGCCCCAGGAACCCAGGTGGGAGGCCCAGAGGAGGAAGGGGGCTTCCAGGGCCAGCTCTCCCCAGTTCTCCATGGGCACGTTCCTGCCCCAGGCTCTTCAGAACAGTGCTCGGCCCCATGAGGAGCCCATCAGGTAGTGATGGTGGAGGAGACATGGTCCCCGATGCCTCCAGGAACCTGAGCTCCCAATCTCCCTCTGCCCCCTCCTGAGAAGCCCACTAGCACCCCACCTCCTTCCCCATCTGTTTCCAGCATCTCATTCTGGAAACACATGCTTTTCTTGTCTTCCAGAGTCCTCACCACATCCCAGGTAGGAAGGGGGTATTGTGCCCATTTCACAGGTGAGAAAACCAAGGTGCACAGCAGAAAAGTGGTTGCCCAGGATTCCGCACGTACTGGAACTCAAGACCACACAGTCCCAGAGCGGGGTGCTCCTGCAGCAGGTGGAGCCGCCTGGGGGTTCCCAGCCCGGACGCTGCTCCCCAGGCCTCACCTCGTATGTCAAGTTCTGCCGCATACGCTGCTGGCCCCAGGACAGGTCGAGCTGTTCAGTGAACACAGCTGCGGTCTGTGTTATGGCCCCGCAGGCCCGGAGGTGATCCAGGCCCAAGGTTTCCTGGAGCTGATAGGGAAGAGAATAGGTACATGACCTGGGTGGGGGAGCCAGTTGAGAAGCCTGGAGCAAAGGGGAACCCCACACTGGGCACAGCAGCCAGATCCCGCATACCTGCCCCGGGGAGGCAGCCAGGCAGCCGTCCCAGGTGGTGCTGTGTGCTGCGAACCTGTCGGCCCAGGTGAGCTGCAGAGTCACAGGCTGTCCTCTGTTCCAGGTGAGCTGAACCTGAATTGAGATGGGAGGGCAGTGGTGGGGTAAGGGGGAGACTCGGGGGAGAAGAGAGGCTAACGGCACCCCCACACCCCATCTCTGTTGGGAAATGAGAGGCTAGGGAGGATGGAGAAACTGGCACCCCCCCCAATATCCCTGTAGAGGAATTAGGATGGCGGGGTGTAGAGATTGCCCTGCCCCTCGTCTCTGGAAGAGCCCAGAGCTGTTCCCAGGCTGCAGACGGAAAGCATCTGGAGTAAAAAATACACCTCATCCTCAACAGCCAGACGCAGCATTTCCAAAAGCAGAAGGCAATCGTGCGCCTCAGTGCAGCCTCCAAGGCCAGCAGGATCTGTCCCGGCCCATCTGACCTCATCGCCAGGTCACCCGCCCCCACCAAGCACTCTGCCCCCGTCTTATTCCCCTTCCAGCACTCCCCGAAGCACCCGGCTCCTTCCCACCACAGGGGCCTCTGCACCTGCTTTTCCTGCCTCCTGCATGCTGCTTCCCCACCTTCTCGCAAGCCTGGTCCTTCCCAACGGGGCTGCCTCCCCCACGAGGCCCTCACTGACTACCCGCCTACAGTAGCTCCCCCACCCACCTGCCCAGTCACTCTCGATCTTATATGCTCTTTACTTCTTTTTTTTTTTTTTTTTTTTTTTTTTTTTTTTCTGAGATGGAGTCTTGCTCTGTCACCCAGGCTGGAGTGCAATGGCATGATCTTGGCTCACTGCAACCTCTGCCTCCCCGGCTTGAGTGATTCTCCTGCCTCAGCCTCCTGAGTAGCTGTGACTGCAGGTGTGCACCACCATGCCCAGCCACTTTTTTGTATTTTTAGTAGACAGAATTTTGCCACGTTCGCCAGGCTGGTCTCAAACTCCTGACCTCAAGTGATCTGCCTGCCTCAACCTCCCACAGTGCTGGGATTACAGGTGTGAGCCGCTGCGGCTGGCCCATCTTTACTGCTTTATGGTGCTTGTCACACCTTCTGATTCCTGCACACAGCTGGCCTATTGCCCTCCCTTTCACAGACGGAAAAACCGAAGGCTCAGAGAGGCGATGGGAGACGCCAGAGGCCACCCAGCCAGACGGGGCTCCCAGCTGCTCACTCAGTCCCCAAAGCTACCACTGAACAGGCAACTATGAATGAATTGGAGACGCCTGGACTTGCTTCCCATGTTAAAATGTGAGCTGTCCACAAACACTGCCTGGTATACAGTACGTGCTTAATGAAGTACTGGTAAAGGAACAACTGAATGGAGGACCGAGGAGATCCCAGGCTTCAGGGAACTGTGATTCCGGAGAAGTCCTTGTCACTGATGAACGATGAACATGGTCTCCTTCTCCTACCTGATGGGCCCAGCCCCCCAGGCTCAGCCACGTGGCTCCCAGCTCCCACCCCCGACAAGAGTGCCTAGGACATCCTCGCTTACCTGCCGGCTCTGCCTGCCACCCCTGCTCTCAGCAAGGCCACTGGCCTCGGCTTGCTGCCAGGAGATGTTGAATGGGTGAGCCAGGGCCAGGCGGGCAGCCACCTCACTCTTCCCCAGCCACAGGGAGGAGGAGACCAGCACCTGGGGAGGGGACAGACTCAGCCAGGGGCCTTACCCAGACAGGCCGCACCTTTCCCACCTTCTCCACCAGGGTCAAGTCTGCAAGGGCAGGTGGCGTTGAGCACAAACCCAGCCCTGTGCAAGGCCCTGGGAGAGCTCAGCCCATTTCTCAGAGGAGGACATCGAGGCTTGGTGAGGAGCGAATGGAGCGAACACATGACAGAGATGAAATTGGAGGTCGCCCTCCTCTTCCACTGTCTTCCCCAGCTCTGTGGCTCTAGGCAGGTCACGGCGCCTCTACGTCCTTCAATTTCGCCATCTGAACACAGCACCCAGCAGATTGGAGGCTGAGGTGTGGGCTGACCCACGGCACCTATCACGGGCTAAGCATTCAGGGCCTGTCAGCCACTGGCACTGCCATGTCTGTCAAGGTGTTGTGGGGACCCAGGTCTCCTGCTGCCCTTTCAATGAGACTGTGGGACATGGTGCAGCCTTGTCAGCCCCAGGTAAGGCTCCTCAGGCAGAGGAGGGCCCCAAGGACCCCACTCAGCCTGCAGGGTGGAGTTGAGCTCTGCCCCAGGGTCACCTTCCAGCCCCGACACCTACCTGGTCCCTGCCATCCCAGCCGACAACCAGGCCGTCCCGGTGGCTGCCTCCCGAATGCTGTGAGGACAGGCGGAGGCTGCAGTGTTGAGGCAGGGGGAGGGGCAGCAGGTGGGTGAGCTCCACTGGGCGGGGGAGGACACACACAAAGGGTAGGCCATGTGAGCTGAGGTCAGCAGCTCCAGCCCCGGGGGGTTCAGGGGACTCTCAGCGGCAGCTGCTGCCAGCTCAAGCAGGTGGTCACTCGGGGCCACACAGAATTCGGCAGCTCTGCATTCACTTTGTCACCATTACCACCTGACACCCTGCACTGCCCCTGTGGGAGTCCCCATCACAATGAGACGTCAAGGCTCCTCCAGGTGACATCTGCCTCCCCAACCCTCGGACCTGGGCTGGCCTCGTGATGTGCTAATAGAATGCGGTGAGGTGAACGAGCACCAGTTCTAAGCCCAGGCCTTAAGAGGCCTCGCCACGCTTCCTCCCTTGAACCCCTTCCCAGCCACATGAGAACCAACCCTGCTCGCCCGTGGGGTGGTGCCACCCGGGGCTGGAGGGAGCCTGGTTTCAGCTCAGGATGTCCGAGCGCAGCTGACAGCCAGCCCCCGAGCAGGTCAGAGAGCCCAGCCAAGGCCAGCAGAGCCGCCTGCTCACCCTACAGCTGACCTTGAACATGCAGAAGGACAGACAAGCTGCCCAGGTAACCCACAGCCTTGTGAGCAAGGACCAATGCTTGCTTGATGCCGCTGAGTTTTGGAGCAGTTTTTACCATCTTACATCAAGGTCTAATGGGAGCGGCCCCAACTCCCAGCAACCCGCATCGCTCTCGCGGGCCTCACATGCATGGGTGACCTGAGCCCCTCAGAATCCCCACACCCCCATGCCGCCCAGTCCTATGCCCTCCTTCCATCTCGGGGTGTGGCAGGTGGCACCCCATAGCTGAGTCCTCGCAACAGTCTCCACACCCTGGGTCTTCTTCCTTTGTCCCCCAGGTGAGTCAAGCTGCCCTGACCTCCTGTATCACTTGACCCCACCTCCTGAGGCCCCTGCACAGTCTGCTTTCCCAGACCCCTATGGCAGGAGGCTGCCTGGGGCGCTTTGTGCTGTGCTGAGCTGTGTACAAAGGGCACCCACATGTTCAGATGGGCTGCAGGGAGTTGTGCTCAGAGGCACTGGCACTAGCTGGCTCTCAGGGCATCACCCAGTCACTGGTTCTGGGGAGGCTGACCACAGGCAGGGCTGGAAGCCTTTTCCCTGCCACCCGCTGACCCACCACCTGCAACGCTGTGACCACAGTGTGGGGCTGCAGGCTGTGAGGCTCACCAAGGGTGGCACAAATACACAAACGCATGCATGCACGTGCATATATACACACCCATGCACACAGGCATCCATACACGCATGCTCACATATGGCATGCACACACACAGGCTTACACATGCACACACAAGTGCACACACGTTCACATACAAGCATGTACACAGGCACACATACAGGCATGCACACATACACAGGCATACATACGTGCACATACAAGCATGCATATACAGGCATGCGCACACAGACATGCACACATACAGGCACACACGTGCATACAGGTGTGCACACAGGCACGCACACACATACAGGCATACACATACATGCACACACACATACTTGCACACTGCCTTGGCCTGTTGAGGACCTGCTCATTTCCTCTGCCTTCCAGGGCACACAACTGGCAAACGTGACACTGGGAGGATTCCATCAGGCCACCTGGCAAACTGTGCCCCGGGCTGGGGTCTGCACTCTGTCTCTGCACCTGGCGGGTCCGGGGTCGGGCTCTTCTCTGTACCCAGGGGGGTTCTCACACAGAAACTGACAGTCTGTGTGGCTGCACAGGCCACGAATGACAGCCCCTTCCAGGGATGCCTGTCCCTGGAGGACCCCGGGGCTCACCGCTGCTGTCGGGGCTGCATTGGCACGCACCTCCCCTGGCACCAGAACTGCCCAGGGATGCCACCCCTCCCACACCCTGGCCCCTTCTCCCTGCCCAGTCACACTCAGGATAAGCCCTAGCTCCTCTCTGTGGACCGAGACCCTGCGTGCCCTGGGTCCCCCAGCCCTCCTGCCTAACCTCCTCCCTTCTCCCCACTGCAGCCACCCTGGCCTCCCTGATGCTGCTCCGCACGCAAAGCTCATTTCCACCAGGGGCTTCCGCCTGAAGTGCCTCTGCTCAGATCTGCACCTCAGCCAGCTGCTTTTTATCCCTTAGATCTCAGCTCGGAAGTCACCTCCTCCAAGAGGCCTTCCCAGACCACACCTAAAGGAGCCCCACACTCCACACAGGCCTGCTTGCTCTCTCACTCTTTCCCACATGCTGAAATCGTTATGTTAGATGTTATTTTGCTTATGTGTGTCTTGCTCAATGCCTGTCTCCCCAAGGGGCAACGTCTTGCTTCCTGATGGATCCCTAGTGCCTAGAATCACACCTGGGATCAGCAGGTGCTCAGTGATGGCTTTTTTTTTGAGACCAAGTCTCACTCTGTTGCCCAGGCTGAAGTGCAATGGTGCGGTCTCGGCTCACTGCAACTTCTGCCTCCCTGGTTCAGTCAATTCTCCTGCCTCAGCCTCCCACATAGCTGGGATTACAGGTGCCCACCACCTCACCCAGCTAATTTTTGTTTAGTAGAGATGGCATTTCACCATGTTGACCAGGCTGGTCTCAAACTCCACCCACCTTGGCCTCCCAAAGTGCTGGGATTACAGGCGTGAGCCACTGTGCCCAGCCAGGGATGATTTCTTGAGTGACTGGGTCACTGCTGCCCACGTCCCCTCACACACTCACCCTGCAGGCTGAGGTTCCTGAAGGGCCTGGGGAGAGACCCGGAGAGGCTCCCAGTGAGGGCCAACTCCTGGCCATCCCACAGCACCATGTGGCGCAGGACACGGGTCCCATGAGCTCTCTCATATGTGGTCTGCAGGACCAGCTCCCCGGGAAGGGCGCTGAGCTGGAAGAGAATGATGGCGTCACAGGGGCACCTGCCCCACACTTCTGCCTGGGATGGGAAAGGAGAGAAGCTTGCAGAGGAGGAGAAAGGGACTATTTGTGGATCATTTATAGTTTTCTGCATGGTGACACAAGTCAAAAAGCCAAATGCTTCCTAAGGATGAGCTGATAACATAAAGGAGGGGAGTGGGTGAAGAGACTGGCCAACGGAAGACAGCACAGAACAGCCACTTCTCAACTCCGTGGCCAAGCTGTGTGGCTCTGGGCACGTTTCCAACCTCTCTGAACCTCACTTTCCTAGACAATGAAGGCAACAAAGTGTCAACCTCTGCAAGATAATATAAACGGTGCACTCAGCCCAGGGCTAGATTGTAGAGAGGAGCTTGTAGGAGCCAGGCAGTTGGTACTGGGATTTCTCAATCATGCAGTGAGCAGGTTTTATGCTCCCAAGCCAGTGCTGAGCACCTGTGTACAGATAGCCAAGACGTGGTCCTGGCCTTTACGGGGCTTCCAGGCTTGCAGGGAGATAGTCACAGGACAGAAAATGATGGGACAAGAATGGTCACAAGAGGCATTCAAGGGAGAAAGGAACACAAAGAGGCAAGCCTGGGGAGGAGGCAGGGAAGAGCATTCCAGGCACATGGAACAGCCTGTACAAAGGCTCAGAGAGGGTCGCTGTCCCTGCTGGTAGGTACCATAGTCCGAGGGTCACTTGAGGGCACTGCAGGTTGACTGCTGGGCTGGGGTAGGAAGTTTGCTCTTTCTTTTTTTTTTTTTTTTTTTTTTTTTTTTTTTTTTTTTTGAGATGGAGTCTTGCTGTCATGCCCAGCCTGGAATGCAGTGGTGAAATCTCGGCTCACGGCAACCTCCACCTCCCGGGTTCAAGCGAATCTCCTGCCTCAGCCTCCTGAATAGCTGGGACTACAGGTGTGTGCCACCACACCTGGCTAATTTTTGTATTTTTAATAGAGACGGGGTTTCACCATGTTGGTAAGGGTGGTCTCGATCTCTTGATCTTGTGATCCTCCTGTCTCAGCCTCTGCAAGTGCTGGGATTACAAGCATGAGCCACCATACCTGGCCTTCCCCTAGATTTTCAAATGGCTGCACTTATCATCCAAGGCTAGCTCCAGCGCCACCTCCTCAGTGGAGTCTTCCCTGGCCACCTAATCTAAATACACTCCCTGTTCACTCAGTCACTTCAGTACATTTTCTCCATATCTTACTACTATCTGGCATATTTGTGTGATTTTGGGTAGTTAATCTCCCCCACTACAGTAGACACTTGATGAGAAGAAGGACTGATCAGTTCCATTTTAGGTCACACCCCACCTTCTGAAATAGTGCCTGGCACCTAGTAAATGCTCAATAAATCATGCAAAAAGAGGGAGGGATGGATAAAGACACCAACTGATTAGCTACTCCAGGAAATTTTGGCAGCCTTGCCTGCCTTTCCTCCCAGGAACCAGGACATTAGGACAGTTTCTCTTTTCTGCAAGGGCTGTCCCAGGAGCGACCCCCCTCCCCACACCCCAGCATGCCCTGGGCCTGGGCCGTCCTCCACATACCTGCAGGAAGGAATGTTCCAGCTTCATGAAGTTGGCAAGACTGGCCTTAGCAGCTACCAGCTGTGTGCTGATGTGAAAATGATGCTCCTCCACACCCAAGGCAAATGTGCTCTGAACCTCACCCTTGGAGTAGTGTAGCTGGGTCAGGAAAAAAAAAAAAAAACACACACACACACACACACACACAAAAGATCTCTTCATCAGAGCTCTGATGGAACATTTAAGCAGATGCTGGCTTTAAGCCGTGAGCTCTGCCTCCCAAAGCCCCAGGGCCAGGAGACCCACAGCTTCCTGGGCTGGAGGGACTTTGGTGAAGTAAGCATTTGGAGCCTCAATTTAGGGCATCAAATGTGGCCATAGCAACTATCTTCTCAGGCCCTCCTGCTGTAACACTGACTTGAAAATATCTACCAGCCTGGCGCCAGCAGGCGAGAACTCTAGTTGCAGTACTGCTGCAGCCAGCAGGGGGCAGTCTAGCAGAAAGGACAACGCTTGGGCTTGTGTCGGCACCAAACACACAGAACTCCAAGTGTGGATGCACCACGGAGAGGCGAGTAATCTCTAGCTAGGTCCTTAACCACCCGATCCTCAGCCTTCTAATCCAAAACACAGGGATAAGGACATCTATTTTATTACGGGTTGTGATTTTGGGTAATCTTCCCCATTACAGTAGACACTTGATGAGAGGAAGGATTGATCAGTTCCATTTTAGGTCACACCCCACCTTCTGAAATAGCGCCTGTGAAAATTGTATGAAATAACGTGCTAACTCCCAGGTTGGCTGAAAAGCAGAATCGCTGTTGGAAACTTACTAAAAATATAGATTCTGGGCTTCCACTTAAAACCTACAAAAACAGAGTCTCTGAGAAGAGGTTCAATAGCGGATACCTTTTTTTTTTTTTTTTTTTTTTTTGAGACGGAGTCTCTCTCTGTCACCCAGGCTGGAGTGCAGTAGTGATCTCCGCTTAATGCAACCTCCGCCTCCCGGGTTCAAGTGATTCTCCTGCCTCAGCTTCTTGAGTGGCTACAATGTGTGTCACCATGCCCGGCTATTTTTTGTATTTTTAGTAGAGACAGGGGTTTCGCCATGTTGGCCAGGCTGATCTCGAACTCCTGACCTCAGGTGCTCCGCCCACCTCAGCCTCCCAAAGTACTGGGATTACAGGCTCCAGCCACATCTGGCCAAGAGCTGGTACTTTGAAAGAGCTCACCAGAGATGTGTCATTACATTAGTGATACCCCTGTCAAAAATCTTCAACCTGAATCTTGTCTTCAGCAATCTGACAAATCCACATTGAGAATGTTTTCCAAAATAGCTTCCTGGACACTTCAAAATTGTCAATGCAGGATTTTTTTTTTTTTTTTTTTTTTTTTAGACAGTGACAGGGTCTGCTCTGTCATCCAGGCTAGAGTGTGCAGTGGAGTGAACACAGCTCACTGCAGACTCAACCTCCTGGGGTCAAGCAATTCTCCCATACCTCAGCCTCCCGGGTAGCTGAGACTACAGGTACACTCTGCCATGCCTGGCTACTTTTTTCAGTTTTTTGTAGAGACAGCGTCTCCCTAGGTTGCCCAGGCTGGTCTTGAACTCCTGAAGTCAAACAGTTCTCCCATCTCGGCCTCCCAGAGTGCTGGGATTACAAGTGTGAGCCACTGCATCCGGTTGGAATTTTTTTAAAGGTGATTAATGATAATAAAATGTTTAGGGGAAATTATATTGGTATCTGCAACTTACTTTGAAACATATCCAAAAATAAGATGGATGGAGGAGAGCTATGTGATTACGCAAAATAAAATGAGGACAGGAAAATCTAGGTATGTGGGTGTTCACTGTGAAATTACTTCCTTTTCTTAGTGTCTGAAAAATTCCATAATAAAATGTTGCCGGGGGGTGGGGGGCGCTGGGCGCAGTGGCTCACACCTGTAATCCCAGCACTCTGGGAGCCCAAGGTGGGCGGATCACTTGAGGTCAAGAGTTTGAGACCAAGCCTGGCCACCATGGTGAAACCCCATCTCTACTAAAACTGCAAAAATTAGCCAGGTGTGGTAGTGCACGCCTGTAATCCCAGCTACTCGAGGCTGAGGCAGAAGAATTGCTTAAACCCAGTGGGCGGAGGTTGCAGTGAGTCGAGATCGCATCTCTGCACTCCTGCCGGGTAACAGAGAGAAACTCCATCTCAAAAAAAGTTAAAAAATAAAAATACAAAATAAAACATTGGGTAAGGAAAGGTAGGGTGTGGAAGGAGAATGTTCTAGATCAGGAGCTGGCTTTTGGGTCAAATGTGGCCCACAACCTGATTTTGTAAATAAAGTTTTATTGTAACGCAGCCATGCCTATTCACTTACATATCGTCTATAGCTGCTTTTGTGTTACAATGACAATTCTGAGTAGCTGTAACAGCGATCATAAGGCCTGCAACCCCCACATTTCACTTCACAGTAAAAGTTTATAGACCTCTGTTCTAGATTCAGAAAATTAAAAAGACATGGCAACTACACACGCTGTGCGATCTTGGCCTGCATCCCGGATTTAAAACAAAACAAAACAGTTTTTTTTGAAACAACGTTATTGGGAAAGCTGGGAAATTTTATATGGGCTGTACATTAAATGAAGGTATGACTTCAATGTTCAGTTTCCTGAATGCTGTAATTATTGTGTTAAATCAGAAAATACTCTTGTTACAGGAAAGAGTTGAAGTATTTCAGAGTAAAAAGGTGACATCTTCAGAGACATCTCTATATTCCTTCTTAATGATACAGAAAAAATGTGTGTATAATGATACAAATGTAACACAGATGAGAAATATGGAAAGATATTAACAATTGGTCAACGTTCACTGTCCCACAGTAACTTTTTTATAGGTTCAAATGACTCAAAACAAAACTTTCAGAAAAACTAAGCGGCTTCCTGAACGGAGCCAGGTGTGGTGGTACTTCCTGTGGTCCCAGCTACTCCGGAGGCTGAGGCGGGGGATCACTTGCACCCCGGAGCTTGAGGCTGCAGTGAACTCTGATCACGTGACTACACTCCAGCCTGGGTGACAGAGCAAGACTCTGTCTCAAAAAGAAATTTTAAAAATAAAAAGTAAGGCCAGGCATGGTGACTCCTATCTGTAACCCCAACACTTTGGGAGGCAGAGGTGGTGGATCATTTGAGGTCAGGAGTTTGCAACCAGCTGGATAAGATGGTGAAAACCCATCTCTGTGAAAAAAAACAAAAAATAGTCAGGCATAGTGGTGCGTGCCTGCAATCCCAGCTGCTCAGGAGGCTGGGGTGGGAGAATCATTTGAACCTGGGAGGCGGAGGTTGCAGTGAGCCGAGATCATGCCATTACACTCCAGCCTGGGTGACAAAGCGAGACTCTGTCTGAAAAAACAAATAAATAATAAAGAAAGAAGTTCCCTGAATGACTGCGCAGTTGTAGCAAAGTGTAAGGAACTCCAAAATCATGTGTAATGTGGCGGAGGACCCCAGCACACAGCACGTGCTCTGTAAAGACAGTCGGCCTGGGCCAGGGCTAGGAGGGTGCCTAGCAAAACACGGTGGCTGGCCGGAAACTGATGTGACCAGTCGGCAGACGTGACCATTCATGCATGCACTCACCCCTTCATGCCCTGTTTTTTACTGAGCACCTACTATGCGCTGGGCCCTGTGCCAGGCACTAGGCATGCCCTCCAGGAGCTCCAGACTTGGACACGGACAACGACAGCTCAGAGGGACAGAGGAACCTGGCCTAAGTCTAATGGGCCCTTCTGTCCACTCCCAGGGCCCTCCAGTCATTCGTACAGAGCAGAAATGGGGGTGACGCGGGCTCAGCTCAAATGGCTGCGTCATCAGCTCCAGCCTCTACAAGTGCGCCAGGCACTGGGTGAGGAGACCTCCCCCATCTCCGAAAGGGGATGGCTGGCTGCGGGCCGGCCCAGGAATGTAAACCTGGGTATGTTTGGGAAAGCTGGAGCCAGACGTTTCCGAGGGTGGCCCACGGGGCCTGCTGCAGGCTGGCAGACAGATGCGCATGCGTTACACGCCCCACAGGGGCCTGGCCCCCTCCCACCTCGGGCGGCCGAGCATCTGGAACCGCTTAGGAGCCAGGCGGCTGGGGCACAGTTACCTTAGCCGAGACTGAGGCTGAGCTGGGGCAGCGGCCCAGGAGGGAGGGGAGGCGATGCCGGCCTGAGAGCAGCAGCTCTTTGCTAGAAGGAAGGAAAGAGAGGGCTTGAAGCTGGCAAGAGCCGCCTTGTCCAGTGCCTCCAGGGCCAGGTTGGACCAAGTCGGCTTCCCCAAGAGAGGGTCAGAGAGCCAGGATCACATCAGTGGCCCAATGCAGGGCTGTTCACACACCCTGAGGCCCTGTTAGGGCTGGACTCTGGAGCCAGGTGACCTGGGTTTGAATCCCAGCTTGGCCTCTACCTAGCTCTGGCACCATGGGCAAGCATCTCGGTTGCCCCTCTCTGAGCCTCAGTTTCCCCATTGGTATCAAGGGTTAAGCCTGGCTCTGGGCTGCAAGTCTGCCATGAGCCCATCCACGAGCTTTCTTGGGTTGGTCCCATGGGAGCCCCAGCAGGGTCTGGACAGCAGGACTGTGACCCCCTGGCCGCCTCCCAGGGCTCCTCCTCACACAGCTCCCCTCCCCTCAGTCCTTCAGGCCAGGGTGGGAATCGTCTCCATGTTTCCTTTTCTTTTTCATTTTCCTAGAGACAGGGTCTTTCTCTGTCACCCAGGCTGGAGTGCAGTGGTATGATCTCTGCTCACTGCAGCCTCTACCTCCCAGGCTCAAGTGATCCTCCTGCCTCAGCCTCCCAGGCAGCTGGGACTATAACATGCATCACCACACCTGGCCAATTTTTAAGACTTTTTGTACAGATGGGGGTCTCACTGTGTTGCCCCGGCTGGTCTCACTATGCTGCTGGAGCTCCAGCGCTTAAGCAATACCCCCACCTCTACCTCCCAAAGCACTAGACTTCTAGGTGTGAGCCACTGTGCCAGGCCTGGGTAACCCCAGGGCGCTGCACCCTCCTGTCGGGGTCTTCTCCACCCCAGGGTCTCAGCCTTGGTACAGCAGACATCTTGGCTCATGGCCTCGCGGTCGTGGGTGTGTCCTGCACACTTAGGACCTGCTGTAAGATGCTTAATAGCATCCATGGCCTCTGCACACTGACGCTCACAGCGTCCTCCTCCCCACTGTAGCAACCAGAAACTCCCCAGACATGCCGGAAGTCCCTGGGGGCGGAGCAGGGAGAGTCTCCTCTCAGTGAGAACCACTGGTTTACCCCCTCAACAAGTGGCTTACTCACTCCCTCCCCAGCTGCCGAGATCTGAGCACTGGAAACTGGCTGGTGGCACCTGATGTAGTGCACGCATGAGAACACCAAGCACCTCACCAGGCCCCCAGCCCTAAGGGCAGTCATAATCACTAGTAAGTGTCTAGAGCCTGGGATGCACTTAGTTTTTGAGACCAAGAACTCATCAGCGCTCTGCCTGGAGAGGGTGAGGGATTTTTATAGTTGGGTGACCTTGGGAAAGTCACTTGCCCTCTCTGAGCCTCCCTGCCCACATCGGTGCAGCAGGGCTGAGCAGAGGATGGAGAGGTGCCGTGTCCAGCATCAGTGCACAGTAGGTGCCCAGCCAATGGTTCCTCCCCGCAACTCCTCCCCTCCTGGTAGGTGGGGGCCTCACCTGACTGCCTGCTTCTGGCCATGGATGTCAAGGACCAAGATGGCCTGAGAATCGCAGGTCAGGCGCAGCAAGGAGCTCATCTCTTCTGCCGCCCAGAGTCCTAGGAACACGAGCTGAGGAGGGAGCAAACTGTGCGGTGTGTGGGTGTAGACAGCCTGAGGACCCTCACAGGCCAGGTGGGGACCCCAGCCAAGCTCTACAGCCATGCACGTCCCTGTCCCCAAGCCCCGCAGGCCTGGCTCATCCAACACTCTCATGGGTGCTGAGGATGCCAGGGGTCAGCCCCTGTTGCAGCTCAGGATGGCAATGCCCACTCAAAGGACAGCTGCAGCCCAGACATCGGCCGAGAACATGCTCCCTGGGGGGCTCCCCATCACCTGGCCTCAAATCCAGGGTAGAGTGTAGATGAAGTCAGGGGCATGGGGTATCCAGTCCACTGAGTTGTGGGGTACAGAGCTGAGATCCTTTGTAGGAGGGGTGACATCCTGGCCTCCTGAGCCCCCAGGAGTCACCCCCTCCTCCCACTGCAGAGTGGACTAGGGCAGGGGTTGCTTGTAATCTGAAACAGGAGTGTGGGTGTGAAAGAAGCATTGGAGCCTGCTCTGGAGCACACTCTGTGGCTCTCAGAGAAGTAGGGCGAGCCAGGCAGGGCAAGTTCATGCCAAGTGACAGTGGCCACTGCATGGCCCCATGTGGGTTCCTCCGCCAAGGCAGGAGGGCCCTGTGAGGAAGGACCTGGGCGCCAAGTCTGAGGCCCTATTTTGCTGCTTGCTTGCTAGGTGACCTTGGGCAAGTCACCCACACTCTCGCCTGTGACCCAGAGACGATGGTGATGATGATGATGGTCACTGTCACATCATCAGAATCATCTTTTTCATCTTCGTCACAGCAAGTGCTCCTGAAGCATCTACTCAGGCATTCGTGAGATTAACTCACTCAATCCTCACAAGCTCCATATTATAGGTAATATCGTCATCCCCATTTTGCAGATGAGGAGATGAGGGCACAGAGAGGCGAAGGAATTTGCCCAAGGCCACCCAGACTGCAAGCAGCAGAGTTGGGATCCGAACACTGGAGAAAGCTTGGTAAGGAAGGGGCCATCCTGCCTCTCTCTGGGGCATTGGGAGGATGAAACTAACAAACGCCCATGAACCCTTCAAAGGGGGCTGGCACGGGGCAGGCACTGGACAAGCAGGAGCTTTGATTCTGACCCAAGTGCAGGACAAAAAGATGGGTCCGAAGCCAGATGCTAATCCAGGATTCCCGTCCACACCAGCCCTGTAACCGGGAACGCAGAGACTGCGCAGCAGACCTAGTTATAGCGATTACAAATAAAGCCTTTGTAAACTGTAAAGTGCTGGGGAAACCCAAGGCCTGGCCCTCCCCATCCGTCCTGCACACAGTGGGTGCTCTGCACCCCAGGAATTGGACAGAGGGGACAGAATTTGGAGGGAGGCCCTCTCCATGCACTCCTTACCTGGCTGGAGAAGGGCAGGCCCAGCCTCTGCAGAGCAGGCACTGTGTGGCTGGCATTGGCCATCATCTGCAGCGGGCCATGCAGTGGCCAAGCCACCAGGGCTGCCAGGTCCACGAAGACACCACCGTCGCTGCCACGGAGGGCCACGTTGGCCTGGGTCTGGGACTCTAGAGGCAGAAAATGGCACGGGCTACTGAAGACAGGTTCACCTCCCTCCCCAGCCCAGGAACACACAAGACTTCGGGACGGGCGGTGCCCTGTGGCCGTCAAACACAACACCAGTAGGAAACAGAAAGCCTCCCATGGGGGGCTGGGGGAGGTCAACCCCTTTTGAGCCTCCTTGACATCATCTGTCATCATTTGTCCCTGAGGATCTAGGCCTGGATGGCTCCTCCGCTCATTGAAGTTGAAGTTGCTGAAATGACACTTCCTCTAAGAAGCCTCCCCTGACTGCCCATCTCAAGTCCCTCCCAATCTTTTGCTGCCAGGCATCCTCCATCCCATCTCCCTGGAGTGGGGTTCCCAGCACAACCCAAAATGACCTCGCTCACTTACTTACTAGTTTCCTGCTCCCCTACTGCCACCCCACCAGAATGCCATCCGCCGGGGCGGGGTTTCTCTTAGGACAGATCCTGACACACAACAGGGGGTCAGTGAGTACTTCCCGAATGACTGGGGGAGGTTGCTTCTCTGTAAGGATTCCTGGGATTTTCTGAGCAGCCTACAGAGGAATCAACATGAGGTCTGCTCTTGATAAATGGCCACTGCGGCCTGATATCCACCTGCAGCCACCTGGCCCTGGCTGGAGGGTCCCATCCCTCCCATCATCCCCCATAGAACAGGAGAGTCTGGCTCACAACAGGAGTTTCTTCTTTGATTTAAATTCCCTCTTGTACACATAGAAACCCATCGGGTCCAGGAGCCACAGAGCAAACAGATGGCGCCTACTCTATGTCAGATGTCAGGTTCCCGTGGGGTGCAGCTCACGGCTGAGGCCCAAGTGACACTCAGCCAGGCTCCAGCACCTCCCATCTGGCCAGCAGGGTGGATGAGCCCTGAAGCTCTAAGCCTCGACTTCCTTATCTATAAGGTGGGCACAGGCCATCTGCCTCAAGGGACAGCATCCAGAGAAAATGGGGTAACACATGAGAGAGGACCACCTGTGGGGCACGCAGGAGGCCTCGGACACGCTTCCTTCCTTCCTCATTCCACACTCAACCATGTGAACCTACTACGTGCAGGGCAAGAGGAGGGAGGGGACATGATTCCCACGCCCGGGAGCGCTTGGCTGTCAGAGATACCAAGAATGTTAACGACAGGCAGAAAGTGTCCCTGAGAGTGGGGACAGCAGACTGTGAACAGCACTGGAAGGAGGGAGAGGTCACTCCTGGCTGGGGGCGGCCACACCAGGCATCCTGGGTCGGGAACTAGAGCGGCGTGGAAGTGTTCATCCAGAATGACTGCCCATCACTCCATCGCTTGTCCCCAGCAAATTCTGAGGTCAGCTCACACTAGGGACAATCTCCTCATGTGATCCAGTCCTCCGTTCACCCCTCAGGAGGCTGAGAGCCAAAACTAAAGTTTTTGTTGTTTTTTTTTTTACATTTTTTTGAGATGGAGTCTCACTCTGTTACCCAGGCTGAAGTGCAGTGGCGTGATCTTGGCTCGCTGCAACCTCCACCTCCCAGGTTCAAGTGCCTCTCATGCCTCAGCCTCCTGAGTAGCCGGGACTACAGGCATGCACCACCATGCCCAGCTAATACTTTTGGAGAGACATGGTTTCACCATGTTGGCCAGGCTAGTCCCGAACTCCTGACCTCAAATGATCCACCTGCCTCAGCCTCCCAAAGTGCTAGGATTACAGGCATGAGCCATTGCACCAAGCTCCCAAAATAAAAAAGTCTGAGGCCAACAGAAGATGCCCTAGGGTACTAGGGAGACCCAGGGGTCCTGAACAGTCAAGAGCCAGGTCGCCATAATCTATGTGGGGGTCAGAGGGTGGCTCTGGGTTCAATCCTTGCTCCATCATCACCAGCTGTGTGGCCTGGGCCAGCTGACTCAACCTCTCTGAGCCTCCATTCCTCATCTGCAGAATGGGAATGGCATTCCTAACCCTACCTCATTGGCTTATTCACGCACATTCAACACCTACTATGTGCCCTGTGGCAAAGCAGACAAAAATCATCCCTGCCGTCATGGAGCACACATTCTGGTGAGTCCAGTGTAGATAGAATGAGAAACAATGGTATTTGTATGCTACACGGTGTGTTCAAATGACAGAACTGGGGAGAGGTTGGGAGGAGATGGGGAGGTGGAAAAGAGGCCTCCCAGAGATGCCATTGGAAAAACACCTAAGGGAGGCTAGGGAGCCAGGCAGGTGTGTGGGAGAGAGGCATTCCAGGCAGCAGGATCAGCCCATGCCAAGGTCCTGGGGCAGCAGCAAGCCTGGTGTGTTAAAGAATAGAAAGGAGTGGAACAGGTAGGGCTGGGGGCCGGGAAAAGAGGTCAGATGGGGGGAGGGTGTGGGTTCTGATGGCTTGAAGGCCCCTCTAAGAGCGGTGGCGTTCCCCTGTGTGATGGGCACAGCTGTACTGCACTGAGCTCTCGTGTGTACACAGCTTGCCTGGCGTGTATACAGTAAGTGCCCAGCCAATGCTGGCTCCTCTTACTGCTTTTATCTTCCCCCCATAATGGGTTGAACCATGGCCCCCAAAAAGAGATAGTGAAGTCCCACCCCCCTCACCCTCTGTCCTAAGAAGATGATCTTATTTAGAAATAGGGTCTTGGCTGGGCTTGGTGGCTCACAACTCTAACCCCAGCACTTCGGAAGGCCGAGGTAGGTGGATCACGAGGTCAGGAGTTTGAGACCAGCCTGACCAACATGACTAACCCCTGTCTCTACCAAAAATACAAAAATTAGCCGGGCATGGTGGTGCACGCCTGTAATCCCAGCTACTCAGGAGGCTGAGGCAGGAGAATCGCTTCAACATGGGAGGCAGAGGTTGCAGTGAGCCGACATCACACCACTGCACTCCAGCCTGGGTGAAACAGCGAGACTCTGTCTTAAATAAATAAATTGATTAAGTAAATAAATAAATGGTCTTTACAGATGAAATTAAGTAAAAATAACATCACATTCAAGCCGGATGGGCGTTCAACCCACTGTGGACTGTTTTATTTTGAGATAGGGTCTCATTCTGTCACCGAGGCTGGAGCACAGCGTTACAATCATAGCTCACTGCAGCCTCGACCTTCTGGCTCAAGCGATTTTCCTGCCTCAGCCTCCCGAGTAGCTGGGACC
Organism: Sapajus apella; assembly: GCF_009761245.1. NCBI lineage: Eukaryota > Metazoa > Chordata > Mammalia > Primates > Cebidae > Sapajus > Sapajus apella. The sequence continues at coordinate 3,398,507 of NW_022436991.1, read as the reverse complement.
ACACACACACATGCCACCACATCCAGCTAAGATTCCTGTGCACACCAGCTAAGATTTCTGTGTTTTAAGCCATTTGGTGCGTGGGACTTGGTTGCGGAAGTCCTAGGAAACTAATCCGCCTGCCTTGGGAGTGAGACCATTCATGGGCAAGGCTGTCCTGGTTGTCCCAGAGCCCAGGGCCACACTGGGCTTCATGGGGTGCCATCTGGGTCCAGGCCTGAGGCTGCTGGCTGGCCAAGGCATGGAAGAAGCCAGCTCCCCAGTCCCGGGGCTGGGTGCCTTACCGTGTATCTGCAGCTCTGCATGCAGGGAGGCCTCGCCTGGGAATCCCGCCTGCAACAAGGTCTCACTGTTGTGCCAGCTCTGGCCAGAGAGCTCCAGGTGCCCATCATGGTAACAGCAGCTCACAGAGTAGTTGAGAGATGTGGGTCCCATCAGGATGCGTCCAGAATGCTCAAAGCCCGAGCTGCCGTTGTGAATGTCCATGAAGACCTGGAATGCCACCAAGGAGATGCTGGGCCGCCCCATGCAGACAGCAAGCCAGCCTGGGGCAAGCTGGCACTGGCTCCCACTCATCCAGGGGTTATCAGTGCCATCCGTGTCCCTGTGATGGGAGGAACTCAGACCCTCTTGAAGGAGCAGGAGTGACCAACACAGTTGGTCACTCTAATTACACGTGTAATTAGTCCAGCTAATTACACGTGCACCAAGGAACCCACAGAGAAAATACAGAGAGCCAGTCAGGAGGTGAGGCAGGCAGGGCAGAGGGGGCCCGGGGAGGATGGCTAGAGCAAAACTTTGGGAAAAGGAAGATTCCTGACTGATGCGGAACAGCCTGGCAAACAACAGCCTACACCTTTTGTTGTAAATAAAGTTTTATTGGAATACAACCCTGCCTGTTTGTCAGAGGTGTGTGAACCAGAGCAACTCCATCTTGAATAGGGGCTGGATAAAATGAGGCTGAGACCTACTGGGCTGCATTCCCAGATAGTTAGGCATTCTAAGCCACAGGATGAGACAGGAGGTCATACAAGATACAGGTCATGGCCAGGCACGGTGGCTCACGCCTGGAATCCCAGCACATTGGGAGGCTGAGGTAGGCAGATCGCTTGAGGTCAGGAGTTCAAGACCAGCCTAGCCAACATGGTGAAACCCCGCCTCTACTAAAAATACAAAAATTAGCTGCATGTGGTGGCTCATGCCTGTAATCCCAGCTACTCGGGAGGCTCAGGCAGGAGAATCACTTAAACCCAGGAGGCGGTGGTTGCATTGAGCCAAGATCGCTCCACTACACTCCAGCCTCGGTAACAGAGCGAGACTCCGTTGCACA
>NW_022436991.1:3392726-3397077 GCF_009761245.1 Sapajus apella | reverse complement strand
AAAAAAAAAAAAAAAAAAAAAAAAAAAAAAGAGCGACAGACACAGGCCATGAAGACCTTGCTGATAAAACAGATTGCAGTTAAGAAGCCGACCAAAACCTACCAAGATGGCTATGAGAGCGACCTCTGGTCATCCTCACTGCTACGCTTCCACCAGCACTGTGACAGTTTACAAATATCGCGGCAACGTCAGGAAGTGACCCTATATGGTCTAAAAAGGGGAGGCACGAATAATCCACCCCTTGTTTAGCATGTCATCAAGAAATAAGCATTAAATTGGGCACGAGCAGCCCCAAATTCTTTCTTGCCCAAGATCCAAGAACCCTCTCTTGGGTCCGGATCGAGATCCCTTTCCTGCAACACGTTCACGTCCTATTCCCGTGGCTGCTTCCACGACACCACAGCAGCAGAATGGAGCAGCTGCAGCAAAGACTGCGGGGCCGCAGAGCCTAAGACGTTTACTACCTGGCCTTGACGGAAAACATTTCTCAAACTCTGCTGCGAGATGTAATTCCCTCCCATGCCGCCCCACAACCATCTCAGTAAAACCTTCAGTGAGGCCGGACGCAGTGACTCATGCCTGTGATCCCAGCAGTCTGGGAGGCCAAGGCAGGCAGCTCTCTTGAGGTCAGGTGTTTGAGACCAGCCTGGCCAGCATGGCAAAACCCCGTCTCTACTAAAAATAAAAAAATTAACCAGGCATGGTGGTGGCAGGTGTCTATAATCCCAACTACTCAGGAGGCTGAGGCAGGAGACTTGAACCTGGCAGGGGGCGGGGAGGCTGCAGTGAGCCGAGATCACGCTACTGCACTTTGGGCGAAAGCACAAAACTCCATCTCAAAACAAACAAACAAAAAAACCCTTCAGTGAAATCTCCATCACCTCTTCCACCATTATTGAAGGAGCTACCCAGGCAGGAAGGAACACAGATGAGAGGCGGGGAAAGGGCATCTCGGGTCCCTTCGACCCAGAGGATGAGCCGTGGCCCATCCATGACTGCATCTCCTGGGCTCTTATGAGAAAGGCAGGGCCTCAGCACCCCCCACCAGACCAGAATCATACCTGCATTTTAACACCATCCCTGGTTGATGCCTGTGTGCTGGGTGTGCAGGGACCCCGCTCTACGCAGAAGAAGGCCACCTATGCTGTGGGACACCACAGGAGGTCCAGGTCTGCTGGGCTCTGACCCTGCGCCACCCACCCTCTGGGATGACAGCACAGGGCCTGAGGCTGGACTTGTCCTGAGTCTCAGGGGCTCTGCACTGCTGGCCAGCTCTGCCAAGCTGCCCCAACCACACCGGCCATACCCAGGCCTGCCTGCTTGGCCTCTGCTGGTGTCACTGCTGACCCTGATGGTGCCAAGGTCTCACGGGCCCCAGGCACACAGGCTCAGTGCAGTTCCAGAGACTCACCATGAGAGCAGAGAAGCCAGGGCTGAGCTCTCTGTTGTTATCCGCCAAGGGCTTCCCTGAAACCCAGCCCCAATGGGCAAAGCTGGGGAAACTGAGACCTGAGCCCTCCACAAAGCTGGCTCCCTAGACTTTCCCGCAGGACTGGGAGTTCCCAGGGTCCAGTCACCCTAGACCAGGGCTTGCAGACTGGTGGCCCTTGAGCTGCTAAGTTTTGTGTGGTCACTCTGGTATTTTGTATTGTGTTTTTTTGACGGATTCTTGCTCTGTTGCCCAGGATGGAGTGCAGTGGCGCAATCTCAGCTCACTGCAGCCTCTGCCTCCCAAATTCAAGCGATTCTCCTGCCTCAGCCTCCAGAGTAGCTGGGACTAAAGGCGCCCGCCACCGCACCCAGCAGATTTTCTGTATTTTTGGTAGAGACAGGGTTTTGCCATGTTGGTCAGGCTGGTCTCAAACTCCTGACCTCAAGTGACCTGCCTGCCTCAGCCTCAGAGTGCTGGGATATACGACATCTTATATAAGTCTGTTTATATGAAATTTCCAGAATAGACAAATGCATAGGGACAGAAGGCAGATTCGTGGTAGTTGGGGACCAGGGAAAAGAGGATGGGAGGGATTGCTGATGGGTATGAGATTTCCCCTGGGGTAAGGAAAGTTCTGGAACTTGCAAGCATCAATGATTGTAGGATGGTGTGAACGCACATAACGTCCCTGAGTTGTATACTTTTAAACGGTTTTACATTACCATATGCATTTTACTACAAGAAATGTGAAAAAATACATACAATGTGGAGGTTTTAAGACGTGGTGCACGCTCTGCTGTTCCCACACAGCCCAGAGAACACATTTCAGTTCTCCACCTGGCCCCAAAAGGTTCAAGTTTGCAACCCCTGCGCCCCACACACGAAGGCTGATCACTGAAACAGTGAAAGCAGGCCGGGCGCGGTGGCTCACGCCTGTAATCCCAGCACTTTGGGAGGCTGAGGTGGGCAGATCACTTGAGGAAAGGACTTGGAGACCAGCCTGGCTAAGATAGCGAAACCCCAGCTCTAGTAAAAATACAAAAAGTAGCCAGCCGAGAGTGGTGGCGGGCACCTTAATCCCAGCTACCTGAGAGGCTGAGGCAGGAGAATTGCTTGAACTTGGGAGGTGGAAGTTACAGTGAACCGAGGTCGCACCACTGCACTCCAGCCTCGGCAACTAAACAAGTCTCTGTCTCAATGAATGAATGAATGAATGAATGAATGAATGAATGAAAAGAAACAGCAGCAACAGCTGCGATCATTGCCCAAATGCGCAGCAAGCAGCAAGGCCCCTCACAGATTTACGCCACCTATTTTATGGGGCAGGGACTGTTACTCCATGGGTCAACAATGTGGACTACGTGGCACGCCCCATCTTAAACCTGGGGATACTACCACGCACAAAATAGAAATGGCTGAGTCCCTGCCACTTAGATGACAGTGCTGGGAGACAGACAGGGCAAGGAGAAAGGCATTGCGCTTCCTGCCGGCACCCTCGGCAGAGAGAGCGTGAAGCCACCTGAGCTGAGCCGCGCCCCAGGCCTGAGCTCCACCGTCCACTTGTCTCATGAGGCCAGGACACGCCCGCCACCAGCCCGGCTGCCCAGGACAGAGGTGGGCTTGCAACCCTCGGGTCCTGGTTGACGTCTTCCTGTGCTTGCAGACGGGACCACTCAATGACTATCAGGTTGAGCTGACGCCCCTGGGAGCTGGGAGTCCAGGTGCATGTCACCGGGGATAAGTGGGTCTTGAAGAAAGGGGACCATGTGAGTTTCTCCTGGCAGCGACCTCAGCCCCTGGCCACACCACAGGCAGCCCCTGTGATCAGGCTGTGCCAGCCTCCCTGGAGGGGCCCACTGTGTACCACAACCATCTTGCCCAGGACAGAGAGCCCGTACCTCGAGAGGCTGCCCAGTGATGTCCCCTCGGCAGAGTCCTAACAGCTGGGTGGATGAGGTGTCTCCGCTGCAGTTGACCTATGGAGACCAATGGATGGGAAGGGGCTGGCTTCTTCCCCTGACCCCAGAGTGAACTGTCGTGGGTGCCAAGACCCCACTTGACCACACTGCCCTTTGGGGAAGCCACTGTGGGCAAATAATCCCAGAGAGAGGTTTGCACAGAGACTAGAGGGCAAAGCCACAGCATCATCATCATCAAATGAAGGCCATCAGAGCTCCCACCATGCAGGGCCTCTGTGCCAGGCACAGTGCCAACTGGTTCATCATCTGAACCTCAGAGGAACCACGGGAGGAGGTGGCAGAGGAGGAAACTGAGTCACACAAGTCAGGGAAAAGAAAGCATCTTGCCTGTGGTCACACAGTCAGCAATGGTGTGGCCTGGCTTCAGGCCAGGAGCCCTGGTCACTCACGTTCCCTCCCCCACCATGGACGGTTTAGCCACCCTCAGGGACAGGCACCAAGGTGGCTTCCTGCTTTTCATTTCTGAGAATACTGAGGAAGACAGCTGCGGCGTGAGGCTTCTCCAGGGGAGGAGCCCCAAGGAGGAACTGAGGGGCCAGGGGCTCCACTGTCTTCATTCTACCAGGCAGGGCCAGAGAACCCTGAGAGGCGACTGCCCCAGCTCTGCTGCCCGGTGTGCAGATAGGAAGGACAAATGCAGAGCAGAAGTGGGGGGAGAGAGAGAAAGAGGGGAGGAGGAGAGGGTTAGGGAGAGGGTGAGGGGAGAGGAGGGAGGGATGAGGGAGAGGGTAAGAGCAGGGGAGGGGAGGGAGAGATGGGGAGGCGAGGGAGACAGATGGGGAAGGGGAGGGAAAGGAGACAGACAGGGGAGGAAGAGATTGGGAGGGCTGGGAAGGCAGAGTGGGGGGAGGAGGCAGGGAGGATGGGAGGAAAGAAAGCCGTGGGTAGATAGGAGGACAGGTGGCAGGAAAGCAGGTGAAGATGGTAGGGGGAAGATGGA
>NW_022436991.1:3337895-3392326 GCF_009761245.1 Sapajus apella | reverse complement strand
AGGGGTGGGCAAAGCCCCAGGGACCACTCAGCCCACTCCACCCCATTGAGTCAGGTGGGAACATGACGGGGACCTGGCCAGCCCACCTGCTCTCTGGAGGGTCCCGTGAGCCCCACAGCTCCAGGTCTCACTGCCCCCAATACACCAGGTTCAACCATACGAAACTGTCCACAGTTCACACCAGTGGAGATTTCATCTGGTCCAACCTCACGGCACAATCACCAGGCCTAGCCAGCGGCAAACCCGTGTCCCCTTAGGATTTCCAGCTCCCATCGAGGACAGTGCCCAAATCTCAGAGGGAAACGGGGTCTGATGATGTGTCCTCTCCTCACTGCTGCACCGTCCCCTCCAGGCCTGGAGGGAACACCTCTGAGAAGCCCAAGCAGGGGCTGTTGGGACTATTTCATAGCCGCTGTCCCAGAGGGCATCCTTGGGGTCCTAGACCAGGCATCCACACTGCACGAGCTGTCCCACGGAACGGGTTGGGGTGAGGAGGCCAGATTGGCGGAGGCAGGCAGGGGGAAGCCAGGTGGGGGGAGGCAGTCCGGAAGAGTCTGGTGGAAGGGGAGGCAGAGAGAGAGAGGGAGAGAGGGGAGAGGGAGGGGACAGGGAGGGAAGAGAGGCAGGGAGGAAGAGAAGGGGAGAGGAAGGGAGAAAAGAGAGAGGAGCAGGGGAGAAGCGGGGAAGACAGGGAAGGGGGGAAGAGAGGGAAGGAGGTAGGGGGAAGGGGAGGGCAAGAGGAGGGGGGAAGGAGACGGGAGATGAGGGGGGAAGGGAGGAGGAGGAGGAGAGGGAGGTAGAGAGGAGGGGGTTGGTGGCAGCTGCTGTCACCATCTCATTTGAAGCATGTCAATACCGTAACATCGGGTGTCCTCAACCTGCATGTCCTGGCTGAATCACAGCCCGGGGAAGAAGTCGCAGGTGTGCAGGGGAAGCCAGCAGGGGAAAGAAACGAAGCTGGAATGTGAGCTAGGGCCGGAGTCTCATTTATCCCCTCCCTTGGCCCGGGACTTGGAAGTCTTGGAGGAAGAGGCTGTTCTGCCTGGACCACTCATCCTACCTGCATCACTCAGCGTGCTGATACCGTGCGGCAGTCCACCTGCAAGCTGGCCCCAGGAGCAAGCTCCATCCAGAGCCAGGCTGGCCGCGTGGGCACGGATGCTGGCCTGCACCCTCAGGTTCCTCCTCTGGGCGTGCAGCCGGCCCTTCAGCTGGAGCTCTGCGGGCAAGGCCTGGCTGCTGTTCTGGGTGAGGACACAGGTCACGCTGTGCACGCTGGTGCCGTTCCCTGCCTTCTCATGCTTGTCCCGCAGGAGGAAACCCAGCACAGCTGAGTCAGCAGTGACTCTCAGGGTGCCTGCAGAGGATGGGAGAGAAGAACAGAGCAGGGGGCAGCTCAGGGAACTGAGCTGCTTTAAAATAATTTGGGGGTAGGAAGATGCTAGATTCATGACGTCACACTTGTAACTCATGTCAGAAATGTCACATCTGTGGGCTGGGTGCGGTGGCTCACGCCTGTAATCCCAGCACATTGGGAGGCCAAGGTGGGTGGATCATGAGGTAAAGAAAATGAGACCATCCTGACCAACACGGTGAAACCCCATCTCTACTAAAATACAAAAATTAGCTGGGCGTGGTGGGGCGCACCTGTAGTCCCAGCTACTTGGGAGGCTGAGGCAGGAGAATCGCTTGAACCCAGGAGGTAGAGGTTGCAATGAGATGAGATCGTGCTAGACTGGGTGAGAGAGCAATACTCCCTCTCAAAAAAAAAAAGGAAAAGAAATGGCACATTTGTGAAATCCATCAAATTATGGCAGAGTTCCCGCACAGGATACTCTGAAAATCAAGCAAGCTAATTTACAAAGTAATACAGAAAATCTGAATAGCTCTATATTTATATGTTCTCCAAAAACATCCCACAGACAACCTCCAGATGTCTTCACTAGTAGAGTCTATCAGACATTTAGCGAACATCACCATCAATCTCATACAAACTCTTTCAGAAAAGAAAAAAGAACAGAATAATCAACTTGGTTTATCAAATCAGCCTCAACCTCATACCAAACCTGACAAGAGCTTTTCAAAAAAGGAAAATTACAACCCAATAGTGCTGTGAACACAGATACCAATTTTTTTTTTGAGATAGAGTCCCACTCTGTTGCCAGGCTGGAGTGCAGTGGCGCGATCTCAGCTCACTGCAATATTGGCCTCCCAGGTTCAAGCGATTCTCTTGCCTCAGCCTCCTGAGTAGCTGGGACTCCGGGCACACACCACCACGCCCAGCTAATTTTCATATTTCTAGTAGAGATGAAGTTTCACCATGTCGGCCAGGATGGTCTCAATCTCCTGACCTCAAGATCTGCCTGCCTCAGCCTCCCAAAGTGCTAGGATTACAGGTGTGAGCCACGGCGCCCAGCCCACAGATACCAACTCTCTTAACAAAGTATTAGGAAACCAAATTCAATTAAATGCAGAAAGAAAAATACTTATGAAAAAATGGAGGGAATCCCACTAAAGCAAGGTTGGTTTCACACTGAAGACCAATTTAATTCACTCTATTAACAAAATGAAAGTGGAAAACCATATGAAAATGTACTAGATTCAGAAAAGGCCTCTGACTACATTCAACACCCATTCTTAAGAACTAATAAAAACTAGCCAGGCACGGTGGCTCGTGCCTATAATCCCAGCACTTAAGGGGGCTGAAGCAGGCAGATCACTTGAGGCCAGGAGTTCGAGACCAGCCTGGCCAACGTGGTGAAATTCTGTCTCTAGTAAGACTACAAAAATTAGCCAGGTGTGGTGGCGTGTGCCTGTAATTCCAGCTACTTGGGAGGCTAAAGCAGGAGAAACATTTGAACCCAGGAGGCGGAGGTTGCAGGTTACAGTGAGCTGAGACTGCACCACTGCACTCCAGCCTGGGAGACACAGCAGGACTGTCTCTAAAAAGCAAACAAACGAAAACTCTGCAATCTGATAAAGAACATCTATGCAAAACCAATAGAAAACATTAAAATTATTTGTGGAAATTTTGAACACTTTCCTTGTAAGACTAAGAACAAGGCGAGAATTTTTGCTCTTAGCATCTTTATTCAATATTATACTGTAGTTCTTACCCACTGAAGAAAAAAAAAAAAAAAAAAAAACTTTAGTGGCATAAAAATATCAGACCAGGCATGGTGGCTCATGCCTATAATCCCAGCACTTTGGGAGGCTGAGGTAAGATTATTTAAACTCAGGAGTTCCAGACTGGCCTGGGCAAAAAATGGAGACCATGCCTCTAAAAAACAATTATCTGGGTGTGGTGGCAGGCACCTGTAGTCCCAGCTACTTGGGAGGCTAAGGCAGGAGGACTGCTTGAGCCCAGGAGTTTGAGGCTACAGTGAGCCATGATCGTGCCACCACACCTCAGTCTGGGTGACAAAACAAGGCCCCATCTCAAAAAAAAAAAAGGTATAAAAATCAAAATGGAAGAAAACATTCTATTCCAGTATATATAAAGAGTATCTACAGCTCAATAAAAGACAACTTTTAAAATGGGGAAAAAAATTGATCTGACCTGTCTCAAAGGAGGCTACGTGAACAAATAACATACATGAAAACATGATCAACTTCATCCATCAACAAAAAAATGCAAATTAAAGCCACAAAGAGAGACCACTAGACATTTAAATGGTTATTTCTTTGAGACAGGGTTTCGATCTGTGGCCAGCTGGAACGCAGAGACGCAATCATGGCTTGCTGCAACCTCAACCTTCCAGGCTCAAGCGATCCTCCCACGCCAGTCTCCACGTCGCTGGGACTACAGGCGTGCGCTACCACATCCCGCTAATTTCCAAAATTTTTGTGGTATCAGAGTCTGCTTATGTTGCCCAGGTTGGTCTCAAACTCCTAGCATCAAGCAATCCGCCCTTCTCAGCCTCCCAAAGTGCTAGGATTACAGGTTTGAGCCACTGCTCCCAGCTGAGATTGGCACATTTCATTCCATGTAAATTTACATGACCAGAGGACAGAAGTAAGGCAGGCAGACTAAGAGAGGGGCAGAACTGTAAGCAAATATTGAGCTTTAGTTCATGATGTGCACGCTAATCCATTCAGGGGTAAGGTGTTCTCATGTCTACAACTTACTCTGAAAAGCATCAGTAAGAACATAGATGGATGTTTTACAGGACAGGGTCTGGATGCAGACCCCAAGACAGGCTTCCTGGATCTCGTGCAAGAAAGAATTCAGCACGAGTCCATGGTGCAAAGCAAAAGCAAATTTATTAAGAAAGGAATAATGGCTACTCAAGACAGAGCGGCCCCCAGGACTGCTGGCTGCCTATTTTTATGGTTATTTCTTGATTATATACACTCAACAAGGGTGGGTTATTCATGCCCCCCGCTTTGCATTTTTTATTTTATTTGAGATCGTTTTACTCCTGTTGCTGTTTTATGTAAATTTTTGGTGCCACAAAAGTAGCACCCCAATATAAATTTACTCAGCAAACAGGTGTCCACAACCACGTCTGGCTAATTTTTGTATTTTTAGTAGAAGACAGGGTTTTACCATGTTAGCCAAGATGGTCTCAAATTCCTGACCTCGTGACGTGCCCACCTTGGCTTCCCAAAGTGCTGGAATTACAGGCGTGAGCTACCACGCCCAGTCAAGGCAATTTACTTCTATAGAAGGGTGCAGTTTACAGATGGAATAATGGCAGGCACACAGCTGGACAAGGGAGAGAAAGGAGTTCTTACTCCTGACACAGGTAGCCCCTACTGCTGTGTCATTCTCCTATTGGCTAGGGTTAGACTGCACAGTCTAAGCTAATTCCGATCGGCTATTTTTAAGAGAGCAGCGGTATGAGCCAGAGTGGTGGGGTGGGTAGTTTGGCAGGAAGGACGGTTATGCAACAGTTCAGAGCAGGTGACCAGGGGTGACTCAGGTCAAAGCAGTGACCAGGACAGGAGACCAGAATAGGTGGCCGGGATGAGTCAGGATGGAGCAGAGGACGGGGAACAGATGTGAACTACTGATTAGAACTGGTGGAAAAGGTTGTTTACTGAAACTACAAGGAAGTTAAACTTTAAAGTAGAGAATTAAAGAATAAGAGACCTCAACATACTGAGACACTGATTCTTTGAGGAGAAACTTGGAGTTCACTGTATATAACACTGCCCAGGCTTGAGCGCAGTGGCGTGATCTTGGCTCACTGCAACCTCCGCCTCCCAGGTTTAAGCAATTTTCCTGCCTCAGCCTCCTGAGTATTTGGGATTACAGGCATGTACCACCACACCCAGCTAATTTTTTTCTATTTTTTGTAGAGACGGGGTTTCTCCATATTGGCCAGGCTGGTCTTGAACTTCTGACCTCAGGTGATACACCCGCCTCCGCCTCCCAAAGTGCTGAGATCACAGGTGTGAGCCACCGCCCCTGGCCTATATCCCTTTTTTAGACCATATAGGGTGACTTCCTGATGTTGCCATGGCATCTGTAAACTGTCACGGTGCTGATGGGAGTGTAGTAATGAGGAACACCAGAGGACACTCTCGTCGCCATCTTGGTTTTGGTGGGGTTTAGCTGGCTTCTTTACTGCAACCTGTTTTAGCAGCAAGGTCTTCATGAAATGTATCTTGTGCCAACCTCCTGTCTCATCCTGGGATTTAGAATGCCTTAACTTCTGGGAATGCATGTTAGATATAGTGAACTCCAAGTTTCTCCTCCAATAATCAGTATGTCAGTATGTTCAGCTCCAGTTTAAAGTTTAACTTCCTGGTCCTCTTCACCCCCTCGCCTCTAGTTTCAGTAAACAACTTTCCCCCCAGTTCTAATCAGTAGTTCACATCTGTTCCCCTGGTCACCTGCTCTGACCTGAGTCATCCCTGGTCACCTGCTCTAACCAGTCCAGTAACCGTCCTTCCTACCAAACTACCCACTCCACCACTCCAGCTGGTACCCCTCCTCTCTTTAAAATAGCCAATCGGAATTAGCTTAGACTGTGCTGTCTAACCCTAGCCAATAGGAGAATGATATAGTAGTAGGGGCTACCTCCGTCAGGATTAAGAACCCCGTCCCCTCCCTTGTCCACGTGTGTACGCTCACTATTGCTCCATCTGCGAGCCCAATCTTCTATAGAAGTAAATTGCCTTGCTGAGAAAATTTATATTTGAGTATTAATTCTTTTATAGCACTGAAAATTTATACATAACATGCAGCCCAGTAGTTCTCAGCCTCTTTTTACCCAGCTCCCATTCAAGATGGAGTGGCCCTGGTTTACACACCTCTGACGGATAGTGCATAGGGGATAAAAACAATCATGCAAAATGCAAACAATTCTAATCGTTAGGTGGGGAGCACATGGGTGTTTGTCGTACAATTAGACTTTTCTCTATGCTGAGGCAGAGGGGGAGGGAGAGGAGCCTCTTTCAGGGACTCCCATGGGGTAAATCTAGGAAAGCTGGGCACTGAAATAAATCATGATCATTATGGATTACAGAATAAAACAGGAATCCATGAGTCCCTACTGAGGTTAAGGAAGGAAGGAAAAGGGGACAGTGATAAGGTTTGGACCTGTGTCCCCAACAACTCCATGTTGAATTGTAATCCCCAGTGTCGGACACGGGGCCTGGTGGGAGGTGGCTGGATCCCTGGGAGCGGATTTCTCAGAAACAGTTTGGCAGCATCCCCTCGGTACTTCCTTTGTGACGGTGAGATCTGGTTGTTTAAACGTGTGTAGCGGCACACCCCTTTTTCTCTTAACCCTGCTGTGCCCTGTGACACAGCAGCCCCCACCTCAAGAAGCAGATGCAGCATGCTTCCAGTACAGCCTGAAGAACTATGAGCCAATGTCTTCATCAATGACCCAGTCTCAGGTATGTTATAGCATTTCGAGGACAGATTAAGACAGAAGGGAAGAGAAAGGTAGAGGGAGTGAGCAGGGAAAGCGTTCTACCCTGAGCAATACATTACTATTATTTTTCGAGACAGAGACTCACTCTCTCTCCCAGGCTGGAGTGCAGTGGTGTGACCTTGGCTCATTGGAACCTCCGCCTCCCGTGTTCAAGCGATTCTCATGCCTCAGCCTCCTGAGTAGCTGAGACTACAGGTATGCAACACCGAACCTGGCAAATTTTTATATTTTCAGTAACAACAGGGTTTCACCGTGTTGTCCAGGCTGGTCTTTAACTCCTGGCCTCAGGCAATCCTCCTGCCTCAGCCTCCTCAAGTGCTGGGATTACAGGTGTGAGCCACCACACCTGGCCTCTAAGCAATAAATTTTTTTTTTTTTAATTAGAAAAGTCTGGCCGGGCGCGGTGGCTCACGCCTGTAATCCCAGCACTTTGGGAGGCCGAGGCGGGTGGATCACGAAGTCAAGAGATCGAGACGATCCTGGTCAACATGGTGAAACCCCGTCTCTACTAAAAAAAAATACAAAAATTCAGCTGGGCATGGTGGCGTGTGCCTGTAATCCCAGCTACTCAGGAGGCTGAGGCAGGAGAATTGCCTGAACCCAGGAGGCGAAGGTTGCGGTGAGCCGAGATCGCGCCATTGCACTCCAGCCTGGGTAAACAAGAGCGAAACTCCGTCTCAAAAAAAAAAAAAAAAAAAAAAAAAAAAATTAGAAAAGTCCGCATTTGGCAATCATCATAGCAGTAACAGACTCAGACCAGCATCACCAGTGGACACTAAACCTAGGTGGTGCACAATGTGATGAGACCACAGAATACGTCCAAGTATCTCACCACAACTACTTATTCATTACAAAGTAAACAACTGAGAGCTTTACAGCCAAGAAATCTAGCAGACCCCACCTTAATCAAGAGATCAAAGCTAATGTCACCAACGCTATACAAATGGACAGCAGGTGCCACCTGACAGGAGGCTGCCTCACTTCTGTGGTGTCCTTGAATGCTTCCTTGAATGCAGCCATCAGGAAGCATCACTCAAACCCAGACAGAGGCTGTTTCACAACATGATTGCCTCGTACCCTGCAAAATGTCAATATCGGCCAGGCGTGGCGGCTCACACCTGTAATCCCAGCACTTTGGGAGCTGAGGCAAATGGATCACTTCAGGCCAGGAGTTTGAGACCAGCCTGGCCAACATGGTGAAACCCCATTCTCTATTAAAAATACAAAAAAAAAAAAAAAAAAAAAAAAGCCAGGTGTGATGCTGTGTTCCTGTAATCCCAGCTACTTGGGAGGCTGAGGCAGCAGAATCACTTGAACCTGAGAGGCAGAGGTTGCTGTGAGCTGAGATGCCTCGCTGCACTCCAGCCTGGTGGGTAAGAGCAAAACTCTCTCATAAAACGAAAAAACAAAGAGTTATCATGTCTGCAACCTAGGAAAACACAAGTCAGGAATAAAATCATAAATAGAGTATACACATATGTACATATAGAGAGAATATGAACGTGAGAACGATCAACGGAATGTAAAATGTTAGCAACTGATTGATCTGGGCAAAGGACCTGTGGGATTCTTGGTACTATTCTTGCAACTTTTCTACAAGTCTAGTGTTACATCAAAATAATAAGTTTTCTAAAAAAATATGCCTGGAAACCCTGCACCCAACTCTCCCTCCTGGAAATACACACTGTCCGTTAGCATGTTAAAGGCTCTGACAAGTCCTGCATAAGGAACGCTATTCAGTTTTTAGTTAGCACATTTTCCTTGTCAGAATGCATATTCATTTCTCACAGAGGGGAATCATCTATACCCCTTTATCTAAAACTGCGTATACACCAGTGTGAGATGCTGGAATTGGAACATCAGTGGACTTGGGTGGGCTGAATCTACTCTGTAGTTCCCTAGAAAGTGCTTGCCCCTGCCCCAAGGCATTTCCTCACCCTCTCGAAGTGTCTCCTCCTGCTTCAGCCTTCCTGTGAGTGTCAGGAGGCGGGGCATCGCTGCCCAGCCAGCCACCGTGTGCCGGGTTCGGCTCTGTAAGGTCAGGACCTGGCCTCCCCTCCTTTCCTCAGATGCCTTGAAGAGCAGCTGTGCTGTGTTCTGGTCCAGTAGTGCCTTGGAAAACAGCCAAATCCTAGACGGTGAAGTAAGAGGGTTAAGATCAGGCTTTGTAGTCAGGCAAACCCGGGTTCCGAATAACAGGATAACCTGGGACAAGGACATAACCTCTCTGAGCATCAGCTTCTTCTTATGTGAAGTGGGGAATAAAGTGGACATACTGATATTGAGCATTTTTTGGAGGGCGGGGAAGACTCTCGCCCAGGCTGGAGTGCAGTGGCACGATCTCAGCTCACTGCGACTTCCAGCTCTGAGGCTCAAACGATTCTCCTGTCTCAGCCTTCCAAGTAGCTGGGATTACAGGCCCCCGCCATCACACCTGGCTAATTTTTGTATTTTTAGTAGAGACGGGGTTTCAGCATGTTGTCCAGGCTGGTCTTGAACTCCTGACCTCAGGTGATCCACCTGCCTCAGTCTGGGACTACAGGCATGAGCCACTGTGCCTGGCCTTGAACTGAAATTGACATTGATACTGACAGGTACCCACCCAGGTGTGACAGAGTGTGTTTCCACCTATGGCCACCCCTTCCCACACTCTCCTGCAATGTGACTTTGACACTCCTGCATTAAGATGTGAGATCTATTTCCTCTCCCTTTGAATCAGGGATAGCCTTGTGACCTGTGTTTTGGTCAATAGAATGTGGCATAAGTGACACTGTAGAACTTTCAACGTAGGACCCTAAGATCTGCAACTTTCACCTTCCACATTCCTGTGGGATGTGGAATGCTTCCTCTTGGAACCCAGACACCTGGTAGGAAGTCTGACCAAACTGAGACTGCCATGACGTGAGGAAGCCCAAGCAGCCACTTGGAAAGAGAGTGGGGGGGTTGCACGTGGAAGAGCACCAAGGTGCCAGACATGGGAAGGAAGCCACCACTCCGTCCTCAGCCCATGCACACAGCTGGCTGGTAAGCGACTCATCTGAAGGCTGATGTCAGCGAAGAGTCCCAGAGAATGACCCCTGCTGATGCCACATAGAGCAGAACTGCCTAAGCCTTGTGGAAACTCCTGACCCACAGAATCGTGAGCACACAAAATGGTTGTTCTTTAATCTCTAGGCTTGGGGGTAGCTCACTATGCAGCAATATCTAACCAACACACTCTCTGCCATGCACTGTGCACTTTAGATGCACTGTCTGACTCCTTACAAAAGCCCTTTGAGTTTTGAGAATATTATGATCCCCAATATACAGATGAGGAAACAGGGAGACAGAGACTAACACGTCCAAAGCTCAACTAAGCAGTTAGCAGTGCCTGACACACAGGGCTGTTCAGAACTAAATGAGCTTTGGAATACAAGGTCATAACCAGTGAGTGATATGTGAGAAAAGGAACAGACTCGTCAAGCTTGATGTTCAACTGGCTGGAAAATTGTGGCAGGGGACACAGTTCCTATCATCACACAGTGAATTCCTTATGTGACACCACGAGAGAGATTACCCTTGAGCTTCACCACTACGAACAAAATGAGCCGTGCATTTCATGGTGCACAGCTGTGGAGTGTTGGTTTCTCTCTTTGCACTGGCTGCTAGGAAACTCAGAGCCAAATCTTCAACCGAGCTCTAAAAAACACAGAGGAACTCATGGCATCCATTTTGTTTGCTGATATTTCTTTGAGTATCTTCCCAATTTTTCTATTTTTCTTTTCCCTTCCCCCAGCTTCCTCATGTATCTTTTTAAAATCTAGAACAAGGGCTGGCAAACTACAGCATGTGGGCCAAAACTGGCCCACCACTTGTTTTTATAAATAAAGTTTTATTGGAACACAGTCATGCATATTATTTATGAATTGTCTGTGGCACTCTTGTGCCTCAACGGCAGGGTTGCGTAGCTGCAACAGAGACCACATGGTCCACAAAGCTAAAAATATTTACCATCTGGCCTTCTACTGAAAGTCTGCCAACTCCTCACCTAGAACAGGGTACATTTTAATAATTTGCCTCAAATCCTTTTCAGACTGGGGATAAGGATGGACAGTTGGACAGGTGGGTGGACAGAGAGCTGTGGTGGCAATTCTGAGGACAAGGTTTATCTAGGACCATGTTCACGGCCAAGGGGCTCCTTAAATCCATGCCAAAGCTGGAACAAACCCGGGATTGCAAAGGACATGTTTTTTATTTTGTGAGACAGAGTTTCGCTCTTTTTGTGCAGGCTTAAATGCAATGGCACCATCTCGGCTCACTGCAACCTCTGCTTCCCGGATTCAAGCAATTCTCCTGCCTCAGCCTCCTGAGCAGCAGGGATTACAGGCATGCACCATCACACTTGACTAATTTTGTATTTTTAGTAGAGACAGGGTCTTCTCCATGTTGATCAGGCTGGTCTCAAACCCCGGACCTCAGGTGATCAGCCCGCCTCAGCCTCTCGAAGTGCTGGGATTACAGGCCTGAGTCACCACGCCCAGATCACAGAGGAAATATTTAACGGAGACCCAATTTGTACCAGAATACGCAGTACCTAAAATAGCAGCATAATATGGTGATGTAATAGGAAATACATACTTAGTCTCTGCCCCTAATCCTTGACACAGAGCTCCTAATCCCTTGGAAGTCGGAAGTCCCTTTTGTTGATAAGAGCATCTTTGGTTCAACAAGGTGACTCTTGGTGGGTTCCTGGATAGGACTGGTCAACAAAAAGACCAAGCCATGACAGAGCTTGGAACTTGAATCCTCTGAGAAGGGGAGAGCGGCTAGAGGCTGAGTCAATAGGCAGTCATGCCTACATGATGAAGCCACCATAGAAATCCCTGAACCATGGGGCTCACAGAGAGCTTCTGGGCTGAACACACAGAGGATGCTGAGCCCAGAGAGGGCAGGGAAGCCCAGAACCCCTTCCCCCATACCTTGCCCTATGCGTCTCTTCCATCTGGCCATTCTCCACTCATAGCCTCCATAAACAATGAGTAAATATAAATAAAAAGTTTCCCTGAGTTTTGTGAGCCATTTTTGCAAATGATCAGACACAAGATGGGAGGAGGTCATGGGGACCTCCAAGTTATAGCCAGTTGGTCAGGAGGCAGGAGAGAGCTCAGAAGCAGAGAGTAGACAGAAAGGGTCCATAGGAACCTGAGTGTGGGGGAGGATCCCCTCCTCCAGGAAGCCCTCCTGAGCCCCTCCAGCTCTCGAGCACTCACCAAGCACAGTGGGGAGCCGAACCTAGGTTCTTCCATTGTGATGGGAGCAGTCAAGGTAGATAACATGAAGAATTATAATAATCTACAGGTAATAATGTGTAATGATGTATAAAAGGTAGCTCATGCCTGTAGTCCTGGCACACTGGGAGGCTAAGGCAGAAAAACTGCTTCAGGCCAGGAGTTCAAGACCAGCCTGGGCAATATAGCAAGATCCTGTTCCCACAAAGAAAGTACAAAAATTTAGCCAGGTGTGGTGGCAAGCCTGCAGATCCAGCTACTAGCAAGCCTGAGGGGAATGGTGTCTACACCTGCAGACAGCCTTGCACACTTAACCTGAGGGGCTGATGCCACCTCCAGAGTCAGAACTCAAGTTAATTTGTAGGACAACCAGTTAGCGTCCATCAGAGAATTGCTTGCTAGAGAAAATGACGCCCCTGCCCCTGGTCACAGAGGCATCATGTCTGAGCACTGAGAGGACAGTGGCAGGAAAGTCTGGCATTTCATTTGACACCTGCAGCAAAGAGGGTACCCACTGAGCATGCCCACTGACCCTAGCTTGGAACTCACATGCAGCGCTCAGTTCATCCACCCTAAGAAGCAGGGGGAGAAACTGAGGCACAGAAGGGAGAAACTGAGGCACAGAAGGGAGAATGGTCCCAGAGGCAGCAGTGGCAGAGCCAGGACTTGAACCCAAGTGGCCAATCCTGGACCCCAGGCTCCTGAGCACCCCACCATACTGGACAAGTCCATACGTAAATATATACTCAGACGTGAGACCAGAGGGAGACGCACATTCTTTGGGGTCACTAGTGATTTTGTTTCACTCGTTTTTACGTTATTACAATTATTACTATCTTAGCAACAGGCTCATTTCCCTGTGCCGCCCAGGCTGGACTGCAACGGTGCAATCACAGCTCACTGCAGCCTCCAACTCCGAAGCCCAAGCAATCCTCTCACCTCAGCCTCCCAAGTAGCTGGGATTACAGGTGCACGCCACCACATCTGGCTAATATTTTTTTTTAATTTTTTTGTAGAGATGGGGTCTTGTGATGTTGCATAAGCTGCTCTGGAGCTCCTGCACTCAAGCTACCCTCCTGCCTCAGCCTCCCAAAGCCCTGGGGCGTGACCCATGGTGCCCTGGCCTTATATATCATCTTTAAGCCATCTACAATAAACGCTCTCATAACAATACAAAAAAGAAATAAAGGGTGAGAGTGAAACTGAATGCCACCTGCTTCTGACACCCTCAGTGGCACCGATGGGGCTGACCTGGGTGTGGTCTCAGAGGGACTGAGAGGGGCCTCTGAGTGAGGGTTTCCCATGTCCCGGGACAGGTGCCTTTTGCCCTCTGTGGTCTCCCCGCCTCGTCGCAGGCCACCTGGGGACCGTTACCTTGCTGGGGTGATCTTTCCAGACAGCTGCAGCCGAACAGCCCTGGGGGCGCTGAGGACAGCCTGGTGGAGAAGGACACTCACGCCCCAGCCCCGGCTGCTCCTCCGAGTGTCCTGGCTGGCGTCGACCTCCAGCAGAGCCATCTCCTGGCCGGACATTTGCACAGATAGGGACCCGTTGAGGCTGCGCACTCTGTAGTGTCTGGCAGCTGCCTGCACCTGCAGGGAGGCAGGGGAAGGACAGGAAGTGTCTGTGAGACCCTGGGTGTGGGGGAGGGCTGCCTCCTCCTCCAGGAAGCCCTTCTGGGCCACTCCAGCTTTGAGCACTCACCAACCATGGTAGACAGCACACAAGCAGAATGAAAAACAGATGGAGGGAGGAAGGGGGAGACAGCCTACCCCGGCCCCAGCTCCCGGCGCAGGAGTACAGTCTCATCTTGACCTTTCCACCACATGTGAAATGGGAGTTCTTACTGTAAAATGGGGAAACTGAGGCTCTCAGAGGGTCACATAGGCCACCTGAGTCTGCCTAGCTCTAAAACTTGTGCCGGTGCCTGAAAGAGGCTGGTGAGGGAAGCAGAGGACATCTTTGCAACTCCTCCACAGAAAAGGAGGCCCCATCGAGTGCCTGCCGGGCACCAGAGGACCCAGAACTTCTGGGGTTCAAAGAGGATGGCATCTGAGTACCCGAGTGGTCAGGCTGGGGTGAACACGTGGCTGGGCCCAACAAGGGTACTGAGGGGAGCAGAGGGTGCTGCGAGCAGAGAGGCCCAAGGCTCCACCAGCTCCTCGGGACCTGAGTCCCTCCCTTTCCTGATCTGGGCCTCAGTCTCCCCATCCGCAAAGTGGGTTTAGCCCTGTGGTTCTCAATCCAGCCTGTGCATTACAATCACATGGAAAAATTTTTTTTTTTTTAAATTTTCTGAGATGGAGTCTCACTGTGTCACCCAGACTGGAGAACAGTGGTGCAATCTCAGCTCACTGCAACCTCTACCTCCTAAGTTCAAGTGATTCTCCTGCCTCAGCCTTCTGAGTAGCTGGGATTACAGACACCTGCCACAATGCCCAGCTAATTTTTTTTTGTATTTTTAGTAGAGACAGGTTTACTATATTGCCCAGGCTGGTCTCAAACTCCTGACCTCAGGCGATCTGCCCGCCTTGGCCTGCCAAAGTGCTGGGATTACAGGCGTGAGCCACCATGCCCAGCCCGGAAAGCTTTTAAAAGAATGCCTGGTGCCTCCATAGATGAACTGATAAATAAAATATGATACATCCACACAATGGAGTATTACCCAGTGCTAATAAGAAATGAGCGATTAAGCTGAAAATGACAGAGGAAGCCAAGCATGGTGACTCACGCCTGTAATCCCAGCACTTTGGGAGGCCAAGGTGGAAGGATTACCTGTGGTCAGTTCGAGACCAGCCTGACCAACATGGAGAAATCCCGCCTCTATTGAAAATACAAAAATTAGTCAGGCGTGGTGGTGCATGCCTGTAATCCCAGCTACTCAGGAGGCTGAGGCAAGAGAATCTCTTGAACCCAGGAGGTGGAGGCTGTAGTGAGCCAAGATCATGCCATTGCACTCCAGCCTGGGCAAAAAGAGCAAAACTCTGTCAAAAAAAGAAAAAGACATCGAGGAAACTTAAGTATGTATTACCAACTGAAAGCAGCTCATCTGAAAAGGCTGCACACCGTGTTCCAAGTCTGTGACATTCTGGAGAAGTCAGAACCACAGATAGTAAAAGTATCAGCGGTTGCCGGGGGTGGAGCGTAGGAGGGATGAAAAGGTAGAGCCCAGAGGATTTATTTAGGGCAGGGAAACTTCTCTGAATGACGCTGTAATGGCAGATCCATGACACTATATGCATCTGTCAAGCCCATAGACTGGCAGGGCACGATAACTCACACCTGTGACCCCAGCACTTTGGCGACCAAGGCAGGAGGACTGCTGGAGGCCAGGAGTTTGAGACCAGCCTGAGCAACAGAGCAAGATCTCCTCTCTCTACAAGAATTGGAAACATTAGCTGAGCGTGGGGACGTGCACCTGTAGTCCCAGCTACTCAGAAGGCTGTGGTCAAAGGGTGACTGGTGTCTGGGAGGCGGACGCTGCCATGAGCCATGATCACGCCACTGCACTCCAGCCTGGGTGACACAGCAAGACCGTGTCTTAAAAATTATAATTAAAATGGCCAGGCACGGTAGCACATGCCTATAATCCCAGCACTTTAGGAGGCTGAGGCAGGCAGATCACCTGAGATCAGGAGTTTGAGACCAGCCTGGCCAACATGGCGAACCCTGTCTCTACTAAAAATACAAAAATTAGCCGGGCGTGGTGGCAGACGCCTGTAATCCCAGCTACTCCTCAGGCTGAGGCAGGAGAATCGCTTGAACTTGGGAGGCAGAGGCTGCAATGAGCCAAGATCGTGTCACCACACTCCAGCCTGGGCGACAGAGCCAGACTCCATCTACAAAACAAAACAAAACAAAAACAACTAAAATTAACCTTTGAGCCAGGTGCAGTGGTTCATGCCTATAATCCCAGCACTTTGGGAGGCCGAGGCAGGTGGATCACTTGAGGTCAACAGGAGCTCAAGATCAGCCTGGCCAACATGGCGAAATCCCATCTCTACTAAAAACACAAAAAATTAGCCAGGCATGGTAGTGCACACTTGTAATCCCAGCTACTTGGGAGACTGAGGCAGGAGAATCGCTTCAACCTGGGAAGCTGAGGTTGCAGTGAGCCAAGATTGCGCCCCCGCACTCCAGCCTGTGCGACAGAGTGAGACCCTGCCTCAAAAAAAAAAAAAAAAAAAAAAATTAATGTTTGAACCCATGAGATGACCCAGCATCCAAGCTTCCAGGGGAACCCACCCCCACTCCCCAGTGAGTTCAGGGAATCGCATGAGCTCTGAAGCCAGACGCCTGGGTTCCCACCCAAAATCTTCCTCTTGTGAGCTCCATGATCTTGGGCAAGTCATGCCACCTGTCTAAGTCTCAGAGCCGCACCCACAAAATGGTACCACAGTGCTCCACACCCCACACAACAGCATCAAGAGATGTCCACAAGATAATCCACAAGAGGGTTCAGAACAGAGGCTGCCGTGCAATCACTCCACAGACGTCAGCTCCTAGAACAAATGGTTCATATGATGGCGTTTCCTCCAATCTAAGATGCCAGCAGTGCTCAGATGGGCCGTGATCTTAGGGAATCCCACGAAAGCAACATTCAATTTCCTTTTAAAACCCAACGCACAGGGAATGCACAGCAGGTGTCTGAAAAATGCTGTCAGGGCTGGACGCAGTGGCTCATGCCTGTAATCCCAGTACCTTGGGAGACTGAGGGAGGAGGATCACATGAAGCCAGGAGTTCAAGACCAGCCTGGGCAACACAGTAAGACCCCGTCTCTGCCAAAAAAAGAAAAAATACAAAAACTAGCCAGGTGTCGTGGCACATGCCTGTGGTCCCAGCTACTCAGGAAACTGAGGTGGGAGGATCACTTGACCCCCTGCGGTCAAGGCTGAAGTGAGCCGTGATGATGCCACTGCACTCCGGCCTAGGAAACGGTGAGATCCTGTCTCAAAAGAAATTTATCTTGAAATTTCTCAGGCTAGGTAAAGTGGCTCATGCCTGTGATCTCAGCACTTTGGAAGGTTGAAGCAGGAAAACGGCTTGAGGCCAAGAGTTTAAAACCAGCCTGGGCAACATGGTGAGACCCCACCTGTAATTAATTTTTTTTTTATTGCTATCAAATTAATGGTCTGCCCCACACCTCCTGAGGGCCTTATCCCTGTCAGGATTTCCTATTTGCACCTCCAAGCCCCTGAATTAGCCACTAAGTAATTCCTGTGCAAACACCACCCACACCCTGCTCAACGAAGCTGCAAACTTCATTGGGGACAGGGCTCTCTAGTGCCCCGGCCCTGGGGGCTTCCACCTGGATGTCTTTCTCCACCTCTTTACTTCCACACTGGGCAAAATACCCTGGGTCAATAAAGCCCTCCTGAAGCATTACACGGCTTCTCCCAAGCCCAATACAGGGCACAGTTTGGAGGAAAATTCTGTTTCTGTCCATTTTCAAGAGTGAAATATGATCCTTCATCCCCACCCCTGAAAGCTAAAAACCCTTCTTGCCTGGACAATCACTTCCAAATGATGGATTTGGAAACCTCCCTGCCATCTGTTCTTGGTTCTGCAGAGGCTGTTTGGCTAAGCACGACGCTCCAAGTGCAGGCTGCCTCCCTCCTCCGGGCCCTCATCCTGCTTTCCTTCCGCCCATCGCTGCTGCTCACAGACAACCCTTGGCAGGCAAGTCAAGGTCATCCCCGAGGGAGCAACATCCATACCTGGAAGTTTGGAGGAAATGTTGGTCTGTGGGGATGTCTGAGTTGGAAGAAAAACGCCAAGTCGGAGTCAGATCTGTTCAGCTGGACCGAGACCTGTTGCGGGTAGAGTTGGAAAAGTGTCACAGGGAACGGGGGAGATGCAGAACCCCTGGCGATGGCGGCTGGGCAAATGCATCCCAGAATATGCCCCAAGCTCAAGGCAGAAACGTCTGTCCTCCCCCAGTGTTCCTCAGCCCTAAATCTTACTCAGGCTGCACTCCTGAAAAAGGATGCTTAGGAAGTGAAGCCCTGGGGGGCTGGGAAGACCACTCTGGGACCCCCTCTTCTCTGGGACCCCCTCTTCCCTGCTATGGTTCCTGTTCACGCCTCCCACAGCTCCTTGACCCTGACCACAAACCAGGCACTGTGCTACCAGGTTCACAGTGAGCATCTCATTTAATCCTCAACCCTGCTTTGCTGGGTTGGTGTTACCATCCCACCTTCCAGATAGCAAAACTGAGGCTCAGTGGTGTCCAGTATCTCAAGGTTATAGAGCTCATTAACAGTGAAACTGGGAAATGAACTTGAACTTATCTAACACTAAAAGCCCACTAGATTTAAAGCTCCTCAGAGATGGGAACAGAGATGGGGACAGAGTCACCCTTGCACCCCCCCAATGGACATCACAGAGCCTGGCACACAGCAGAGACACAACCCATCCATGTTCAATGAATGGACATGAACACATACATGGATGAACAAATGAACAGCCATGAATGAGTAAATATACCTACAATGGCTGCTATATATTTACCAAACTGCATTTCCTTTTCTTTCTGAACATACAGCTAAAACTACATTTCCCAGCCTCCCTTGCAGCTAGGTGGGGTCATGTGATGAGAACCCAGGCAGGAATGACCAACCTTTCGACTTACAAGTCTGGCCCATAAAAACCTCCTGCCTAACTCTCCACCATGTCTCCCTCCATCTGTCATCTAGGACAGAGCCACAAGGTGGGAGGCCTGGATCCTGAGAGACTGCATGGAGCAGAGCCTCGCTGCGCTGAGACGTGAATACTGGCCTTTCACAATGAGGCAAACATTTGTTTACAATAGTCAATGCATCCTGACTAATCACACACACACTGTAAAAATAAGGGCTGTACTGTTGGCTTCCTAGGGTCATGCCTCCTGCCACCTCCTGACACATTCCAAACAAGGCACCTTCACTAAAGTTTATTAAAAACTGCCTCCCTAGGCAAGGGAGCAGAATTCAGCCTCCTGACCTGGGATGTGATGTTGTGGTTGATGGCAGCTCGAGTATCCACGCCAAAATTGAATGTTCCTGGAGGACTCTGTCTAAAGATGATGCCCCCATCCCAGCTCAGGGTCTGGGGGAAGCTCAGCTGGGAAGAAAACAGACAACACCCTTTACTTCATGAACAGCCAAGCTCTGTGTGGAGATCACAAACCAGTGTCTGGGACCTGTACCTGGTAGGAATGGGCCAAGTCCAGGGCTAGGCTGTGCCGGCTTTCCCCGCGCTGAGATCTGTCATGATGCAGACCCTTTAAGTGCAGTACAGCTTTCCGGTTGACTTTCAAAGTGGCCTCGACCTCCCTTTTCTTAGCCTAGGTGAGTGAGAACCGGAGGCACTGAGAGAGGTCCTGTCCCATCTCCACGTGCCTGCAGAAGCCACCCCGGGAACCCAGCAGTCAGAAGAAAGTGGTCCCAAGATTGATGGGCTACGGAGCAGCCTACAGTCTTCCATTTATAGGGCAGGAAGTGGGGACAGGTGCACAGGAATGATGAATTCCAATGCCTACAGGTAAGATTAGCAGGGTGGGCTTGATGGAACAAACGTGAATACCTGTGTCTTCTTCAAAGAAAGTGCCCTCGGAATAGTCTGTTTTGTTCACTGCCATATTCCTAACACTTAGCGCAGGTTCTGGCATGTAGTAGGTGCTCAATAAATATTTGGGCAAATGCAGAATCCCTAGTTACAGCCTGAAACCCCAAGGTCAAAGCTGTGCTGGAGTGAAAGAATGCATAATTCTTTGTGGAGCTGGCAGAACACTCATGCCACGATAACATCCATGTCCTCATCACTGAAACCTATAAATATGTGACCTTTCATGGCAAAAGAGACTTTGCAGTGTGATTGGATTGAGAATCTTGAGATGGGCAGATGATCCAAGTGGCCCTAAAGTAATCACAAGGGTCCTATGAGAGGGAGGCAGGAGGGTCAGTCACACAGACTGGAAGATGCCACGCTACTGGCTTTCAAGGTGGAAGAAGGGGCCACGAGCCAAGGCATGCAGGCAGCTTGTAGAAGCTGGTTAAAGGAAAGAAAAAGGACTCTTCCTCTGGAGCTTCCAAAAAGGACACAGCCCTACTAACACCTTGGTTTTAGCCACGTGAGATCTATTCTGGGCTTCTGAGCTCCAAAACTGTAAAATAAATCTGTGATGTTTTAAGCCACTAAGATTGCAGTGATTTGTTACGGCAACCATAGCAAACTAATATACAATTGCGCCATCATTTATTCACTCAACAACCATTCAGATTCTGCCACAGGCCAAGTACACAGTAGCACGTTACCATCTTTCCTACCTGTGTTGAAGTTAAAAATGCCTGCTAAGGAGCTTTGTCATTGCTGTGTACCTTTAAAGGGATGCTCAGCTTTACATTAGAACCAAGATGGAGGAAGAGAAATAAGGGTCCAAGGGGGCCAAGGGAAATGCGAAATGAGAAAAATGTTTGTCATTAAACACACATGGCTTTGTTTTGTTTTTTTGAGACAGTCTCACTCTGTCGCCCAGGCTGGAGTGCAGTGGCATGATCTTGGCTCACTGCAACCTCCATCTCCGGAGTTCAAGTGACTCTCCTGCCTCAGACTCCCGAGTAGCTGGGATAACAGGTGCGTACTCCCACACCCAGCTTTTTTTTTAAATATATATTTAGTAGAGATGGGTTTTCACCATGTTGGGTCACGCTGCTCTCAAACTCGTGACCTCAAATAATCCGCCTGCCTCAGCTTCCCAGAGTGCTGATATTACAGGCGTGAGCAACCACACCCAGCTTAGACATGTTTTTAAAGAGAGCAGAGAGGCCGGGCGCAGTGGCTCACACCTGTAATCCCAGCACTTTGGGAAGCCGAGGCGGGTGGGTCACAAGGTCAACAGATCGAGACCATCCTGACCAATATGTGAAACCCCATCTCTACTAAAAAATACAAAAATTAACCGGGCGCGGTGGTGTGCGCCTGTAGTCCCAGTTACTTGGAAGGATGAGGCAGAAGAATCAATTCAACCAGGAGGCAGAGGTGGCAGTGAGCCGAGATTGTGCCACTGCACTCCAGCCTGGTGTCAGAGTGAGACCATGTCTCAAAAAATAATAAAAAAGAAAGAGCAGAGCGCCAAATTACACGGTATGAAAGGACTGCCATTTACTCAGTCTGCTGTTGTCAGCTGGGATTTGAAGCCCGGTATGGTCACGTCTTCTCATTTTTTTTTTTCTTAGAAACAGCAGAAATCTGGATTTCACTCAAAATCTTCTGATTTTCTAATGTAGCAATTAATTTCCTTAAAAAACTCAAATGCTAAGCAGACCAAACAAAACCCATCTGCAGGTCGAATTTGACCCACAGTGCTGGCTCTGCAATTTCCAGCATAAGAAACAGCAAACACCATTGGGAGGCACTTTGCAGGCGTCTGAGGCTGTCATCCTGCCATTCATTTTCCCCTAAAAGCTCTACGTCACCCCTGGGGAGGCGCGCGCAAACACACACACACACACACACACACACACACACACACACGGCGCGCGCAAACACACACACACACACACACACACACACACACACACACACACACGGCCTCATTTGACTAATGGTAAAGGGAGCCCCAGAAGGATGGGTCTCAATGCGCAACACGTGCTTAGTTCACCCTCCTTCCCAGGGGCTGGGGTGCATCTTGCAAGAGACAAACAGCCAGGCGTGGTGGCTCACACCTGTCATCCCAGCACTGTGGGAGGCTGAGGCGGGTGGATCACCTGAGGTCAGGAGCTTGCCATCAGCCTCACCAAAATGGAAAAACCCCATCTCTACTAAAAGTACAAAAATCAGCTGGGTGTCGTGGTGGGTGCCTGTAATCCCAGCTACTCAGGAGGCTGAGTCAGGAGAATCACTTGAACCCAGGAGGCGGAGGTTACAGTGAGCCGAGATCACGCAGCTGCACTCCAGCCTGGGAAACAGAGGGAGACTTGGTCTTATTAAAAAAAAAAAAAAAAAAAAAAAGGATAGGAGGGGTCTGCACGTGAACCTGGGAGGTGGAGGGTTACAGTGAGCTGAGATTTAATCACTGCACTCCAGACTCCAGCCTGGGCAACAGAGGGAGACTCTCTCAAACAAACAAAAAAAGAGAGAGAGAAGCAATGACTATCTTCCTTGGGGGCTTAGCACACCGCAGATACTCCGTAAATGCTTGCTGAAAAGTGCGGTGATCTCCCAGAGTATTGACGCCTCCTAGAGGTGTCAGGAAGAAGCCTTGGACGGGGGCATGGCAGGCATTTTACAATTCTCCATTGTAATCTTCACAGCCCCTGCGTAAGAGATGAACACTGCTGCTCCCATTCTGCAGACAAGGAAACTGAGGTCCAGAGACATGAAATAATTTGCCAAGGAAACACAGGCAAAAACAAGTTTCACCCCGAGAGCCAAAATGTCAATACCCTCATCCAGGCCCAGCGACTCTTATCTGTAATCACAGCACTTTTTTTATTTTTTGAGACCAAGTCCCCCAGACTGGAGTGAAGCGGTGCCATCTCAGCTCACTGCAACCTCTGCCTCCTGGGTTCAAGTGATTCTCACACCTCAGCCTCCCAAATAGCTGGGATTATAGGCACCTGCCACCATGCCCGGCCAATTTTTTTAGTTTTTTAGTAGAGATGGGTTTCACCATGTTGGCCAGGCTGGTCTCCAACTCCTGACCTCAAGTGATCCACCCTCATTGGCCTCCGAAATTGCTGGGATTACAGGCATGAGCCACCATGCCTGGCCTAATCCCAGGACTTTGAAAGGTAAGGCAGGAGGATTCCTTGAATGTAAGAATTCAAGACCACCCTGGGAAACAGAGAGAGATCTCCATCTCTACAAAACATTTTTAAAATGAGCTGGGCGTGGTGGTGCACACCTGTGGTCTCAGCTACTCAGGAGGCTGAGGCGGGAGGATCACTTGAGGCCAGGAGGTCAAAGTTGCAGTGAGTGAGCCATGATCGAGCCCCTGGACTCCAGCCTGGGTGACAGAGCAATACCCCATCTCAAAAGAGATCCTGTAACTCAGGGGTCAGCAACTAATGCCCCTGGTCCAAATGTGGTGTGTTTCAGTAAGTAAAGTCCTGTTAGGACACAGCCACGCCCATTCATTACGTACTCATTACGTACTGTCCACGATTCTCTCGAACTGCAATGGCAGAGTGGAGTCAACAAGGCCTGAACCGTGTGCCCGTGAAGCCTGAACTAGTTACTACCTGGTTCTTTCCAGAAAAGTTTGGTGGCCTCTACTCTGGGTCCTGGCATGCAGTGGCTGTTAAATAGCATCATGGCAGCAACTATTCATGGAGCACCTACTGTGTACCAAGTCCTGTAGCTACAGGGTAAAGTACTCATGGAGATCGTAAGTTTTCCAGAGTAACAAAGGAACCAGTGGCTGATGCATCGCACAAAAATTGAACTGGGGCCAGGTACGGCGGCTCACACCTGTAATCCCAGCACTTTCGAGGCTAAGATGGGAGGATCACTTAGAGTCCAGGAGTTCAAGACCAGCCTGGGCAACACAGCAAGACCCTGTCTCTACTAAAAATAAACAATTAAGAAAGGCAGGTGGGCCGGGCGCGGTGGCTCACGCCTGTAATCCCAGCACTTTGGGAGGCCGAGGCGGGCGGATCACGAGGTCAAGAGATCGAGACCATCCTGGTCAACACGGGAAACCCCGTCTCTACTAAAAATACAAAAAATTAGCTGGGCATGGTGGTGCATGCCTGTAATCCCAGGTACTCAGGAGGCTGAGGCAGGAGAATTGCCTGAACCCGGGAGGCGGAGGTTGCGGTGAGCCGAGATCGCGCCATTGCACTCCAGCCTGGGTAACAAGAGCGAAACTCCGTCTCAAAAAAAAAAACAAAAAAAAGAAAGGCAGGTGTGGTCGTGGTATGTGCCCGTGGTCCCAGCTACTCGGGAGGCTGAGGTGAGAGGATTACTTGAGCCTAGGAGGTCAAGGCTACAGTGAGTGAGATTGTGCCACTGCACTCCAGCCTGGGTGACACAGTAAGACTTTGTCTAAAAAAAAAAAAAAAAAGAAACTGAAATTATGATTGATGCTAGAAGCAAAAGATATCGGGCAAGCTAGGCACAGCGGTGATCCCAGCGCTTTGGCTGGGAGGCCGAGGCGGGGAGATCACTTGATGTCACAAGTTCGAGACAACCTAGCCAACATGGCGTAATCCTGTCTCTACAAAAAATACACAATCTAGCCAGGCATGGGAATGCACGTCTGTAATCCCAGCCACTCGGGAGGCTGAGGCAGGAGAATCACTTGAAACCCGGGAGGCAGAGGTTGCTAAAAGGATATAAGGGTTCGCTGGAGTAACCAGGGGTGTGTGTGAGGTGGTCTGGGGGTCATGTGAAAGGATGCTGGAGCTCAGCCCTACACGATGAGTAGAAGGGAGGTGAAGGAGAGGGTGACAGCTCCAGGCACAGGACACGCAGAGGTCCTGAGGCAGGAAAGAGCCAGGCGAGGAAATGCGAAGAGTCTGGAGGAGGGGAATGCAGGCCACGAAGTGGGGCTGAGGGCACAGGACTGGGGCTTTATCCCAAGAGAGGCTGTCACAGTTTGAGAGCCAGGGAGTGGCAGAGTTATGCTGACCTTTAGAAAATATCCTCTGGGCTGGGCGGGGTGGCTCAGGCCTATAATCCCAGCACTTTGGGAGGCGAGGGGGGCGGATCACGAGGTAAAGAGGTCGAGGCCATCCTGGCCAACATGGTGAAACCCCCATCTCTACTAAAAATACAAAAATTAGTCAGGTGTAGTGACACGCGCCTGTAATCCCAGCTACTCGGGAGGCTGAGGCAGCAGAATCACTTGGACCCGGGAAGTGGAGATTGCAGTGAGCCGAGATCACACCATTGCGCTCCAGCCTGGTGACAGAGTCAGACTCCATATGAAAAAAAAAAAAAAAAAAAGAAAAAGAAAAAGAAAATATCCCTCTGGCTGTCACACAGACCGTACTAGGGAGGACCAAATGAAACAGAGAACCCAGGCAGGAGAACCTCCTTTTTTGTGAGGCAGAGTCTGGCTCTGTGGCCCAGACTGGAATGCGGTGGTGCGATCTCGGCTCACTGCAACCTCTACCTCCTAGATTCGAGCGATCTGCCAGCCTAAGCCTCCCAAGTAGCTGGGACTACAGGTACCCACCACCACACCCGGCTAGTTTTTGTATTTTTAGTAGAGACAGGCTTTCACCATGTTGGCCAGGCTCGTCTCAAACCCTGACCTCAGGGGATCTGCCTGCCTTGGCCTCCCAAAGTGCTAGGATTACAGGCGTGAGCCACCGTGCCCAGCGTGGATAACTCTTCTGGGGGAAGGGGGGTGTCTGAGTCTTGCTCTGTGACCCAGGCTGGAATGCAGTGGTGTGATTACAGCTTACTGAAGCCTCAACCTCCTGGGCTTAATTGATCCTCCTGCCTCAGCCTCCAGAGTAGCTGGGACTACAAGTGCACACCACCATGGCTAATTAAAAAACATTCCTTTTTGGAGAAATGAGGTTTCCATATGTTGTCCAGATGGCTCTCCAACTCCTGGCCTTTCCAGATCCTCCCGCCTCAGCCTCATGAGTGGCTAAGACTACAGGTGTGAGCCACTGCACTCAGTCCAGAGAATGTGTTTCTAATCCTATTGAGAGATGACAGCAACTTGAACCAGGGCTGGCTGGGGTGCAAAGGTCTCTGGGGCCTCCACTCTTACCTTGTGCTGATTCCAAGTAACCAGGCACCCCTCTGTGTTCCTGGGGATGGCTGTGCCATCGTATGGATGCGTCAGACCTGCACAGACCTGGGAGGGGCAACCACATACATGTACAGACGCATGCAGGAATGTCCACAGGCAGCTGGGGCCTCCTTCCAGCTCTCAGGCCCCTTCCCGGCTGTGCCCAGGCCCACTCACATAGGGGTGTCCCGCCTGGTAGCCCAGAACGACAGTCTGCAGGGTTTCCTCTTGGCCATTCAGGACAACCCTTGTCTCCAGGGAATAGCGCTGGTGTCGCCCGTCAGCTGTGAAGGTCCCCTGCAGGACAAGGCTCTGCGGGATGGGCAGGCGCAAGGGGTGCCTGGTGTGCAGAGGGAAAAACAGGCCAAAGCCACTAAAGCAGCTGGCAGTGTCGGGGACAACTGGGCCCCACGGTCTCAGCCTGGGCCTGTCGTGAGCTTGCCGAGTTTGGAGTCTGTCTCAGAGAAGACAACATCAGCACATAGGGCAGCCCTGTGCTTTCACAATTTGTCATTCAGAACCCTTCACCATCTCACTGTGCCATCAAGGTGGGCACAGCTGGGGTCCCCGTCGCCATTGGACAGTAAAGACCCAAGGTGATAGATGGCACACACCATCTGGTGTCACAAAGACTGGGGCTGAAATCCAGGCACGGACTTTCACTAGCTGGGTGACCTTGCGCAAAGGACTTGACCTCTGTGCCTCAGTTCCCCCATATGTAAAATGCAGCTAAAATAACACTCATTGGACACAGTGACCGGGATGAGAGGTCACATACATGAAATGAATGTAAGCTCCCCAAGAGCAAGGGTTTCTGCCCTTCTTGTTCTCTGCCATTTTCCACGTGCCCAGAAGAGGACTTGGTACATAATAGGTGCTCAATGAATGTAAACGGGGCAAAAACACAAATGAAATCTGCAAATGACATTGCTATTCCTTGTCATTACTGCTGATGTTTCGGCCGTAGGTGACTTGTCTAACACCACACAGCTGCTCAATGCATACCCTGGCGTCCAAGATGGCTCTGCTCATTCCAATCTCATGCTGTTCCCAGCACACAGGGAACTGCCTTTTTAATGAGCTCTGTCTCTAGGAAATGAGAAGACTCTCCAAGCAGCCCCAGGCTAGGATAAGACTGACTTCTGCTCCCACCTGAACAACTAATGGAGCAGATAGGGATGTGGCAGCTTTCAGGGGAGGGGGCTGTTCTCTGGGATCTGGTTCCGTTCGGGCCCCAGCAGGTCAGCAGGGTTTCTCCAGGTAGCTCTGCCCATTCTGTGCCCCCTGGGGACCCTCCGTGCTGGAAAAGGGGAAACTTTTGCAGGGGTGTCAGCCTAGGAGAAGGGGCACACGCACCGAAAGAGCAATGTCCCCCGTTTCTGGTACAATGTCCTGTCTCGCCTCAGCTCCTCCAGCTCACCCTCCAACTGCAGGCCCCGAGGCTGGCCATGGGTACCGGTCCCCAGAGCCATCAGTGACACCTGGGTCTTCCGCGGCTGCAACAAGATCCAGGCTGAAGGGAGGGATGGGCCAATAGGACCAAGCCGCAGACCCACCTTGCAGGGAGGCAAGGGGTAGCCCCCCACAGCCTGTCGATTGCCCCCAGAAGTGACTATCTAAGAACAGCTACTGAACTGGACCGCAGCCTCCAGCCTGATCAAACCGCAGGAGCCCACCAGCTCCCACCACAGCTGGACCTCCCTAGGTGCCCGAGGGAACAAAGAACTTGGACTTCTCAGCTAAAGGAAGCCCAGCTTTGCTCCTGAATCTGTGCTAATGTGACTAGGGTCGATTTCACAGACTAAGAAACTAAGTCTGAGCACAGTGGCTCACCCCTGTGATCCCAACACTTCGGGAGGCTGAGATGGGAGGATCACTTGATTCCAGGGCTTTAAGACCAGCCTGGGCAACACAGCAATACCACATGTGTGCTTAAAAAAAAGTCAGAGATTTCCTCCCCCTGGGATATCCTTTCATCTCCTTCCTGCTTGGTGGACTCCTATTCATCCCTTAAAACCCCTTCAATGTCATGGTAGCATGAGTGGCATGTGTCTATAGTTCTGATGACTTGGGAGGCTGAGGTGGGAGGATCCTTTGAATCCAGAAGTTGGAGGCTGCAGTGAGCGATGACTTCATCACTGCATTCCAGCCTGGGCAACAGAACCAGACTGTCAAAAAAATATCTAAAAAGAAAAAAAGGAAAAGGAAAGAGAGAGAGAAAGAGAGGCTCAGGGAGGCCCAAGGTCACTGGCCAAGCCAGTGGCACAAAGCCCTTTTCTATCCCAAGCAGGGAGAGAGCCAGGAGAGCCAGGAGAGGGACTGGTTGGTCGGGCTCTCACCCACTCGAGGCGCCTGTAGGTGGCTGTTAGGTTGAGCTCCCGCTGGGCGCCTTTCAACCAGCAGTGCAGGATCTTACGGTCCCAGCTGTTCTCAGCATGGATCTCACCCTGCACTGCTGCGTTCCAGGCTGACTCGAGTTTGCTCCAGCTGTGGAAGAGGCTCTGTGCCAAGACTGTCACCATGGAAACCTGCAATGAGGTGGGGAGAAGGACCAAGGCCTTTGAACACCCTATTTCCTCCCCCTGGGATACCCTTTCATCTCTTTCCTACTTGGTGAACTCCTATTCATGCCTCAAAACCCCTTCATGCCATTTCTGTGAGGCCTAACCTGACTGGTACAGGGAGGCTAGTTTTCTCTACAGGGCCTTAAGGAAAAAAAAAAAAAAACAAACAAAAAAAACTCTCTGTTGCCCCAACCCTGAGCAGACATAACTTCCTTCTCTCCTCTTCAGTTTGGGAATGTGATCTCGCTGGGCCGCTATTACCAGTAGCCAGCGTGTCTGTACCCTGAAGGGCACACACTGACAGGTGGCCTTCGGGAATCCTAGGAAGAGCTGGGTGTGACCTGGCTCGTTTCGGGGCTGGGGAGGTAGGCCATTTGCAGCCATCACTCGGCACAAGCCCCGCGTGGTAGTTGGTGCCCTGCTGGCTGCCATCCCTCATTCACACAACTCAGGGGATTCGCAGGCAGAAGTGGCAAGGACAAGACAGGGTTTGGGCTCGGCTGAGCCTCCAACCCAGTACAAGAACTTCGCACCACCTTGTCCCATGTCACTGACCCTCGGTTCCCCCCGGCCAACTTCCCCATTTCCTTGAATGGCACTTCCATTCCACCAGATGCTTAAGCCAAAACCTCTGAGCTATTTATTTCCTTTCCATCACTCCCTCCCGCCGCCAATCCATCAGCATCTCCAGGATCTGATCACTTGCTAGTACCTCCACTGCCACCGCCCTGTGCAGGGCCGCCATGCCCTCCGGTTGGGTGAAGGATGGGAGCTGGCTGGTCGCCCGCACCTTGAGCTCCTGTCTTGGCATCCTCCGGTACACAGAGGCTACCTTGTGGTCCCTAAGATTATCATCACCCTTGACTCCACCCTGATGCCACCCAGCCCGGCCTCAGAGGGCACTCTCCTGCCCTCGGATGAGCCCCATCAGGCCTGGACCTTCCCCACTTCCATGCATCACTCAGTACAGGGAGACTGTCCATGCACCAGGCTCCCTCAGCCCTGCAGATGACACTCAAGTGTTTTCTCCCAAACCTGTTCTTGCTTCTGCACCAAACGCCTGCAGAGAAGCAACTTTCTGATAGTCAGTAGTCCGCATAAAACCGACTTACGTCCTAGAAGTTTTCACTCTAGTTTTTTTTGGCAAAAGCCGAATGTCTGCCTACCTGTTTCCAAAGTACGGTTCGACTTGCTTTCCTTTTTATTTCTCTCCCCGTCAGCTGCTAAGCAGTAATATGGGAAATCTGATTTTCTTTTTTTAGTCTACTTTCCTACATTGCCTAAGAAGTAACTCCGAGGCCAGGCGCGGTGGCTCACGCCTGTAATCCCGGCACTTTGGGAAGCCAAGGCGGGCAGATCACCTGAGGTCGAGCATTTGAGACCAGCCTGAAAACATGGAGAAACGCCATCTCTACTAAAAATACAAAATTAGCCAGGCGTGGTGCTGCATGCCTGTAATCCCAGCTACTCAGGAGGCTGAGGCAGGAGAATCACTTGAACCCGGGAGGTGGAGGTTGTGGTGAGCCGAGATCGTGCCAATGCACTCCAGCCTGGGCAACAAGAGCAAGACTCCATCACAGAAATAAATAAATAAATAAATAAATTTAAAAAACTAACTCTCATAGCTGTGGAGATTGGGAGGGCCAAACTTCATACATCTGTGAGCTGCTATCTGCCTACAGGCCTCAGCTTCTATTCGCCTCTGTACCAGAAAAAGATCTCAGTGGCCAGGGTCCCGGCATGTGCTGGGGGCCGAACACTGCTCACCCGGAGGTAGGTGGTAGCTGGAGTGTAGACCTCGATCTTGCCTTCCCTGGTGGAGCCCTGACTCCTGCAGTCCACATTGACCACCAGGCCCTTTAGGGTCCAGGCCTTGCCCAGCGTCAGCTCCAGGACAGCTTGGAACACAGCTCGGTGTGGCCAGTACAACCTGTGAGCTGCAGAGACCATCAGCCACGGACTATCCAGGTTCAAGGCTCCTATAAGAGACAGAGAAAGGAGAGCCTGGTATTCAGGTTGGAGAGGAAGCTTCTAGCAGGCAGCAAGAGGTCCCCAGAGTCTCATCACAGCCGCGATGGGAAAATCTCAAAATTGGGAATGACTAGGCATGAGGAAACTTTCTAGGACGTTGGCAATGCTGTGACTCATGACAGGGGTTTGGAAAAAACAGGAGTATCCATCTGTCAAAATTCATCCAATCCGACCCTGGAGATGTATGCATTTCACTCTGCTTAATGAAACACATGCTGAAATGTTGAGGGTGAAATGTATCAATGTCTACAACTTACTTTGAACTGCATGGAAAAAAAATAGGGCTGGATAGGTGGAGAGAGAGGTGATGAATCAAGCGAGGTAAACTGTTTTTTTTTTTGTTTGTGTTTTTTTTTTTTTTTTTTTAGACGCGGTGTTACTCATTTTTCCCCCGCTGGGGAGTGAAAGGCGCGATCTCAGCTCACCGCAACCTCCGCCTCCCTGGTTCAGGCAATTCTCCTGCCTCAGCCTCCTGAGTACCTGGGATTACAGGCATGCACCACCATGCCCAGCTAATTTTTTGTATTTTAGTACAGACGGGGTTTCACCATGTTGACCAGGATGGTCTCGATCTCTTGACCTCGTGATCCACCCGCCTCAGCCTCCCAAAGTGCTGGGATTACAGGCTTGAGCCACCGCACCCGGCCGAGGTAAACTGTTAATAGCAGAACCTAGTATGAGAGGATGCTGCTGATCACTGTCCATCCATCCAACTCCTCTGAAGGTTTGCAACTTTTTCATAATAAAACATTGGACGGCTGGGAGCAGTGGCTCATGCCTGTAATCCCAGCATTTTGGGAGGCCAAGGAGGGAGGATCATTTGACTCTGGGAGTTTGAGACCAGCCTGGACAACGAAATGAGACCCTATAACTACAAAAAAATACAAAAATTAGCCAGGCACGGTGGTGCTGGCCTATATTCCCAGCTACCTGGGAGGCTGAGATGGAGGCTGAAGTGGCCGTGATGTGCCACTGCATTCCAGCTTGGGCAGGAGAAGGAGACCCTGTCTCAAAATAAAGAAACAAAAAGAAAACAGAGGTAGAAATGCTGAGGCCTGTGAAGAAAAATAATAAAGAAGGAATTTGATAAAAATGGCAGAGGTCAGCAAACACTTCTAGGAGGAAGTGACAATTTACCTGATACCTAAATGAAAGACAAGGGGGAGCTGATCAAAGGGGCAGGCCACCCACCCCTGCTCAGATGTAGAGACAATGACACAGTGAGGGGAGGGAAGTGGCGCTGAGTTGAGAACAGGGAGACGCTGAAGAGTGGGCATCCTGGTCCCTGCCCAGCTGCTCCTGTCCCACAGGAAATGGGAAGATGGCACCACAGAAGAACAGAAGGCAGGCATGGATCCCTGGAGAGCCAGGTTGACTGGCTCAATTGCTTGACTGACAAGGAAGCCCACTAATCAGAACATGCTCCCACTTATACATAGCACCTCTTCCCAAACACGTTTAGAGTCTCCAATTAGTTTTCTATTTTATTCATGTTTCCTGCATGGTGATGACGATCTCATTTCACTTTATAGATCACAGTTGGGACCTGGCAAACTCAGGCCCTCCAGAACATCTGTCTGGTTGCTCCATTTTGTTTTGTTTTGTTTTTGCTTCTGAGGTCACGGTCATTCATTTTCATCTCATTACACTGGGCTGGGCCAAGAGTCACCCACTAGTGTATAGATTATGTTATTCTGTTGCTTTCAGACAGAATTGGGATCCAGGTTCTAATTGTCTCCCAAGTTCAACATCTGGATCTGAATCAGAAGAGAGCGGCCACTGTTTCGGGAGGCTGGGGGGCCGCGGGAGGCTGGGGGCTGCTGGGGGAAAGGCATGAAACAGGCCTAGAACTGACCACACAGGGTTCATGATCCAGGGTTCCCCTCTGGGTACCCAAGGATCCTGCACACAGTGAATGGGTCGGGGAGCCCACAGCGGCCCCTCAAAGTCAATGGGGATGGCGCAGGCCTGTGTTGGACCTTCGGAGCTGGAAGGACAACTGCGTCTGCACAGACAGGACATGAAGACGTGCTCTCCTTCCTTCTGTATCCGAGAATCCTATGCAGGGCCCTTCCATGAGGACAGGGCCAGGGCTGGCTCGTGGGCCTCTGGGTGGCCTCATGGCTCATCCAGTAAAAGTCCTGCAAACTTGTCACCATCTGGGGACATTCCTGCCAGTTCTTCTCTATGCTCTTCTCCGTGAGACACTGGGCAACTGCTTTAGGCTGTTCATGATTCTTCTACGTCAACTCTGCAAACTCAGGAGATGTCTAATCTTTTAGGAAGCTTTGGATCTCCAGTTACGCCAAAGGCAAATTAACTGGTCTGATGATTTTTCTGGTTTCTCTCTCCGTCTTTACTTCCTGAGGACTTCCAGTCATTTTAGTCAGGTGTCTCACTTTCTCCGCTTTTATTCCTGAGTTTTCTTCTGGGATCTTTTTAACGGCAGCCTTAGGGCCTAATCCTAGGTTGGCACAGAACTAGCGCTCACTCTGTCCTAAGGGGATCCCGGAGGGTCGAGAGGTGCCCAAGTGTGGAAATGCGTTCTCTCCTCTGTGTTTCGGCAGGTCTCCTACTCTAAGTTTTAGAAAAGGATTTTAAGGAGAATGGATTTTTTTAAACAAACTTTTAAATCTATGTTCCAGAATATGAGATCCCTAACTTTGCAAAATTGCTGGTTTGAATTAAGTCCTCAGGCAGCTTCTGAGTATACTCAAAACGTAATTACCCTGTCTGAAAACAGCAGCCAACTCAAACATAAGCACGTATCCAAGGCTGGCTTAGCATCTAGGGGAAAGTCTCTAACAGGAAATATAGAAATAAAAAGAAAAAAGAAACTCGAAACAGATAAAACTCCCTAAAATTCTATAACTTATACTCTAAGAGAAGACAACTGCATTCATGAAACAGGATTCTGTAAGAAAGGAAACGAAAAAAAAGAGCTCTTGAGGCCAGGTGTGGTGGCTCACGCCTGTAATCCCAGCACTTTGGGAGGCTGAGGTGGATGGATCATGAGGTCAGGAGTTCGACACCAGCCTGACCAACATGGTGAAACCCCCTCTCTATTAAAAATACAAAAATTAGCTGGGTGTGGTGGTGGGTGCCTGTAATCCCAGCTACTCAGGAGGCCGAGGCAGGAGAATCACTTGAACCCAGAAGGCAGAGGTTGCAGTGAGCCGAGATCGCACCACTGCACTCCAGCCTGGGTGACAGAGTGACAACACATCTCAATAAATAAATAAATAAATAAGGAGCTCCTGAAAATATAAGATAATCCAAAATAAAAATGCCAGCAGAAGGGCTGGCATATGAAGTCGAGGAAATTG
Source organism: Sapajus apella (assembly GCF_009761245.1). NCBI lineage: Eukaryota > Metazoa > Chordata > Mammalia > Primates > Cebidae > Sapajus > Sapajus apella. The sequence goes on along the minus strand of NW_022436991.1, from coordinate 3,358,515 downwards.
GCACAGAAGGACAAAGAAATAGAACAAAAGAGAAACAAGGAGGCCGGGTGTGGTGGTCATACCTCTAATCCCAGCACTTTGGGTGGGAGAGGCAGGAGGATCGCTTGAGCCCAGGAGTTTGAGACCTGCCTGCACAACATACTGAGGCCTCATTCTCCAAAAGATAAAAAGAAAAAAGACAAAAAGGACAAGTTTGAAAAGAGAAACAAAGAGAACATTAGAGGCTCAGTTTCTGAGGAGCAACATCTAACCAATAGGAATTTCAGAGCAAAGGGAGGAAGGAAATTATTCAAGAAACTGTATGAGAAAATTACCCAGACACAAATGACATGTTTCCTAATGAAAAAGCCCAGTACTAAGGACCTAGTACAATGGAGGAACATAGGTCCATACCAACGTACCTCGTAATGAGATTTAACACCACTAGGACTAAGATGAGCTCCTAAAACTTCTAAGACCGTGAGAAAAGGGTCACAAACAAAAGATGATGGGTCAGAAAGAACATCAGATCTCCAAATTAATTCACAACAATGGAGCAATGCCTTCAAAATCCCCAGGGAAAATTACAGGTATTGATCGACTTACGACCTATGCAACTTACGACCACTCGACTTTACGACCACAATCGCTAGCCACGACTGCTCCGCGTCTGGCAGCACAAACGTTGCCCAGCTGGGCATACAACAGTGCGGACCAGCTTCCGGCAGCACTACCATCTCCGTGTGCACCATTTCAACTGTACATATAGCCTACTCAACTTACAACCAAATCGTGTTACGACCGGTCTGCCAGTCCCAATCGTGGTCGTAAGTCGAGCACTAGCTGTATTTCCAACTTAAAATTCTGACTCATTCAAGCTGCCCCAGTAGAATGAAGACATTTTAAATATTTAGGGTCTCAAATGTTTGCATTCTGTTATGGGTTAAATTATGTTCCCCCAAAAGATCAACTGAAGTCTTAATCCCCAATACCTCCCAATTAACTGGAAATCGGGTCTGCAGATACCATAAGTCAGGATGAGGTCATACTCGAAAAGGACAGGCCCTTATACAATATAACTGATGCCTGTATTAGAAACGGAAAATTCAGACACAGACACACACACAGGGAGAATGTTATGTGACAAAATAGGCAGAGATTAGGGAGGATGTGGTTGTAATCCAAGGGACACCAAGCATCAACATCCATCACCAAACGCTTGGAAGAGGCAAGGGAGGGTTCTCCCCAGAGCCTCAGAGGGAACAGGGCCCTGGTGGCTCCTTGACTCAAACTTACAGCCTTCAGAACTGTGGAAAAACACATTCTGTTGTTTTAAGGTAACCAGTGTAGTAATTAATTACAGAAGCGCTTGGAAATGAACACACACCCCATGTATACTTTCTCTGAAAGCTACTGAAAGATGTACTCCATCAAGACAAAGCAATAAACAGAGAGAGATGACACGGGTTTAAGCGAAAGGGGTTTGACCCAGAGGAGAAGTGAAAGAAATTTCCACGTTGATGAAAAAGGGAGGCTGCAGAACCATAGCTGTGTAACTGGTCTACTTTGGAGCAGGACACAGGCTCTAGGAAGAGGGTCCCCAAGAAAAATATCAGAACTAATTGAAGTCAATGAGCAATATGATGTGTCTGACTATCCGGAAAAGAGTTTTGCAATGCTGCTGAAAATTCTCGGAGTAATTAGTAGGCAAAAATGCTAGAAAATTAATCAAATAGAAAAAGAAAGGCAATTATAAACTCCAGAAAAAACAAAAAGTCGTCATCATAGTACACCATATATCTCAGCTGTTTAAGACATTTATAGTTATAATTGGGTAAGCATAGAATGTTAACAAAACATAACTCTTTTAAGAAAATGGAGGGAAATATGTATTTGAAAGGGGCACCAGTCTAAGAGTTAAATTCTTATCCTCACTAGTAAGAAACCTGTGGAGAATGACTAAAGCTGAAAAATCAAGAAACAACAGCATGATTATATTATTTTAAAAGATAGAGAATATAAACAGTAAAAATGGCCAAAAGGATTTACAGTGCTTGCTGTTTTAAGCAAGGCTTGGGGTAGGGGCCAGGCACAATGGCTCATGCCTGTAATCCCAGCACTCTGGGAGGCCAAAGCAGGTGGATCACTTGAGCTCAGGAGTTCAAGACCAGCCTGGCCAACATAGTGAAACCCCATATCCACTAAAAACACAAAACTTAGCCAGGTATGGTGTCACACACCTATAATTCCAGCTACTCAGGAGGCTGAGGCACAAGAATAGCTTGAGACTTGGATGCAGAGGTTGCAGTGAGCCGACATTGTGCCACTGCACTCCAGCCTGGGCAACAGAGTAAGACACTGTATAAAAAAAAACCACACACACAAGGTAGTTTAAGTCCATACAAGAGCAGAGAGCATAATAAGATGAGCCCCCATGTAACACGGAGGGACCAAGCTCCAACAATGAGAAACTCACAGTCGAATTCACTTTTAAACTAGGTATCACTTCAGTAAAAATAAAAATTGAAAAAATGAATTCCTGAATAAACTATGGTGGATTTTGTTTGTTTTGGTTTTGGGGTTTTTGCTTTTTTGAGACAAAATTTCACTCTTGTTGCCCAGGCTCCAGTGCAGTGTTGTGATCTCAACTCAGGGCAACATTCACCTCCCAAGTTCAAGCAATTCTCCTGCCTAAGCCTCCTAAGTACCTGGGATTACAGATGCCCACCACCACACAAGGCATATTTTTGTATTTTTAGTAGAGACAGGCGTTTCACCATGTTGGCCAGGCTGGTCTCAAACTGCTGACCTCAAGTAATCTGCGCACATCAGCCTCCCAAAGTGCTGGTATTACAGGTGTGAGCCACATCATCCAGGCAGGTGGATCCAGTTTTAAAAAGTGAGGGACAGTGTTTTCCAGACACAAAGATCCCTAAATGCAAAGGCATTGGGGTATGTCTGGAGAAGAAAAACAGGTCTTGAAGGCTGCAGGATAACGAGCAATGGGGAGAGTGGGGTTGGACAAGGATGGAGCAGAAGGCAACCTGATGCTTGACTGGCCAGGGTAAGAAGTTAGGATGTAATGATAAGCATCATGGGACTCATTAAAGATGTGAGTTTTTGTTTGTTTGCTTTTAAAATTAAGAGAGGGTCCTACTATGTTGCCCAGGCTGATCTCAGACTCCTGGCCCCGAGGAGGCCTCCCACAGTACTGGGATGACAGGCGTGAGCCACCGTGTCTGGCCCCATTTGAGTGTTGAGTTAGGCTAGCAAATAAAAGGAAAAGGTGTTCTAGGGAAAAGGTACAGCTTCAACAAAGGCCTGGGGGTCAGAAATCTGAGCTGCTGGCCAAGGAGGCCCCACAGCGCACACTCACCTTCCCATTTCCACAGGGTGGTCCGAGATGTGTCCTTCCACTGCCCGCCTGCCACAAACAGTGGCCGCCTGTTGTACTGCACCTTCAGGTGACTGCTGCTCTCCATGTGCGGCAGGCGGAGGCTTGAGTGGTACAGCTGCACGCGGCAATCCACCTGCCTCTCGGGCACCTGCAGCACAAACTGGAGAATACCCACCCCCAGGACGTCAATGAGATCATGCCACCCCCAGCCTTGATCGTGCCTGGGATGTCGAGGAAGCAGTGAGCCGAGACTGCAACACCGCACTCCACATGGCCAACGGGAGTGGAACCTAACCCAGGCTCAAAAAACAGAAAACAACAAGTGTAGGTAACGATGTGGAAAAATCTGAATTTTCACATGATGATGGTGGGAATGTAAAATAGCGCAGCTAGATCTCAAAAAACTAAAGATCGGGGCCGGGCGCGGTGGCTCAAGCCTGTAATCCCAGCACTGTGGGAGGCCGAGGCGGGTGGATCATGAGGTCAAGAGATCGAGACCATCCTGGTCAACATGGTGAAACCCCGTCTCTACTAAAAATACAAAAAATTAGCTGGGCATGGTGGTGCGTGCCTGTAATCCCAGCGACTCAGGAGGCTGAGGCAGGAGAATTGCCCGAACCCAGGAGGTGGAGGTTGCGGTGAGCCGAGATCGCGCCATTGCACTCCAGCCTGGGTAACAAGAGCGAAACTCTGTCTCAAAAAAAAAAAAAAACAAAAAAAAAAAACTAAAGATCGAATTACCTTAAGACCCAGCAATGACACTTCTAGGTATATATCCAAAGGACTGAAAGCAATTGAAAAATTTGAAAGCATCAGATATTTGCATGCCCATGTTTATAACAGCATTTACTCATAATAGCCAAAATCGACAGATGGATGGATAAACAAAGTGCTGTCTATACAGACAAGGGAATACTATTCAGCCTTAAAACGAAAGGAAATTCTGGCCGGGCACAGTGGCTCATGACTATAATCCCAGCACTTTGGGAGGCTGAAGCGGGTGGATCACAAGGTCAGGAGTTCCAGACCAGACTGGTCAACACGGTGAAACTCCACCCTACTAAAAATACAAAAATTAGCTGGGTGTGGTGATGGGTGCCTGTAATCCCAGCTACTGGGGAGGCTGAGGCAGGAGAATTGCTTGAACCTGGGAGGTGGAGGTTGCAGCAAGCCAAGATCATGCCAGTGCACTCCAGACTGGGTGACAGAGCAAGACTCCATCTAGGGAAAAAAAAAAAAAAACGCTGAGGGAAGGAAATTCTGACACATGCTACCATATACATGAACCTGAGGACATGCTAAGTGAAAAAAGCCAGTCAAAAAAAGGACAGGCCGGTGTGGCGGCGCACACCTATAATCCCAGCACTTCGGGAGGCTGAGGCAGGCAGACCACTTAAGGTCAGGAGTTTGAGACCAGGCTGCTCAACATGGTGAAACCCTGTCTCTTCTAAAAATACAAAAAATCAGCAGGGTGTGTTGGCACACAGTTAAAATCCCAGCTACTTGGAAGGCTGAGGCAGGAGAAACGCTTGAACCCACGAGGCGGAGGTCATGGTGAACCAAAACCGTGCCACTGCACTCCAGTGTGGGCAACAAGAGCGAAACTCCGTGTCAAAAAAAAGAAAAACAAGGACAAATAGTGTATGATTCCATTTCTATGTGGTACCTGGAGTAGTCAAAAGCCCAAAACATAAAGAATGGTGGCTGCCGGGGACTGGGGGCAGGAGCGAATGGGAAGTCAGCATTTAATGGGTTCAGACTTGCAGTTTTGCAGGTTCTGGACATGAACAGTGGTGATGGCTGTGGAAGAATCTAAACGCAGGTAATGCCGCTAAACTTAACAATGGTTTAAACGGCACATTTTACACAACGTATATTTAAGCACAATTCAAAGTTAATTTAGAACACCATTTGCAGTTGGGCACGGTGGCTCACACTGTAATCCCAGCAATTTGGGAGGCTGAGGCGGGCGGATCACGAGGTCAAGAGTTCAAGACCATCCTGGCCAACATGGTGAAACCCCATCTCGACTAAAAATACAAAAATTACCCAGGTGTGGTGGCATGTGTCTGTAGTCCCACCTACTTGGGAGGCTGAGGCAGGAGAATTGCTTGAACCCAGATGGTAGAGGTTGCAGTGAGCCGAGATCGTGTCACTGCACTCCAGCCTGATGACAGAGCAAGACTCCATCTCAAAACAAAACAAAAAAAAAGACCATTTGCAGGACTGGAGGTGAAAAGGGAAAAAAAATGTGCAAGGTTAAATGTGTGCTGTAGAAGAACCACCTGTTCAGCTGCTGAGCACACCATTCCTAACTCAGCAAAAGAACCCACCCGCTGGGAAAACCTAAAAGCGAACTGCTGTTGCCAAAATGCATTTTGACGGCTGGAAATCTGTGTTTCCCAAGCCCTCCTTCCAGTCCTTGGCACTGTGACGAGCGTTTCTCACCCCTGGGGACATGGGACTGGAGATGCAAAAGGGAAAGTCACCAAGGCTGAGTTTCAGCTGCCTGCATCCTTGCAGCCAGGGCCAGAGGGCCATAAGGGGTTCCCTAGCTCCCACCGTCCATGCTGGACTCACAGGGCACGGCTCTGCTGCAGTGGCCGGGCTCACCTCCACGAAGTGATTGCTCAGGGCGGGCCCCGAGTCATTCTTGAAGGTCTGGCTGACACGGAGAAGCCTCTTGTTGCCGCTGTCATCCCAGTGCTTCCCATAGCTCACCTCCAGCTGTGAGTGCAGGTGGCCCGAGTCCTCCTCGTGCCAGAGCTGGACCTGAGACACACACGAGCGGTGAACTGTCCCCGGGCCCCCTCACAGCCACCCACTCCAGGAACATCAGTTTGGTTTCCTGAGGAGACGGTTCTGTAGAAAGCACTATTTTGTAGTTGTTGCCTGTTCATTTGTTTGTTTTGAGACGGAGTCTCGCTCTGTCACCCAGGCTGAAGGGCAGTGAGATGATCTCGGCTCAATGCAACCTCCGCCTCCCCAGTTCAAGTGATTCTCCTGCCTAAGCCTCCTGAGTAGCTGGGATTACAGGCATCCGCCACTACACCTGGCTAATTTTTGTATTTTTAGTAGGATGGAGTTTCACCATGTTGGCCAGGCTGGTCTGGAACTCCTGACCTCGTGATCTGCCTGCCTCAGCCTCTCAAAGTGCTGGGATTACAGGCATAATCAACTGTGCCTGGCCTTGGTTTGTTTTGTGTTTTTAAATTTATTATTTGTTTATTTTAGAGACAAGATGTCACTCTGTTGCCCAGGCTGCAGTACAGTGACACCATCTTGGCTCACTGCAGCCTCTGCCCCCTGGCCTCAAGCAAGCCTGGGTGAACAGACATAAGACAGGCTGAAGTGCCAGCCCTGGATCCATTCCCATGTGGCTATGCTATTGGGAGAAAGTTCTTCTCTTTGGGGATGAGCTCAGGGTACTCAGATCACCACTTGCCCGACTCTGGTGCTCTCTCTGGACGTCCCACCTGGCCTGGGCACCCACCTTGTGGCTGAAGGCCGGGATCTGTGTGCAGTGGAACTCGTGGCCCAGCTCCAGCCTGTAGGTGCCGTCTGAGCCGCTCTCTGTCTGCAGCTTCTGGCTGGTGCTGCACTGGTGCGCTGGCTGCTTTGCCTGAGCTGTGAGGATTGATCAAGGGACCCCTGCCCTCCTCTGCCAGGTAGCCCTCCACCAGGGCTCCAAGAAGAGGAGGGTCCAGCCCAGCCTGGCCTCAGCCGTGTCCCCCCGGCCCTGTGCTCTGCTTCACCTGTCACTCCATTAGAACCTGTCCATGGGGAGGTGTTAAGAGATGGATGAATGTCCCCTCAACAGACACACCTTTTGTTTAATGAGCAGGTACTAAGTCCTACTCAGAGCCCACAGAATGACTAATGGAAAATCCTGTGGTGACAGCATATCTTAGCTGACAGAGCCACAGCCGCAGGAAACAGGGCAGGCCCTCCCACCTCCACCTGCCCCGCAGCCAGGCACGCGGTGCCTTACCCAGGAGGCTGTACTGGATCCTCAGGGAGTTGGTCCAGAGCCGGCCCCGCTGCTGCAGCAGGCCAAGGGCACGCAGCCCCGCCAGCCCTGGCACAAAGACCTCGGCACCCAGGGCGGCCACCCACCGTCCATCTTCCTCCTTCCTTTCCAGCATTGCTGCAGGGACAGAGAGCAGACAGGTGAAAGGGTCAGCCCCCAGGGACCAACACCCCCAACCCCAGGCAAAGAGGGGACTCAGGATACCACAGGGGCCTTAGGGTTGGGGGCTCCTTGAAGGCCCAACACCTGTGCCCTGCACAGCAGGCCACAGACAGGCCTAATCACGGCTCACTGCAGCCTTGACCTCCCAGGCTCAATCCATTCTCCTACCTCAGCCTCCCAAGTAGCTGAAACTACAGACATGTGCCACCACACTTGGCTAATCTTTGTATTTTTTTGTAGAAGTGGGGGTCTCCCTCTGTTACCCAGGCTAGTCTTGAACTCCTGGTCCCAAACAATCCTCCCACCTTGGCTTCCCGAAGTGCTGGGATTATAGGCGTGGGACACCGTGCCTGGCCCAAAACTAAGTAGAATGAAACCAACTGAATAGGACAGAAGATAAAGAATTAACAGAGCATCGTGGGATGTCGGATAAATTTCACCCTCTGAGGCTTCTGCTTCTGCGACACTGAAGGTCATCCAGAACACACAGGTGGAACTGGGCCAGCTGTTACGACTCCCGGACACCCACATGAGGTGTCAACAGCCACTGCTCCAGGTGCCCTCAGCCCCAGCTCCTGTCCTTACCTTGGAATCTTCCAGAACCCATAAGCAGCACACCCAGGTGTCACCACCCCGGCTCTGGCACAGGGGCAGCACCTGCTCAGCCTGTGTGTGTTTTAAATGCCCTGTGTATTTTAGGTCAAAATGTTACATGTGTTTCTTACCGTGGGTGAGAATAAAAACAGCCCAAAAGCTGCTATTTTAAGGTTTGTTGGGGCAGGTGGAGGTTCGGGGAGGTTCTGGGGGCTCACACTGAGCCCGCGTCTGTCCTTAGATGGGATGTTGATATTGAGAGGCTGGGGTGATGACGGCCATCAGGAGGCATTTGGCCCACACCCTAGCCTGGCCACAGAGGAGATGGGGCACAAGGGGTCTCATCTCCTACCTGTCACGTGGGCCGGGTCACTCAGCAGATGGCTCAGCAATGCAGAGAAGGCCAGCTTGCTGCCCGCCTGCCACGTGAGGTTCCCTGTAAAGACGATGGGGCTGCCCCCTGTCACCAGCTTCACCTCCAGCTGTGCCTGGAACCTCTCCGCCTCGCTGCCTATGGGTGGCTGCAGGTCACTCCAGCCCTGAAAAGGCCTCAGTGTCACCTGGGAGGACAGGCTTGGCCAGCAAGCCCAGCCATGATCACACAAGCTGGGACCAGAGAGTGGGCAGGAGACAGCCCAGCCAACAGCTTTCTGTGCTGATCCTTCCCCAGTTTTTTATTTTTCTTGAGACAGAGTCTCACTCTGTCACCCAGGCTGGAGTGCAGTGGCGGGATCCTGGTTCACTGCAACCTTCGTCTCCTGGGTTCAAGTGATTCTCCTGCCTCAGCCTCCCAATAAGCCGGGATGACAGGTACACACCACAGTGCCCAGCTAATTTTTGTATTTTTAGTAGAGATGGGGGTTTCACCATTTTGGCGAGGCTGGTCTCAAATTCCTGAGCCCAAGTGATCCGCCCACCTTGGCCTCCCAAAGTGTTGGGATTACAGGTGTGAACCACTACATCCAGCCCTTCCCCAATTTTTTAAACTTCGGATTTCTCAAAATTAGAAACCTGTGTTACAAACTCATACATAAATACAAAGGACTCCTCTTCTCTCCTTGACGACCCCTTCGTTGGAGCCATGAGGAACTCAGTCGACCATCACTATGGAATGTGATTAGAATCAACCCCATCTGCCACCTCCGCTGCGCCCCAGCTCCGGCCCTGGTCATCACACATCTCACTGCAACATCCTCCTGGTCAGTGCACCCAAAAGATATCAAAACAATACTCGCTATTACCAGACCGTCACTACTTAATGCTGTGTTTCCCTGATCCCCACCGACGTGTGTGCAGATGTATTTGTGCGAATGTGTGTGCATCTGTGTACAGATGTATCTGTACATGGATGTGTGTAGATGTGTATATATACAGAAATGTGGAAATACAGATAGGTGTGTATGAATACGTGGATATGGATGTGTGTATACAGTGGTGTGTGTATACAAGGATGTGTCTATATGTAGACGTGTGTATACAGACGTGTGTGGATGTGTGTAAAGGTGTGTATATATATGGATGCGTGTATATGAATGTATGTGTACAGATATGTCTACATGTGGATGTAGACGCTCGCAGCTCTTCCTGCTGACAGGCACATCCTAGCACTGGCTCTCTCCAGTGTGCATCCGAGGCTGCGTGGTGGAGTCAGAGCTTCCTCAGGGTGCACATGAACAGGGTGAGCACAGAATTTCTCTCCCAAACCACACTTTGCAGTTAAAGAGAACATTAGTCACAAACGAGTCAGGTCAGCAGGCGTAACCTAGGGCTCTCCAGGCAACCCAGGACCCAAGCCCCACACACCAGGGCAGGGGGTGCCGCACAGAATACTTCCCACATCAACCTTAAATCCCACATGCTTTGAGACAAGTTGAACCCAAGCTCTGGCACTTTGCATTCATGAGCTCATCTGCCTCAGTTTCCTCATCTCGTATGAGGTTACAGACAGGATTTGAAGCAGAGGTTTCATGTCTGCTGGAACAGGCTCCAGAAAGTTCCGGAGCTCCGGCTGTTACTGTAATTGATGAGTCTGGGGCAGATGGAACTAGAATTTCTCCAAAGGCAAATAAACATTTCCAGGCTTCAGAGAGCTCTATAGGGAGCGGCAGGAAGGTCCGAGACAAGGTACAGGCAATCTGTGCTTGCACAGTTAGAAAATAATGAGATGTTCAAGGGCCCCTGGGAGTTCTGGAAATGAGGCAGAAGTCTCAGCTGTCAGGCAGGTGGGGCTTTAGGAGGAAGATGGCTCTCCCCTGACATGGGTCTTCTCCCCACCCAGGCTGACGGCACAGGTGGCAATGGAGAGTGTATTTATGCAGAAAGACATCTAGCCCCGGCTTCAGATGCTCCACTCCAGGCCTCTGAGAAGACACCGGAAACTGAGGCAGAATCGGGTGATCCACTGCTCAATGTGGCCAGTGGTCAAGCCTGGCAGGATCAAGTCTAAAGTTGCTATTTGTACCCTGGCTGGAGTGCAGTGGCGCGATCTCAACTCACTGCAACCTCCACCTTCCAGATTCAAGCAATTTTCCTGCCTCAGCCTCCTGAGAAGCTGGGCCTACAGGCGTGCACCATCACGCCCAGGTAAGTTTTGTATTTTTAGTAGAGACAGGGTTTCACCTTCTTGGCCAGGCTGGTCCCAAATTCCTGACTTCATGTGATCCTCCCACCTCGCCTCCCAACATGCGTATACTTTTTGAAGTCACCGATCTGCTTGAAAAGGGGATGGAAGTTTTAAATCTTCTCCCCAACATGGAGGATACCGATACAAAACTTCAACAGAATGACAAGGGCTTCAAGTGACTAAGTTCCATCCAGGTACCCTTGGGTAAGATCCCTTTAAAAGCACCTACTAAGATGAAAATGAGCCTGGACAACATAGTAAGACCCATCTCCACACACACACACACACACAAAAGAAAAGAAGAAAAAAAGCAGGAAGGCATGGTGACCCAGGCCATGGTCCCAGCTACCTGGGAGGCTGAAGCAGGAGGATCGCTTGAGGCCAGGGGTTCGAGGCTGCAGTGAGCTAGGATCATGCCATTGCACAGAAAACCTTGTAAAAGAAAGAGAAAAGCGGGGGAGACAGAAAAGCCGGGGGGAAGAGGGGGGAAAGGGAGGGAAAGAGGGAGGAAGAGGAAAAGAGGGACTAGAGGGAGGGAGAGAAAGGAAAGAAAAAAGGAAGGAAAGAGGGAAGAAATAAGAAAAACATACAAACCCTGTGGCCAGGGAATTCCACTGTTAAGAATTTACTCTGCAGAGAGAATGGTGTTCACCGCAGAATAACTGTAAGAGAGGAAACCTGGGAAAAACCCAAGAGCCCTTCATTATTAGCCTAGCTGAAAACATTCCATTCCATGGACTATTACGTGGTCATCGGCACTACACGGGAGACGCTGATTTTTTAGGTGGATACATTAACTCCACGTGCTGACTGTGTGCATCGATCATCTCGGAAAAGAATCACCAAAGAAACCCTAACAGTGGTTGGCTTTCCAGAGGGGTGGGAGGGCGGCTTTAAGGCTGCACCAGCACCAACCAATAGAACTTTTTGCAATGAAGACCGTGTTTCCCGGCCACCTGCAGCTGTGGAGCACCTGAAATGTGGCCCACTCAGCCAAAGAACCAAATCCTTCATTTTCTGTAATGTTAATTCATTTAGATTTTTTTTTTTTCTTATTTGAGATGGAGTCTCGCTCCGTTGTCCAGGCTGGAGTGAAGCTGTGTGATCTTGGCTGACCGCAACCTCTGTCCCCCAGGGTCAAGCAGTTCTCCTGCCTCAGCTTCCCAAGCAGACGGGGTTACAGGGGCTCACCACCACATCTGGCTACTTTTTGTGTTTTTAGTAGAGATGGGGTTTCACCAGGTTGGTCAGGCTGCTCTCAAACTCCTGACCTCAGGTAAGCCACCTGACTCGGCCTCCCAAAGTGCTGGGATTATAGGTGTAAGCCGCTATACCCGGCCTCACTTAGATTTCAATGAACGCATATGCCACTGGCTGCCAATCAGGACACTCAGTTCTATGCTCTTTCATAGCTTTTGAACTTTGAATCATTTAAATGCATTGCCTGTTTTTTTAATTGTAGAACTTAATAGAATAGTATTTAGATTGAATTAACCTAAATGAAATCTACAATAGAATCTAAATTGTACCAGTGTGTGCTTGTATAAAAAGATTCCCAAGGGGGTGGGGGTGTGTGTGTGTGTGTTTATGTATTTTTTTTTTTTTTCTTTTGAGTTGGAGTCTCACTCCACTGCCACCCACTCTGGAGTGCAGTAGTATGAACTTGGTCACTCAACCTCTGCCTCCAGGGTTCAAGTGGTTCTCCTGCCTCAGTTTCCCGAGTCACTGGGATTACAGGCACACACCACCACACCCAGTTCATTTTTGTACTTTTAGTAGAGAAGGCATTATACCATGTTGGCCAGGCTGGTCTTGAACTCCACCTCAAGTGATCCACCCGCCTCGTCCTCCCAAAGTGCTGGGATTATAGGCATGAGCCAGCATGCCCAGCCGCAAAGGTGTATTTTTGAGTAAAAAGAGCAAGGTACAAACAAAAAATAGGGAACAGCTGGGGGGGGTGGCTCATGCCTGTAATCCTAGCACTTTGGGAGGCTGAGGTGGGAAGATTGCTGGAGCCCAGGAGGTCGAGGCTGCAGCGAGCCATGTTTGCACCACTGCCCTCCAGCCTGAGTAACGGAGCAAGACCCTGCCTCAAGAAAAATTAAAATTAAGATTAAAAAACCAAAACCTAAGCATGACGATTGGGTTTCATGCTATTGTATGATATGTGCCCCCCTCAAAACTTGTTACGATATCATCACATCACCCATCTGATGCGAAAAAGAAAAAATAAAACCCAGGAACTCAAACTAAAACTATTTGCAAATCTATAGCGTTATGCGTTGTCCTGTGTCTCCCCGAAAGACGCTGAAGCCCTGCGCCGCAGGGTCTGTGGATGCGACCTTATTTGGAAATAGGCTCTTCACATGTGATCAAGCTAAGCTGAGGTGATGAGGGTGAATCCTCATCCTGTGTGCCTGGTGTCCTTATAGAAAGGGGTTGTGTGGACAAAGACACCTACAAAGGGAAGACAATGTCAAGACAGAGACAGAAGACCACCTACAAGCCAAGGAACTCTGGAGGCTCCGAGAATCCAGGAGCGAGACCTGGGACAGACCCTCCCTCACAGCTTTCACAGGAAAAACAAACAAACAATCAAAAACCCCTTGATTTCAGACTCCTGGCCTCCACAACTGTGAGAATAAACCTCTGTGGTTGAAGCCACACAGTTTAGGTACTTTGTTAAGGCAGCGCTGGGAAATGAATGCACATTTCTTGGGGCCTGCATCAATACTTCTGAAGAAAATTTGGGATGTGGCATGCTTGAACTTTCAACTCATACCTTTCTCTACTCTGAATTCTTTGAGAGACAGGGTCTCACTCTGTCACCAGGCTGGAGTGCAGTGGCACAAGCATGGCTCACTACAGCCTCCACCTCCTGGGCTCCGGCAATCCTCTTGCCTCAGCCTCCTGAGTTGCTGAGACTACAGGCACAGGCCACTCTGCCTGGCTAATTTTTTTTTAAATGTTTTGTAGAGACGGGGTCTTGCTATGTTGCCCAGGTTTATCTTGAATGCCTAGCCTCAAGGGATCCTCCCACCTTAGCCTCCCAAAGTTCTGGGATTACGGGTGTAAGCCATCATGACCAGCCGGCTTGCTTTTTTTTGTTGTTGAGATGGAATCTCGCTGTATTGCCCAGGTTGGAGTGCGGTGGCACAATCTCAGCTCACTGAAACCTCCCACCTCCTAGGTTCAAGCGATTCTGCCTCAGCCTCCCGAGTAGCTCGGATTATAGGCACCCACCACCACACCCAGCTAATTTTTTTATTTTTATTACAGGCAGGGTTTCACCATTAGGCCAGGCTGGTCTCGACCTACTGACTTCAGAGATCTGCCCACTTTGGCCTCCCAAAATGCTGGGATTACAGGCGTGAGACACTGCATCCTGAAGTCTTAAAAGCATGTTTTTGTATTATTAATATTCGTTTTTAACATCAATGACAGTGGGATTTTAGCCCATATTTTTCAACTTTATATATTTCTGGGTAACAAGAATTAACACTTGTTAAGTGGCAGGTAGAAGGGGAAGATCCCAGGGGCGGTGGCAATAGGTAACAGGGCCCTGGGATGGGGCAGGAAATGCCCAGGGAGGTGGCAGGTGCAGACACAGATGGGCCAAGGGTGTGGAACAAACCTTGATGTAGTAGACATCCCTGTCATCCAATACCAGCTCCAAGTGACCCATGTGGACGCTCCCGAGAGCCTCCATCTTTCCTGGGTGGGGAGGAGAAATGAGAGTTTAGAGACAAGTGTTCTGAATCTGGATCTGGCCCCTGCATCCCCTTGGGAGGACCGCCTGCTCGTCTTCTCATCTCTGAGCCTAGGGTTCAGAGCCTGTAAAATGGGGCTGGCTTTAGTGCTGATCTCAGGAGGTCATAGACAGACCCACAAGCCAGCTCGCTGCAGGTGCCCGGCCCTGGGTGTGGCACTGAGCGAGGGGTGTGGTGAGCAGGGTGGGGATGTTGTCATTACCGTCCAGCTCGATTTTCTTCCTGGGATGGAGAAGCTTGACCCGGAACTTGCTCTGAGGCAAGCTGTAGCTGACGTCCACCCCGACGTCCCTCGGCACTTCCGACCCGGGCGTGCCCATGAAGATGTGGGCTGTGGCTTCTTGAGGCAACCAGCTGTCCTTCTGGAAACAGCAGAGTCCTCAAGACTGAGCGTTTGCACCTCCACCCTTCAGACATGCACTGTTGTCCTCACAATCTCCCACCAGGAATGTATTGGGCTTGAAAATCACCTGCAGACATTTAAAGCTTTGTACCACAGCCCAGGACCACGTTCACAGCGTCGAAATGTATTCAGCAAATGGCCAGGGAGAAGCAGCTGCAGTGCCCACCCCTGGCACCCGGCACAGACCCCTCCCATCCTTTTTTTCCCGAGACCGAGTCTCGCTCTGTTGCCCAGGCTGGAGTGCAGAAGCACGATCTCGGCTCACTGCAACCTCCGCCACCCCTCCTGAGTAACCAGGATTACAGGCATGCGCCACCAAGCCAAGCTAATTTCTTTTGTTTCATTTTTGTGTATTTTTAGTAGAGATAGGGTTTCACCATGTTGGCCAGGCTGGTCTCAAACTGCTGACCTCATGTGATTCACCCACCTTGGCCTCCCAAAGTGCTGGGATTACAGGCATGAGCCACCGCGCCCAGTCCCTCCCCCTCCTTTTTCCCAGCTCTGTGTCTTTATTCCCCAGCTTCTGCAAGCTCTGCGCCTCCTGGCCGTCACCTGAGGCCTCCAGAACATCGCCCTCCAGCACTGCAGCCAGAGCTCCCAGCACCTCAGCCCAGACGGGAACACACTGTGTAAGGTCCTTGAGCTCCAGGGCTCCCTGTGGGACCAAGCTGAGGCTACAACTTCACCTCAAATTGTACATCTCTCAGCATCTTCCCCTGGCCTGTCCTAATTTATCCTCTCTTACTGGGTCCCCCAGAGCCTTAATAAATCACATATGACCCGGTCTAAGACTTGGGTCTATTTTTGGGAAAATGGAGCCTCAGCCACAAGCTGTGTTCTGAAATCCCACATCGGTGTACGTTCATTCAATACCAATGAGGACGCGCTGCTGCGTGGAAGATGAGTGAGCACAGGACATGCCGAGTCCCCAGCCACACAGAGCCTACGTCCTAGAGAGGAGGCACAGGACCACCAGACACTAGAATGGGTAGGATGGCAGCTGGTGGTGAGTGTGCTGGCAAAGGGGATAGGTTAGGGGCCCCGGTGGGGACACTGGTCTAGACAGGGTGGCCCAGCAAGGCTGCCCCTGAGGGGTCCCATTTAAGGATACTTGAAAGGAGCGAGGGAGGGAGTTAGGTGGATGTCCCGGGAACAGTGTTCCTGGCAGAGAAAACAGCCAGTGCAAAGGCCATGGGGCGGGCATGTGCCTAGCATTGGAAAAGGGGTCAGTGTGTCTTCAGTGCAGTGAGTCTGGAGGCGAGACCGCGAGGGGAGGCCAGCGGGGGAGAGACCACCAAGGGCCTGTGGGCCACAGCATCTGGCTCCTACTCAAAGAGTAACAGGAGCCATGGGGCAGTCTACACAGAGGAGAAGCACGATCCATCTGGGATTTCAGAGGGCGCATCTGGCTGCTGAAGATGGTAAGGAGACCAGAGCAGGAGCTGGGGGATCAGACAGGAGGTCATCAAGTGCGTCCTCTGGACCACGTACTGATGACACAGTGGTAAATAAAACAAACCCTGAGGCTGGGCGTGGTGGCTCACGCCTGTAATCCCAGCACTTTGGGAGGCCGAGGCGGGTGGATCACGAGGTCAAGAGATCGAGACCATCCTGGTCAACATGGTGAAACCCCGTCTCTATTAAACACACAAAAAAATTAGCCAAGCACGGTGGGCGCCTGCAGTCCCAGCTGCTCAGGAGGCTGAGGCAGGAGAATTGCTTGAAGCCGGGAGGCGGAGGTTGCGGTGAGCCGAGATCGTGCCATTGCACTCCAGTCTGGGTAACAAGAGCGAAACTCTGACTCAAAAAAAAAAAAAAAAAAAATCAAAAACCCTGAACTGAGTCACCAGTGAAGAAAACAGACCTTAACCAATCAGCTTCACTAAGAAACAGAAGCGATCAAAGGGATGAAACATGGCTGTCTTAGGTCAAGTCACGAAAAAATGTGATGTGTTCTGGGATAACCAAGGCAGGCTTTGCTGAGGAGGTGACCCCTGAACTGAGATCTGAAGATTGATTCAGAGTTAATGAGCCACACAGCCCCAGCCAGAAAATCAGTCTGTGCAAAGGTCCAGAAGAAACCTACAGCAAGACCAGCGCAGCCCCAGAGAGGAGCCCTACATCCGTTCGGGTGAGCTCAGCACTGACCTGAGGAGACCCACAATCTGGCTAAGAAAGATGGGGCTGTGGCTTAGGGCCCACCTGGGGGTGCAGGGAACAGGCAGCTTCCAGCAGGTACTGTCGGAGCCCCGGGTCCCGCTTCTGTAGCGTCACAGCGGCAAACACAGGCAATGAGAGCAGGTAGGGCTGGCCAGGCACCGGCCAGGTCACTCCAGCGCACAGCTGCCAGCCCCAGGCGTAGGACACTGCAGGGAGAGGTAAGCGGGCAGCAACAGTCAGTGGAGACCCAGATGGCTCCGGGCGTAGGTGCCCACAGCTGCCACGTCAGCAAAGAAAGTGCTTCTGTAATTTTTTCTAAGGAACAGCATCGTGTAGACGTAGATCCTGTGAGGCAGCGGTGAGCAGACCAGAGTTTCTCTACCTCAGCACTGCTGACTTCTGGGGACAGATCATCTCATTTGGGGGGCTGCCCTGTGTGTTATGGGATGTTTCACTGCATTCTAGGCCTCTATCCAGGAGATGCCAGTAACCCCTACCAACAATCAAATATTTCTGCCGATATTACCAAATGTCCCCGGGGTCGGGGGGCGGTAAAAGTGCCCCTGGCTAAGAACCCCTGGTAGACTTTTTTTTTTTTGAGCCTGAGTCTTGCTGTTACCCAGGCTAGAGTGCAATGGCATGATGTCGGCTCACTGCAACCTCCATCTCCTGGGTTCAAGTGATTCTCCTGCCTCAGCCTCCCAAGTATCTGGGATTACAGGTGTGCAACTCCATGACCAGCTAATTTTTGTATTTTTAGTAGAGACAGAGTTTCACCATGTTGGCCAGGCTGGTCTTGAACTCCTGACCTCAGGTGATCCGCCCGCCTCAGCATCCCAACGTGCTGGGATTACAGGCCCGAGCCACCACTCCCGGCCCCTGGTAGACTTTTTAAGAGTGACACGCAGTAATGCGTAGAACACAAGCTCTGGAGCAAGAATGCCTGGTTCAAATTCTAGCTCAGCCACTTCCTAGCTGTGTGACCTTGGACAAATTACTTAACCTCTCTGGGCCTCAATGTTTCTTCTTATTATTATTGTTATTACTCCCTTGACCCACAGTAAGGGCCACAGTGTTTCTCCTCTTAAACTGCTAATGAGAATAGCTCCTGCCTCATGGTGTAGCTGTGAGAATTAGCAGGTCAGTATCTTGAGAACAGTACCGGGCCGACAGTAATGTCTTTGGTACTAACTCTTGCCCCAATTATAAAAATGTGCTTGCTGTCCAGACGTGGTGGCTCACACCAGTAATCCCAGCACTATGGGAGGCTGAGGCGGGTGGATCACCTGAGGTCAGGAGTTTGAGACCAGCCTGGCCAAACTGGCGAAAGCCCATCTCTACTAAAAATACAAAAATTAGCTGGGTGTGGTGGTGGGCACCTGTAATCCCAGCTACTCGGAGGCTGAGGCAGGAGAATCACCGGAAACCAGAAGGCAGAGGCTGCAGTGAGCTGAGATCGCCCCATTGCACTCCAGCCTGGACAAAAGAGCAAAACTTTGTCTCAAAAAAAAAAAAAAAAATTTGTGGGTCAGACGTGGTCACTTACACCTGCAATCCCAACACTGTGGGACGAGGTAGGCAGATTACCTGAGGTCAAGAATTGGAGACCAGCCTTGCCAATATAGTGAAACCCTGTCTCTACTAAAAATACAAAAATTAGCTGTGTGTGGTGGTGTGTGCCTGTAATCCCAGCCACTCAGGAGGCTGACACAGGAGAATCGCTTGAACCTGGGAGGCAGAGGTTGCAGAGAGCCAAGATCGCGCCACTGCACTCCAGCCTGGATGACAAAGCAATACTCCAACTCAAAAAAAAAAAAAAAAAAAGGACAAGTATTTGTTGCAGGAAATTAGAAAACTCAGAATTTTAAAAATTTTTCTGTATTGTATATTATACTTCCATTAGTTTATCTGAAATTCTTAATGCAACTTAAATACAAAAAAAGAAAAATTATCAAGATGCAAAACTTGTTTCTCTTCATTAAATAGAGCCCTCCCCAACCTCACTCCAAAACAAAATTGCAAGATCTGCTACTATGTGACATATTTCCCTCCTGTCTTTTTACCCAGCTGAGGTCACATTCAGTGTTGCTGCCTTTCACTCGGTATTACTGAAGAAGTTTCTCATCCAAACAGCTCACTGATAATGGAGTTTAAAAGTTTCGCGATATCGAAGTCAGGCATGGCAGCTCACGCCTGTAATCGCGCACTCTGAGGGGCTAACGCGGGTGGATCACCTGAGGTCAAGAGTCCAAGACCAGCCTGGCCATTGTAATGAAACCCCATCTCTACTAAAAGTACAAAAATTAGCCGGCCATGGTGGCAGGCGCCTGTAGCCCCAACTACTTGGGAGGCTGAGGCAGAAGAATTGCTTGAACCCAGGAGGCGGAGATTGCAGTGAGCCAAGATCAGACCATTATACTCCAGCCTGGTAACAAGAGTGAAACTTCTGTCTCAAAAAAGAAAAAAAGTTATGCAATATCTCAGTAACTTCCTAACCCACGAGCCAGCAAACATTCTTTGTAAAGGGCCAGATTGTTTGTTTAGTTACCCAGCTAGCTAGCTAGAGACAGAATCCTCCTTGGTGACCCCGGCTTGAGTGCAGTGGCATGACCACAGCTCACTATCACCTCGACCTCCTGGGCTCAAGCGATCCTCCTGCCAGCCTTCCAAGTAGCTGGGACCACTGGTGCATGCCACCATGCCCGGCTAATTTGTTAATTTTTATTTTCGTAGAGACAAGTTCTCATTATGTTACCCAGGCTGGTCTTGAACTCCTGGACTCAAGGAATCCTCTCACCTCGGCCTCCCAAAGTGCAGGGATTACAGGTATGGGCCACCCGCCAGCCAGGTAGTCAATATTTTATGCTTTATGGTCACAGAGTCTAGGCTGCAGCTACTCAGCTCTGCTGTTGGACAAAGTAGCTACAGGTGATATGCAAATGAAGGGGGTGGGGCTGTGTTCCCAAACAACTTTTATTTCCGGACACTGAAATTTCAATTTCCTGAAGTTTTCGTGCTATGAAATATTCATTCTTCTTTTGACTCTTTTTAAGCCACTTAATGTAACAACCTACCCTTAGCTCACTGGTCTTTATAATTGCCCATTTTGCCTACTCCGGAATATTTGAGTTGCTGCCTATTTTTTGTTCTAAATAATGATGCAAAGAACATCTGTGAACACAGATCATTTTTAAGTGATTTTGGTTTGCTTTTAAAGGGTAGAGTTCTAGAAGCATTATCATTGACTAAAGTAGCTGGTAGAGGAAAATAAAGCCAGGCACAGTGGTTCATGCTTGTAGTCTCAGCACTTGGAGAAGCCAAGGCAGGTAGATCACCTGAGCCCAGGATTTCGAGACCAAGCTTGGTAACATGGTCAAAACCTGTCTTTACAAAAAAAAATTAGCTGGGCAGGGTGGCAAGTACCTATAGTCCCAACTACTTGGGAGGCTCAGACGGGAGGATCACTTGAGCCTGGGGAGATGGAGTCCGCACTCTGGTCTGG
>NW_022436991.1:3334190-3337885 GCF_009761245.1 Sapajus apella | reverse complement strand
GAAGGAAGAGGAAGGAGGAGGAGAAGAGGAGGAAGAAAGAGGGAAAGAAAGAAAAGAAAGGAGGCGGAGGAGGAAGAATAAAGAAGAAAGAGAAGGAAGAAGAAGGAAGATGATGATCTCGGGATCCCAGTTCACGATGCCAAAAGGAAAAACTTAAGCTAGAAGCTGAGTCATGCCAACAGCTGCCTTCCCTTTTGTTCATAAGCAGGTAGCTACAGATGAAAGTGTTAAATATTTGCACAGCTATTCTCTGTTCACCTTCTCTTATGTACAGTGCTGATTTACTGAGCAAGGATGAATACCCAAGTGACTCTCCCCCTCCCTGCTCCTTTTCTCTTGCAGGTTGTGGGTTCAGTCACGTGACCGTACCCTCCCTCTTTCCCTTCCAGAGGGCTTTTCTCCTTTAAACCAAGGGAGGGAGAGCATCAGGACAAATACCTAATGCATGTGGGGCTTAAAGCCTAGATGACGGGTTGATGGGTGCAGCAAACCTCCATGGCACATGTATACCCACCTAACAAGCCTGCACGTTCCGCACATGGGTCCCAGAACTTAAAGTAAAATAAAAATAAGTAAACATTGAAGCTTTCAGAATCATCTCTGGAAAAAGACACAGAGCACAGATTGATCTATGGATGTGTGTTCCTGTGGACATGCCAGGTATGTCCTTAACCTTGGCAAAGTAAACTTCGAAATTGATTGAGGCCTCTCTCAGATACTTTTTGGTTTGCAGAACATGAATGCTTTTAGGGCAGGAGAGCAACCCTGGGATCTGGAGCTGGCAACTTTCCCTTCAACCCCGGGATGCCCACCTTGGGAAGACGGCATGGAGGTCCCGCTACCTACCTTCCTCACCAGTACAGGACTGGGCCTCAGAAGGGACAGGGATGTGTCTAAGGCTCCTCACGCCATCCCTGGTAACGAGGTACAGCTGAGAGCTGGGGGGGGAAGACGACAGCGTCAGATGCGTCATTTTCATTCATTCATTACACAAGTAACACCTTGAGCTGCCAGAGCTTGGCACAGGAGCGAATTCTACCCTGAAGGGGACCAGGCTTCAGGCAGTGGACACGCTGGTGGGTGATACTCCACGGGCACAGGGACAGAGGCTGAGGACCACAGATGGTGACAAGTGCTGTGAGAAACCCACACGGAGGATAGCATAGCACAGACTGTCTCAGGGACAGAGCGGGCATTCCCTAACTGTGGTAGGGGGAGTTCTCTGCAGAGGCGACATTTGAGCAGAGGCCCAGAGGATGAGAAGGAGCCACTGTTCCAGACAGAGGACACAGCACGAGCAAAGGCCTGGGATAGGAACGAGGTGGCCACTTTAGGAGTATGGAAAGAAAGCTAGCTGGGGAGTGTCAGGATGGAGGCGGACAGTGAGTGAGGGGCAGGGAACAGGGGAAGGAGGGAGGAGAGAGGAGGAAGGTGGGCAGAGTCCCCATAGGGCAGGACAAGGCCAAAGATGCAGGTAGGTGGGGCAGCCTGGACTCACTCTCATTCCCTCTGAAATTGTCCCTCTCTGAGTCACCTCCCTAAGTGTCACAGACAAGCACACCCCAGAGGGACCCCAGGAAAGAGGTGAGGGTCTGAAAGTTCTCCAGCTGTCACCCCTAGGCTGCCCACAGTCCCTGTCATAGACACATCCACCCTTTACAGTCACAGACATGCACACTCGTGGACACACACGCACTCCCACAAATGCTCACAGACATGAGACACCTCCACTCCCACAATGCTGCTCACTGGCACACTCACTGACATGCAGACACACCCTCATGCACACAGCAGCTCATACACGCCCTCTCATATGCCTGATCACGTGTACTCACAGACACAGGCTCATGGGCGCACAGTGTAACACACATGCGTACTAATGTCACATCCACACCCACGCACACCTCCATGTGCACTCGCAGACATGTGATCACACACTCACATGCATGCACGCACATACACACACACGCTCACATGCTCTTTCGTGCTCATGGTTCCCTGCCTGCTGGCGCAGGGCACCCACCTGAAGCTGAGCAGCTCCACAGCCTCCTCGGGCGTGTTCAGATGCACCTTGAGGTCCCGGCCCTTCTGCATCTGGATCCCTCCATCCAGGCTGGCGGCGCTGCGGACGCTGGTCACCCACCTCAGCCCAGCCTGCCCCAAGGCTCCCGTTGTGCCCATCTGAGCTGAGATCTGGAGCAGG
Organism: Sapajus apella; assembly: GCF_009761245.1. Classification (NCBI taxonomy): domain Eukaryota; kingdom Metazoa; phylum Chordata; class Mammalia; order Primates; family Cebidae; genus Sapajus; species Sapajus apella. The sequence goes on along the minus strand of NW_022436991.1, from coordinate 3,335,682 downwards.
GCACTGAGGGACAGGCACATACCAGCTGCATCTCAAGGGCCCTGGAGCCACACCCACCACCTCCAGCTACCCCTTCCACCACCGCCCCCCGCCGCCCCCCCCCCCCCGCCCCCCCCCCCACCGCCCCCAGCTGCCCCCTCCACCACTATCACCCCACCCACAGGCTTTACGTGCACCAAGCACTTGCCAGTCCTCACCTGCACTCATCCCTCTTACAGATGGGGAAACTGAGGCTCAGAGAGGTGACAGCACCTGCCTGGGTTCCACGACTGGGACAAAGCATGTGGCTGGGACACCTGAACCCTGGCTGTCTAAGTCTCAGCCCAGGCTCTTCACCCCACAGAGCACCAGCCTAGGGCGTCCACGTTCCCCATGTCAGACCCAGGACCCCAGAACAGCTCAGCTGAGTGGCTGGGGACAGATGCTCAGCAGTGCCGCAACAGGTTCTGGAATCAGACCCAATATTGCACGCATTCTGCTCAGGCGCTCTGGTGCCACGTGCCCCAGGCTTTTGGCATCCTCGCCTTGAGCTTTGGTTTCCTCACCTGTCAGTGGGAGTAAGAAGCACCAGCCTTGCTGGTTTGGGAGGGGGTCGCACCAGTTCAGTGAGCTCAAGGCTAGCTCCTCTCCTCCCTTCTGGGTGGGGTGGTTGGAAGGGCATAGACTTGTGGCATTAGACCAGAATACCAGCCGCCTGGCACTGCTGTGTAACCTCGAACCCATGACCAGACCTCTCTGAGCCTCAGTCTTCTCATCTGTAAAGTGGATCTAACCACCCAGCATCCCTACACACAGTCTCTTGGCACAGGTGGTCTGCAGAATAGGGATCCCCTTGGACTGTGTGGATGTTCCCTGCATCCCCCAGGTCGCTGCAGCCCTCTGTAGGAGTGGAATCCCACCCCCTAACCTGAGCCAGGTCCCAGGAGCCAGCTACCTGGGCTTGACATAACCATTCACAGAGAAATCCGAGCGCTGCTGGAAGTCGGCGATTCCTCGGACCCGGATGCTGATGGCGGCCGAGGCATTTAGGGTCAGCTGAGCAGGGAGGCCAGACACTGTGGGAAAGGCCAGCTCCTCTGCGGCCAGGCTCAGCCTCCGGTTCATCTGTACCTCTTGCCCCTGCAGCCAAGAAACCGTAAGCGGGGCCAGGCGCAGTGGCTCACACCTGTAACCCCAGCACTTTGGGAGGCCAAGGCAGGTGGATCACTTAAGCCCAGCAGTTGGAGACCAGCCTGGAGAACAGGGGAAAACCCCATCTCGACTGAAAATACAAAAATTAGCTGGCATGGTGGCACATGCCAGTAATTCCAACGACTCAGGAGGCTGAGGCACGAGAATGGATTGAACCCAGGAGACGGAAGTTGCAGTTGAGCCAAGATCACACCACTGCACTCCAGCCTTGGAAACAGAGCAAGACTCCATCAAAAAAAAAAAAAAAAAGAAAGAAAGAAAGTACGTTAGAACAATAACATTATGATCTCATTTCTGTAAA
>NW_022436991.1:3324572-3333790 GCF_009761245.1 Sapajus apella | reverse complement strand
GGAAAGGAAGGGAGGGGAAGAGAGGGAAAGGGAGGGGAGGGGAGGAGAGGGAAAAGAAGGTGAGGGGAGGGGAGGATAAGGGAGGGGAGGGGAGGGGAAGGAATGGAAGGGGAGGAGAGGGGAGGGGAAGGGAGGAGAGGGGAGGGGAGGGGAGGAGTGGGGAAAGGAAGGGAGGGGAAGAGAGGGAAAGGGAGGGGAGGGGAGGAGAGGGAAAAGAAGGTGAGGGGAGGGGAAGGGAAGGAAGGGGAGGAGAGGGGAGGGGAGGGGAGGAGAGGAGAGGGGAAGGGAGGGGAAGGAGAGAAAGAAACCATCAGGAGGCACGTGGCCACCCCTGCTGTGAGCCAGGCACCTTTTGAGTACTGAGCACAAGAGATTTCATTTGTCCTCAAAGGGCAATAGTGCCAGTTTCCAGATGGGGAAACTGAGGTCACAAAGATAAACGGCCCACCAAGGCCCTGTAACTAGAAAGGGATGGAGCCAGGTTTGAACCCAGGCAGTTTGCTTATGAGAAAAGGTTAGGGGTCAGGTTCAGCAGGTGAGGAGGAGCGTGGATGCTGTCTAAGGTTGCAGGCAGTTAGTCTAGACCAGGCAAGCTGGAACCCTGCTCGATTTTCAACATATTGGCTCCTTTAACACAATTGCTCTATGAATGGATATTCTGCATTTTTTATTTTGTTTTGTTTTGAGATGGAGTCACTCTGTTGCCCAGGCTGGAGTGTGGTGATGCAATCTTCGCCCGCTGCAACTGCTGCCTCACGGGTTCAAGCAATTCTCCTGCCTCCACCTCCCAAGCAGCCGGGGCTACAAACACCCACCACCGTGCCCAGCTAATTTTTGTATTTTTAGTACAGGTGGGGTTTGGCCATGTTGGCAAGGCTGGTCTCGAACTCCTGACCACTGGTCCCAGCCTCCCAAAATGTTGGGATTATAGGCATGAGTCACCTCGCCCAGGCAGTTGTTTTGTTATTTTTTATTAGCCCCATTTCACAGATGCAGAAACTAAGGCCATGGTAAGTGAATCAGTAGGTTCTAGGAGGTAAGCAACAGAGCGGGGATTTGACCTTCAACAGCCTGGCTCCAAATTTCATGCTCTTAAGTGCTTTGCCAAAGTGTCACAGTGCAGATTTCAAGGACAGGGGCTGGCAGAAGCTACCTTCAGGAGCTTGATGGCGAGCTCTGCCAGGCTCAGCGACCGGTGCTTCACGTGACTCCCCGTGGCCCCACAGTTCACAAAACTCAGCTCCTGCCCCAGCACCTTCATGCTCAGCTGGCATCGCAGAGGCTGCTGGACCCCACGCCTCTGGGTCACCTGCGGGAGAACCGAGACAGGTCACAAAGAACAGGGTCAGGATTAGCAAGGCGATACAGTTGGCTGCATCCCTACTCAAATCTCATCTTGAAGCTCCCACAATTCCCACATGCTGGGGGAGGGGCCCAAGGGAGGTGACTGAATCATGGGGGCGGGTCTTTCCCATACTGTTCCAGTGCCAGTGAATGGGGCTGTCACTCTGCACAAGTCCTCTCTTCCTTTGCCTGCTGTCATCCATGTAAGACGTGACTTCCCCTCCTTGCCCTCCACCGTGATTTTGAGGCCGCCCCAGGCAGTTGGAACTGTAAATCTATTTAATCTCTTTCTTTTGTCAATTGCCCAGTCTCAGGTATGTCTTTATCAGCACCGTGAAAATGAACTAAAACACAGGGCAAAGCGCCTGTACTTTGGGAGGGGGAAGGGGTGGCTGGTGAGCAAGGTCAAGAACTTGTGGGATCCAGATGAGGCTTGCAAAACTGGCTGCTAGAGCATGAACCAAATCCCAACCCCAGACGTGATTTCTCTGACTTGCACAGTAGTGCCCAACGCCGACAGAGTGCGTCTATGTTTTCATCAATGTTCTACTTTAGCGTGATTTTACATTTATGGAAAAGCTGAAAACTGGTTGGGCGTCGTAGCTCATGGCTCTATTCCCCGCACTTTGGGAGGGTGAGACAGGAGGACCGTGTGAGGCCAGGAGTTTAAAACGAGCCTGGATAGCATTTCGAGACCCTGTCTCTACAAAATAAAAAATAGTAATTAAAAATAATAGCCAGGTATGGCGGCACCCGCCTGTCCTCCCAGATGCTTGGGAAGCTGAGGTGGAGGATCACTTAAGCCCAGGAGTTCAAGGCTGCAGAGAACTACGATCGTGCCACGGCGCTCCAGCCTGGGCAACAGACAGAGCAAGACCCTGTCTCTGAAAACAAGGAAAACAAAGACAGTCTGCAAAGACGGTACAGAGTTCCCACGCACCCCTCCCCTGGTTTCTGCGTGGTCAGCATCCTCCGTCACCAGAATGCATGGTGCAAACTAACCAACCCGTGTCGATATGTTTCTAGTAACTACACCCCAGGGGCCATGTAGATTTCACCAGTTTTCCCACTAATGTCCTCTTTCCATCCCAAAATCCAATCTAGCAAACCCCACGGCATGTAGTTGCCATGTCTCCCTGGTCTCTGGTTTATGACAGTTTTTCAGTCTTTGATCGTTGTTCATGCCATGTACATTGTTTATAAGTTGAATTTGTAAATTGGGAAATTTTAAACAAAAGTGGAAGATCTTATATGAAACTCAGCTCTCTGGCTTCTCTATAAAGAAAAACACTGGGCGGCTCACCCTCCCCACAACAAGGGGCAACAAGAAGGCAGAGCTGAGCAGGGGCTGCCACTTTAGCTGAGCATGGGCTTCCTCTGTCTGCCACGGTCCCCACCACTCCCTATTGTCTCTGCAACACTGAGGCCAAGTGTCTGCTGCCATTCATCACTGTGCTCATGCAGAGTATTTCTCGGGGTGTGAGTCTCTAGGAAAAGTGAGGCAACAACAGAACAAGGGGATTGTGCGTTCTAAGAAAGCCTGTTTGCATCTAGCCCACCTCCCTCCTTCAAGCCTCTTGCCACCCGCAGCTCTAGTCCAAGATGCTTTTAACAGCAGGGATTACGGTCCTCTCAGGCCCTGGGTTTACACTTGGTGGTTAGGAAACATGTGGCCAAGTGAACCAATGCCCCAGCCATCCACCTTGGTCACTATGAGATGTACATGGCAATGACACTTTATAAAAGTAAAATGTAGCCAGTAATCTAAAAGTCCATTGATGGGAAAACGATTGTGTCAACTGAGGTCCCCACCCATAGAATGAATATTAACATACCTGTGTATGGCGAGCTTCTACTAAGAAAATACTCAAGAGATAATAATTACAGAAAAAGCAAGCTAAAGATACATACACCTTAAGACTAAGCAATTTCACTCCTTGGCCTCCTCCATATAGCATGGAACAGGTAAATACAAATATCTTTATGAAGAATTTTGTTGTGCTATTATCTTAGGGTTGAATCAGGGCCGAGATAGAGGCAGAGGCAGGTGAGATCTGGGGATCTCTTAGAGATCAGAATTTGTCTGAGAGACACAGAGCCTACAGTTCACCCAGAAACGGGGCTGTATCTAAGAGGACAGGGGCTAGAATTGGCGAGTCTGAAAGTTTTTTCAAGTGTATGTGTGAGGGCAAGGGTAGCTATAAAGCCATTCTCCTTCCTCCCCCTATACCTTCTCTAGCTCCCAAATAGAAGGGCAGGGACCCCTGAGAAGGGAACAGAGTCACAATTCCCCCAAGTTCATCTGATCCCCACAGAGCTTCCAGCAGACAATGAGCTGGGCATATGCCTCGGTGCTGCCTGACCCCTTCCCCAGCTCAGAGCTTCTTCTCTCCACCTATGCCCGACAGGTATGAATACATACATTCCCTAAGACCTAAGAGTCTTCATCACTGTCTCTAATAGCCAGCAACTCATGGATACACAAATTGTTGTACGGGCACACAACGGAATACGACACAGCTATGAAAATGAACAAATTATAAGTACACACTGCAGTATGGAGAAATCTCACCAATTTTAAACCAAAGAAGTCAGGCACAAAAAGGATTACAGGAGCAGCACTATTCACAGTCCCTGAACAGCAGAAACAACCCAAATGTCCATCAACGAATGAATGAATGAACACATGTGGCACATCTGGGCCATTTGAAATAGGAGTCGGCCTTAGGCAGGAATGGGGTACTGAGCTGTGCTGCAGTGTGGGTGAACTTCCAAAACACCAGGCTAAGAGAAAGAAGTCAGACACAAAGGTCACGTATTTTATGGTTCCATTTGTATGAAATATCCAAATTAGGTAAATCCAGAGAGACAGGAAGCATACCAGTGGCTGTGAGAGGCTAGGAGGAGGGGATGCTGGGGACCGATTCTTTCATGGGTATGGGGTTTCCTTTGCAGGTGATGAAAATGTTCTGGAACCAGACAGAGGTGCTGACGGCATGACACGGTGAATGTACTAAATACCACAGAATTGTTCATTTTTAATTTTTATTATTTTTTTTTATATGGAGTCTCACTCTGTCACCCAGGCTGGGGTGCAGTGACGCGATCTCGGCTCACTGCAACCTCTGCCTCGCAGATTCAAGTGATTCTCCTGCCTCAGCCTCACAAATAGCTGGGATTACAGGCATGCACCACCATGCCTAGTGATTTTTTTGTATTTTTAGTAGAGACGGGGTTTCCCCATGTTGACCAGGCTGGTCTCAAACTCCTGAGCTCAAGTTATCCACTCATCTTGGCCTCCCAAATTCGGGATTACAGACATTAGCCAGTATGCCCAGCCAACCGTTTGCTGTAAAATGCTTATTTTTACACATGAGAATTTTATCTCCTTTAAAAAAGAATACAGAGTGAATGATTCTATTTACATAATGTTTACGAAAGAAGCTGGATGTGACTTCTACTGGCAACCAGGTTGGATTGGATTCAACCTCCTACATGGAGCAGCTGCGGACCCAGATGGCCCAAGACACAGACATCAGGCACCCCAAGACGATGAACCCCAAGAGATGAAAAGGAGCGAGGTGAGCCCAGCTTCCTGCCCAGAGTGTCCACGCTGCGGTGCAGGGAGGGGAATGGAGGCCGAGTCGGGGGACTCGCTGCGCTGAGGAGCTGAGGGTCTGGGGAGACCCTGGCAGCTGGCTTCGCAGGGCAGGGTGGCAGAGAGGAGAGAGTGCACAGAGAGCATGCTCAGAGGTCTACACAAGGTCCTATGAGAATCTCTAGTGTCCCATCGGGCAAAAATTTCTGAGCTGTAACAGCCAAAGCACTATCCATCAAAGAAACTAGTAAACCTGACTTCATCAAAATTAAGACTTCCTGGTATTTTTTGAAAGACACCATTAAGAGAACAAAAAGACACACCACAGACTGGGAGAAAGTATTTCCGAGTTACAGATCTGATGAAGAACTTGTTTTTGGTCAGGTGTGGTGGGGTCACACCTGTAATCCCAGCACTTTGGAAGGCCGAGGCCAGAGGATCACTTGAGGCCAGGAGTTCAAGACCAGCCTGGGCAACAGAGTGAGACCCCATCTCTACAAAAAGAGAGAAAAACTTAGCTACGTGTGGTTGCACCACCTGTAGTCCCAGCTACTCAGGTGGCTGAGGCAGGAAGACCATTTGAGCCCAGGAGGTCAAGGTTGCAGTGAGGTATGATCACACCACTGCATTCCAGCCTGGATGACAGAACCAGACCCCAAGTCAAAAAAAGAAAAAACAACTTGTTTCTGGAATATAGAAAAAATTCTCAAAACTCAATAATAAGAAACAATTCAACAAAATAAGATGAGCGAAAGATTTCTTCGTACACTTCACCAAAGAAGATATACCATAGCATGTAAGCACGTGAAAAGATGATCAATGTCATCAGTCATTAGGGAAATGCAAATTAAAGCCATGAGCTACTACTACACCCTATTGGAATGGCTAAAATTAAAAAGTCTAACCATACCAAGTGCTGGTGAGGATGTGGAGAAACTGTAACTCACACACTGCCAGTGGGAATGCAAAAATAGTACAACCACTTGGGAGAACTGTTGAGCAGCTCTGGAAAAAACTAAACATATACCTGCCATATGATCCAGCCATACCTACTAATTATTCAAGAGAAACAAAAGCACATACCCAAAGACTTGTACATATATAATTCATAGCAGCTTTATTTTAAATAGCCAAACCCTGGAAACAACTATAAAGTCTACCAACAGATGAATGGAAAAACAAGCTGTGGTATATCTATACAATGGAATATCATTTAGCAATAAAAAGAAATAAACTACATTATACCCTACAATGTGGATGAGTCTCAGAAAAATTATACTGACTAAAAGAGGGCAAACAAAGAACATTATATGCTTTTCTAAAAAAGGACATGGTGGTCAGGTGCAGTGGCTCACACTTATAATCCCAGCACTTTGGAAGGCCAAGGCAGGAGGACTGCTTGAGCCCAGGGAGGTTGATACCAGCCCGGACAACATAGTGAGACCCTACCTCTACAACATTTTTTTTAAAAAAACTAGATAGGCATGACAGCACATGCCTATAGTCCCAGCTACTCTGGAAGCTGAGGTGGAAGGATTGCTTGAGCAGAGAGGCAGAGGTTGCAATGAGCCGAGATCACACCACTGTACTCCAGCCTGGGTGACACAGTAAGACTGTCCCAAGAAAAAAAAAAAAGGCATGTGTGATCTAGTTTACATAATATTCTAGAAAGTAAAAGACTCTACAGTGACAGAAAGCCTCTCACTAGTTTCTGGGGACAAGAAGCAGCAGAAGGAAGGGATTACTAAGGATCTGGAAGAGACTTTTGGGGTGACAGGTATGTTCATAAGCTTTACCATGGTGATGATTTCTTGAATATGTACATGGGTCAGAATGTATCCAGTTGTACACCTTAACCATGTACTACTGTTCACCGTGTGCCAATTAGACATCAACAAAGCTGATTTTTAAAAAGCAGAACTCATTGATGCTGCCCTAAGTCAGAAGAATGGTACCCCAGTTAAGGATGGGTATTAACAAGAGCGGGGGACAAGGCAGAGGCTGGGGGCTAAAGATGGTCTGCGTGCTGGTGACATGGGCATGTTGAGATGGTGGACGGGAGAGCTGTACACTTACAACTTAGGGTCTTTCCCGTGCACAGGATCGATTTTGATCAACACCTTTTCCAAATAAAGCCAACTATGAGCTGACTATTCAGATCTGGACCAGCCACTTAGTTCTGCAAGGAGTCGGCAGGGTCAGAATTCACAAATACCCAAGTTTCAGGTTCCAAAGCCCAAGAATGAAGCGGGGTGGGCCTGCCTGGTGGAGCAGGGTGTGTGTGGCCACCTCTCTTACCTTCTGCTGAAGGTCTCTCATCCTTCTAGCTCTGTCTCCTGGACACTTGGGACTGGCTGGCCGTGATGCAGGCCCAGGTTCCGGTCCTGGGGGCTTCTCTGCCTCGGCCTCTCTTCCGTCTTCCTGACCCCAGAATGACTTCCTGCCAAACAGCCTGCGAGCAATTTCCTCAGCATTTTCCAGCCGGAGCCCAAGCTAAGAAGAGAAGCCAGGGGCTCAGGAAGGAACAATTTAATCACAGGGGTGATGACAAGCTGTCAGACTGGGGATATGAATGACAGACCCAGAAGCCTTGAGCAGGGCACTGCAGGCTCCCTGGTGCCCACCTGGACTCAGGTTCAGGGACACAACCTTGGGAAATCCATCACTCTGTGTATCTACTTGGTACACACCACACGGGAAAAATTCTTGCTGACTCTTTTAGGCTTGGATCAAATGTCACCACCTCCAGGAAGCCCCCCTGAACTCTCATGTCACTTTCTTCCTACCTCCTCTGCCCTACACACAATATACTCAGACTGGAAAGTGTATCTCCCTCGCAAGATCCATGATAAGGGCAAGGACTCATGTCTCAATCACTAGATACCTGCCCAACTTGGCCTGGGGCGGTTCTCAAAATTTGATAGGTGGATAAATGGATCCTTCCTTCTGTCCCTCCTGCCTTCCACCTACCCTTCTGTCCTTCCCATCCATCCCCCCCCCTTTTTTTTTTTTTTTTTTTTTTTTGTTGTTGTTGAGATGGAGTCTCACTCTATCACCCAGGCTGGAGTGCAGTGGCACAATCACAGCTCACCGCAACCTCTGCTGCCCAGGCTCAAGCAATTCTCCTGCCTCAGTCTCCCTAGTAGCTGGGATTACAGGTGCCTACCGCCCTGCCCAGATAATTTTTTGTATTTTTTAAATAGAGACGGGGTTTCACTATCTTGGCCAGGCTGGTCTTGAACTTCTGACTTCGTGATCCACCTGCCTCAGCCTCCCAAAGTGCTGGGATTATAGGCGTCAGCCACCAAACCCAGCCACCTTCCATCTTTTCTATCCTTTGTCCTATCCGTCCTTAATTCCTCTTCATCCACCTGCTTTTCCTTTCTTATGGACACCTCCTCTTCCTTCCATCTATTCTTTCTTCCCTCTTTCCATCCAGACATCTCTGATGGTGTTTGCAGACAAGTCATCAGAGTCCAGCTCTTGGCAATGACTAGTGGGTGGATGGATGGATAATGGATGGATGTGTGACTCAGAGGATGGACTGATGGATGGATGTGGGTGGACATCGCTGGCTAGGTGGATGAAAGATGGCTGAGTGGGAGAACAGATGAATAGATGAGTAGGTGAGACAGTAGACAGAGATGGATGGGAAATTACATGGATGGCTGGTCAGACAGATGGAAGGGTCAGTATGTGCATGGATGTGTAGGTGGGTGGAAAGATGAATGAGTGAATGGATGGGTGGGTAGGTGGGTGACAGATGGGTGCTTTGGTAGATGGATGAATGAACAGATGGACGGATAGATAGGTAGGTGGATGAATGATAGGTGGGAAGATGGATGAGGGGTGGGTAGCTGGGTGGATGGATGATGGGTGCATAGATGGATGCATGATGGATGGATGGATAGATGGTGGGTGGGTGGGTGGGTGGATCAATGAGTGATGGGTGAATGAATGATGGGTGGGTGGATGGAGGATAGGTGCATGGGTGAATGGATGATGAGTGGGTGGGCAGATGGATGGATAGATGATGGATAGGTGGGTGGGTAAATGGGTAGATGGATGAGACAGATGAATGGGAGAGATGTGAGTGGATGGACAGATGAGCAGGTGAATGAATGAATGGATGGAAGGAGGGATGGAGGGAAGGAGGGAGGGAGGGATAGGGAGGGATGGAAGGACGGATGGAAGGAGGGATGGATGGAGGAATGGATGGAGGGATGGATGGGAGGGAGGGAGGGATGGATGGGAGGGAGGGTGGAGGGAAGGAGGG
>NW_022436991.1:3314912-3324562 GCF_009761245.1 Sapajus apella | reverse complement strand
GAACGGGGAAGAAAGGAGACAGGAGAGAAGAGAAGAGTCCCCTCCAAGTTGGCTCCCAGGTTGCCAGACGCTAGGAGTAAGAAGAAACATCAGTACATTCTGCGCACTCACAGAGTGGGGTCTGGCTACTACCACGGGGCCATACCCTGACACAGGGTCAGACACCAGATGCGTCTTCTCGCCCCTCCCTGGCCAAGATGGGAAACAGCCTTAAGCCTTTGCAAGAAGAGAGGGAGGCTGGGACAGAGGGTCACACACACCCACCTCTGCTGACAGGCAGAGAGGAGGTGCCCAGAGCACCCCAGCCCCAACCTCCGACCCCCAGGCTTCCCAGAAAAGCTGAGGCGGTTTAGGGGACTTAGCTAGCAAGAGATTCCCTTTTTGATTTTCTATTTAATTACAACAAAGAGGCAGTCTCAGTGTGGGCTAAGCTCTCTTCTTAACGTAGGGAAAACAGTCCTAAAAATTCACAGCCTTCAGGAAGCCACAGAATCCTGGACAATTTAATAACATAGTGTTTCCACCAGGCGCAGTGGCTCATGCCTGTAATTCCAGCAGTCTGGGAGGCTGAGGTGGGCAGATCACTTGAGGCCAGGGGTTTGAGACCAGCCTGGCCAGCATGGTGAAACCCCGTCTCTACTAACAAAAATACAAAAATTAGCCAGGCATGGTGGTGCACACCTGTAGTTCCAGCTATTCAAGAGGCTGAGGCAGGAGAATCGCTTGAACCTGGGAGGCAGAGGTTGCAGTGAGCTCAGATCGCACCACTGTACTCCAGCCTGGGCGACAGGGCGAGACTCCATGCCAAAAAAAAAAAAAAAAAAAAGCTGTGTTTCATTACCCGCCTCTGGGTGTACAGTATTTCTTTTTAGGAGTACCTTCTCTCTACAGGGAGTTAAATTGATTTTCTATTAATGGTACTGATAAATTTTTTAACATAATATAAATTACAAAGAGCCAATTTAAAGAAAAGATGAAAGTATTCAGTCGAATGCCATAAAATAATTGGCAAGACTTTTCCAACAAAAGCAGCAGGTACTATTGAAATATGGCAAAACAAATTTTTGAACAAGCAGCATGTAACTTTTTTTTGAGACAGGGTCTCACTCTGTCACCGAGGCTGGAGTGCAGTGGTGCAATCATGACTCACTGCAGACTCGACCTCCTGGGCTCAAGCAATCCTCCTGCCTTAGCCTCCCAAAGTGCTTGGGTGAGCACTTTGGGTTTCAGCCACCACACCCGACTGGCATGTAAACATTTGACCCTTTGACACAACATCTGATCCATATGCTGTCGGGAGCTGGGGCTCCAGGGTCCCCCAGCCTTTGTGTTCCCAGACCAGGACAGGGGCTGCCAGAATGGCCATACCTGAGCGGAAGGTGACATCAGAATAGGATGAGTGTTTCCACATTTCCGGGTGGAACTCCTGGCTGAGGATGTCCTCAGGGAGGGTGTCCCGGAGGGCTCGTTTCAGGGGGTCGTGCGTCTCCAGCAGCTGCAAGAGGTGACTCCACACAAAAGAACCCACTGGAATAGAGTCGTGGCCAGTGGGGAGGGGCCATCAGGAAAGTGCCAGGAATGCTGTCCAGAGCAAAGGCCCTCCCGACCCCCGATGCAGTCCTGCAATTCCCACACACGGGGGCTTCTCAGGAGCCTGCCTATGGAGACCTATGTCTGCTCTCAAGAAAGAGCAGCAATGAAGAGTCATGCCTGAACAGAACTTGGAAATTCAGCCCGTGCATGGAACTCTGACGCTTTCCAGAAGACAAAGGAAGGTATTACAGGCTCGAAAGTCAGACCTGAGTCTGGACCGGGCGCGGTGGCTCATGTCTGTAATCCTAGCACTTTGGGAGGCCAAGGTGGGTGGATCACGAGGTCAAGAGATCCAGACCATCCTGGCCAACATGGTGAAACCCCGTCTCTACTAAAAATACAAAAATTAGCTGGGCATGGTGGCGCATGCCTGTAGTCCCATCTACTCGAGTGGCTGAGGCAGAACAATCACTTGAACCTGGGAGGCGGAGGTTGCAGTGAGCTGAAATCACACCACTCTCTCCAGCCTGGTGACAGAGCGAGACTCTGTCTTTAAAAAAAAAATCCCAGCGACTCAGGAGGCTGGGGCAGGAGAATTGCCTGAACCCAGGAGGCGGAGGTTGCGGTGAGCCGAGATCGCGCCATTGCACTCCAGCCTGGGTAACAAGAGCGAAACTCCGTCTCACAAAAAAAAAAAAAAAAAAAAAAAAAAAAAAAAAGCTGTGTGACCTCAGGGGGGTCCCTCTGTCTCTCTCAGCCTCAGTTTCCTCATCCGTGAAAATGGGAAGTCAGATCTGATTTCAAACCCTGGTTTCACCATGTACCAGCGTTGCCTGAGATGGTCACGCCAGCTCTTGGAACCATAGTTTTCTCATGTGAAAAAGGAACTAACAAAGTACCTCACAGGGCTCTTTGGGAAGATCAGTTAAAAGCAGAGCCTGGACCTAGAAGACTAAGTATGTTTCAGGATTGACTGGTGAAGTGTGACATGTGATCCATGAGGGTCCCTGGAGGGATAAAGACCAAATGAGAGCCTCATGCGACTGAGTCCAACGGTGAATATTAGAGTCCTGCAGGGAACCCCCAACCCTCGCCATTGTCCCAGGCTCTCAGAAGGTCCAGCCAGGGGCTTCTGGAACAATCTATCACAGAATAGAGCAGAATACGGGTTTTTAGGCATAAGGTGTCCACTCATTCCCACTGGGCAATACGTCAGGTGGTACCCCAGGGCCACTGTGGAGGCTGAGCCCCTCGGCTGATCCCGAGGAGGGGTGTAGCACACTTCATACCCCATGCCTGAAATTGCCAACAGAGACAGCTGTGTCTTTGAATAGTGCCGTCTCTTCAGAAGGTAATTCAACAACATCACATCAGACTTTTCAACGTGCATACCCTTTGCCTTGGCAACTTATCTTCTGGGAAATTATCCTAAAGTGAGATTAACTCAAGGGACAAAGGTAGCTGTGCAGGAAGATTTGTGGCTGTTGTTTCTAATGGCAGAAGACCAGAAACAGCCTAAATGCCTATCAGCGGAGACTGGTAAAATGGATTATGGTACAAACATCCAGCAGAACACCGACACAGCCATAGATGAGAATGTATAAGTACCATAGATGAGAGATGAGCTCCCAGACATGTTGAAGCCAAAAGGAGCAGGCTGGGCCCAGTGGCTATCACCTGCCATCCCAAGCACTTTGGGAGGCTAAGCTGGGCGGATACCTGAGGTCAGGAGTTCCAGACCAGCCTGGCCAACATGGCAAAACCGTCCCTACCAAAAAAACACAAAAGTTAGCCTGGCATGGTGGCATATGCCTGTAATCCCGGCTACTCAAGACGCTGAACCAGGGGAATTGCTTGAACCCAGGAGGTGTTGCAGTGAACTGAGATTGTGCCACTGCACCCCAGCCTGGGTGACAGAGTGAGACTCTGTTTTTAAAAAAAAAAAAAAAAAAAAAAAAAGGAGCACAACAGCAAGTAGAACATGATCCTGAGATGCTGTTGTTAAGGAGATACATGAGTATGTTCATCTATGTATTACAAGTTCTGATGTGATACTCAGGAGAATTTGGTGATGGTTCTAATGGCAAAAGACCAGAAACAGCCTAAATCAGAATCAGGTCCCATGGGGGACCTGGTTCACAGTGAGTATCTTCAGGACACAGGAAGATATTGGGGGGAAGAGGAAAGAGGACTAATTTTTCTCATTTGTCCCTTGCCTATGCTTTAAAATTTTGACCATGTAGCTATACTGCATTAATAATAGCAGCAGTGGTGATAACAACATTAAAAGCAACAGTCACACATATGGCACTTACTATGTGTTCTAAATGCCTTTGTGTATTAACTCATTTTATGCTTGCATCACTATGAGGGAGGTATTAGCATTATCCCTATTTTATAGGTACAGAAATGGAGGCTCATGAAGGTTTTCTTACTTGTCCCAAGGCATACAGGAAGGAAGTGGTAAAGCTGGGATTTGAACCTGGGCTCTCAGGTTCCAACCTCTCACTCCACTGTATATTATGGAAATTTTTTTAACAATCAGTTGAACTTATTTTTTTGAATTTATATCTTTGGGTTCAGGTGCTAGTATAAAGGGAATTGTCTCCTTCCATAAGAGATCTCAGATTTGCACATGCTGTCCCTCTTCTTAGGTCTCCCTTTAGATACTGTGTCATGATCTGGCCAGAGCTAAAAGAGGCCTCTCTGACTCCCATCACATTTTACAGATGAGGAAACTGAGGAACAGAGAGGAGAAGTAACCTCTTCAAAGTCATCCAGCAGCAGAATGGGGACTGGAATTGCCATGTAGCGGAGGGAGGAATACACAGCCCCTCATCTAGACAGTATGGTAGAGAAACAGGGGGACAAGAATACAGAAGGATGCCAGAGGCGTGGAGGATGAGGATGCTCTCAACAGCCCTGCACTCTCCGGGAGGTGCCCTATCAGCCCACCCCTGCCTGCCCACACCCCTCCCACACACACATCCATGGCTCACCCTGGGTGGACAGCTCGCCTGCCTGGGTGCGCCGCACCTGAGCAAACACCTCTTCACTGGGGCATCTCATCAGGGCCAGGTAGGCATTGATACGGATCTCAACATCCTCCTCCGGGGATTGGTACAGATGGGAGAGCGCTGATCGCTGGCTTGGGCAGAAGGCAGGCCATCACCAAAGGCCCACCTACCTCCACCCAGGAGGATGATGTCCCTGGCTCCAGCAGGTGAACGTGCTGCCTAGCCCCAGCTATGCTGATATCCCCACCGTAGGAGGCTTCCCTGACACACTCTCACCTGTGGCCTAGTTGTGGGAGGTAGCAGAAGTTCACTGACCTTGTCTAATTCCCAGTCTCTACCAGTCCCAGCCTAGCGCCTCATCAACTCCCCAACAAATGGGCATGGCTACAATCCAATAAAACTATTTACAAAGATAGCACAGTGTCCTGCCACACGGGAGGTCTTTAAATGTCTTGCCATTCCTGGGTCCCTTCCTAAGCAAGCCACCTCCCCATACTGTGACTCCCTCAATACCTACTGGCTGCCTCCACAATCAGCTACCCACCCACCCACCGTCCTACCCACTCATCTATTCATTCACCCATCTACCCAACTGTCTATCCACCCACCTATCATCCATCCACCCACCCATTCATCCATGTAACAAATATTAACTGAGCAGCAACTGTGCACTCAGCACTGTGCTAAGTGACAGCCATAAGCAAGTCCAACCCAGCCCCTGTCCACCTGAAGCTGGCATTCTAGTGCAGGGAGACAGTCAATGAGATTAGCATGTGAAATATGTAAAAAGTTAGGTGGTAATAAACCCTATGGAGGGAAAAATAAAATGGGGAAACAGAACCAGAGCCCTGGGGGATCAGGGAGGTTCAATTTCAAGTGAAATTGTCAAGGGAGACTGCACAGTGAAAGTGACTTTTAAGCTAAGACCTACAGGAGGTGAAAAAGAAAGGGACATCAAGGGGAAAAGTGTACCAGGAAAGGGGACAGCATGTCCAATGGACCTGGGGCAAGAGAGGGTCACAAGTGTTTGCGGAAGAATAGAAAGAGGAATGTGCTGTGGAGGAGGGGTGAGAAGTGACAGGAGCAGGTGAGGCCCAGAGGTCAGTCCCTCAGGGACTGGGAGGTCAATGAAGGGACGGTGACTTTGACTCTGAGTAAGAAGGAAGGTACTGGCCCAGGGATTAGCAAATTTCTTCTGTAAAGGGACAGCAAACTCTCAGATTCTGCACCCATTCGGTCTCTTGCAATGATTCAGCTCTGCAGGTGAAGCAGGAAAGCAGCCATAGACAGCACATAAGTAAGTGAGCATGGCTGTGTTCTAATAAAACTTTATTGACAAAAACAGACAAAGAGGGCCATGAAGTGGCCCATGGCCCATAGTCTGCCAAACCCTGTACTAGAGGAAGCATGGATGGCATTGGTAATTATACGGTTATTTGTGCATTTGATGAATAATCTGCTTCCCACACTAGACACAGGCTTAGACCTGGATACCTGCTCACACTAGTACCCAGCCCAAAGTCGGTGCTTATTAAATACATGATAAGTGAATGAACAATTGAAGAAGTGAATTAGCAAATGGTGGTTAGAGATCCACCACCACCCAACACCACCCAGTGAAACACGCAAGGGCTCACGTTTGCAGAGCAGGGGACCCTCCGGAAGGCCTGAATGGCACCCAGCCGGATCTCAGGGGTGCTGCTTCGCAGAGACGCACAGGCACTGAGTGTGGGGGTGAGAGCCATGGCTGCCAAGCCCGCATTGCCGATCGCCTTCAGCACAAGCTGGAGCTAAATCAAGATGGAGTCAGGACCACGAGGCGCAGTGGCAGGGCAGGGCAGGGGGATGGGGAGGATGGTGGAATGGGAGGGAGAAGAGGACAGGTATAAAAGGGGGTGGGGGAAAAGGGACAGGGGGAATGGGGGAATGGGAGCAGGGGAAATGGGAGGGAATGAGGGCGGGGGGAAAGGGGGAATGGGAGCAGGGGGGAAAGGGGGGACAGGAGGAATGGGGGCATGGGGGCAGTGGGGAATGGGGTAATCGGGGTAGGGAGGAATGGGGAGAATAGGGGAACAAGGGGCAGGGGGAATGGGGAAAAGGGGGGGTGAGGGAATGGGGATGGGGGAATGGGGGAAACAGGAGGCAGGGGGAATGAGGGGCAGGAGGGAATGGGGGAGAAATGGGGCAGGGGAAATGGGGGAAAGGCATGGCTACATTCCAATAAGATGATTTACAAAACAGCACAGTGTCTTGCCACACGGGCAGTCTTTAAATGTCTTGGTGTCCCTAGGCCCCTTCCTAAGAAAGCCACCTCTCCGTACTGTGACTCCCTCAATACCTATGGGCTTCCTCCACAGCCAGGTTCCCACCCCCACCCATCCATCCACACCCCCACCCATGCATCCACCCAGCCATCATCCAACCAGGGGGAAATAGGGGGACAAGGGGGGAAGGAGAGAATGGGGGGGAAGGGGGAACCTACCCCACCCTCTCCACCTAGGGCTTTCCTGCTTGGCTTGAGCCCCACTGCAGGCACTGGACCCAATACCTGGGACACTGGATGTCCTCACCTTGTCAACTTCTGAGGGCTCCCGGAAGGTACAGTTCTCACCCAAGGCCTCTCCCAGGATGCTCACTAGGGAGCTGACTCCAGGCAGCTGCCCGCAGGGCCCATCCAGAGAAGCACAGAGGTTGTGCACCAGGGCTGAGATGCCCAGGAAGGCACTGGGGCTGGCCCGTGGTGTCTGGAGCAGTGGCTGGGGACAGAAACCGGTTCCCACCCTGAGAAGGTGATAAGCGCCTTTCACAGGCCTCACCGTGGCCACACACCCACTCACCTGGGCACTTGGGAACAATGCAGAGCTGAGTCCCCCACTAAACTGGGGAGAGGGATGTTTGGGAATGTCTGGAGATACTTTGGTGTCACAAGTGGAGAGGGGAAGGGCCACTACTGGCCAGGCTCGCTGCTCAACATCCTCTAACACACAGAACCGTCCCCTCTCCCCAAATAATTATCCAACCCCAAATGTTGACAGTGCAGGGCTAGGTGACCAGTGTTCTGGCCTCTGGGTGGGGTCTGATGCTTTGTCCAGGGTTCCCTACCACGTTCCACTTGGTGTCTGCCTCCCAGGACACGTGGGATGTGCAAGAGACAAAACCTAAGTCCTCTCTTTGCAATCAACTCACAAAGCAAGCTCGCGCCAGCCTGTTCGTCTCCCATCTGCGAAGGCATGCAAGAGAGAAGCCATCTCTCCCGGGACCGGGGGATGCTCAAGAAGATGCTATCATCTCTCTGTGCACAGCAGGGACACGGAACCCAGGAGAGCTGGGCCACACCTCCAGACCCTGCCACCTGCGCCAGCCAGTGTCCTTTAAATAGCATCTCCCGCTTCCAGGCGTAGGATGAGAGGGGGCTGGAGACGGTTCCCAGGACACCGTGCCCGCTACTTGTCAGTGCCCCCTGGGACGGCCCTGAATATCAACAACCTCAAGAACGTAGATGGAGTGTGACAGCTACATCAGTAGAGAGCGGCGAGTTCACCACTGCCCTTGTTTTTAATACCATTCATCTACTTACAACTTCAATCATTTAATTTTTGAAATGGCTGCATTTTACCCTCAGCTTACAAATCCAGCGAGGATCCTGTGATGGGCCCCTTCAGAGGAACATCATGACCTTTCCTGTAGGCTAGGTGAGGTGGCTCACACCTGTAATCCCAGACATCTGGGAGGCTGAGGCAGGAGCATCACTTGAGGTCACAAGTTCAAGACCAGCCTAGCCAACATGGCAAAACCCATCTCGACTAAAAATGCAAAAATTAGCCAGGGTCACTGGTACACACCTGTAATCCCAGACTCAGGAGGCTGAGACAGGAGAATTGCTGGAACCCAGGAAACAGGGGTTGCAGTAAGCCAAGATTGTGCCACTGCACTGCAGCCTGGGTGACGAGCAAGATTCTCTCTCTCTCTCAAAAAAAATACCCTTCCTTTTTCTCTGAGAATCTGTGTCCCGTACCTCGTCTTCCTGCCCTGCCCTGAAATGCAAGCTGGACCCCTTGGGTCTGGCTCCGGGAAGCAGGAGACTGCTAGGGTCCCCCCACCCAGCCCAACCAGGGTCCATCTCCTGTGGACACCAGCAGCAGCCACCAGGCCCAGGCAGAGTCCTCCCGGGGTCACTCCAGCAGCCTGACAGAGTCCACCACTCAGACGCCCAGCTACTCTCACTCCAGGGCACTGAAGGCTTCAACGAAAGGAGGGCAAACAGGAGGGGGTTCAGGACATAGCTGGCCCCTCCAGGCCCTTCAGAGTAATCAGACCAACAATTTACATTTTTTTTGTTTTTTTGAGACAGAGTCTTGCTCTGTCACCCAGGCTGGAGTGCAGTGGTGCCATCTCAGCTCACTGCAACCTCCACCTCCCGGATTCAAGCAATTCTCCTGCCTCAGCCTCCAGGGTAGCTGGGATTACGCGTGCGCCACCATGCCCGGCTAAATTTTTTATTTTTAGAGATGCGGCTTCATCATGTTGGCCAGGCTGGTCTCAAACTCCTGGGCTCAAGTGATCTGCCTGCCTCAGCCTCCCAAAGTGCTCGGATTACAGGCGTGAGCCACTGAGCCTGGCCTAGACCAACAAATCTTTTTTTTTTTTTTTTAAAGATGGTGTTTCACCATGATGGCCAGGCTGCTCTTGAACCCCTGACCTCAGGTGATCCACCCACCTCGGCCTCCCAAAGTCCTAGGATTACAGGTGTGAGCCACTGTGCCCGGCCAACAAATCTTAATAAACAAACTGTACTCACTACAAGCCAGATTCTGCTGATAAGATATCACACACATTGCCTTTCCTCTAATTTCCATTTTGCAAATGAGAAAGCCAAGACTCTGAAACGGTAAGGAATCTGCCTCATGTTGCCAAGCTGTAAATGGTAGAACTGAGATTTAACCCAGAAGGGTCTGGCTCCCAGGTCAGGCATGACCCCAACACTCACTGCTTCTTAAAATGAAAATTCTAGGCTCACTCCTAAAATCTGGCCCTGGGGCACTGGGTGTGAACAGTGGCCTCCGTGCTAGACCCATGCTACCCTAGAACAGAGAATGCTTG
>NW_022436991.1:3281762-3314812 GCF_009761245.1 Sapajus apella | reverse complement strand
AAGTGGCCTCCGTGCTAGACCCATGCTACCCTAGAACAGAGAATGCTTGGCAGCTGTGGGGAAATAAAATCCCCATCCAGCTCTGTCCCCTGCTTTTTTTTTTTTTTTTTTTTTCAAGGTGGAGTCTTGCTTTTGTCACCCAGGCTGGAATACGGTGGCAAGATCTCAGCTCACTGCAACCTCTATCTCCTGGGTTCAAGCGATGCTCCTGCCTCAGCCTCCTGAGTAGCTGGGATTACAGGCGCCTACCACCACGCCCAGCTAATTTTTCTATCTTTAGTGGAAACAGGCTTTCACCATGTTGGCCAGGCTGGTCTCGAACTCCTGACCTCAGGTGATCTGCCCGCCTCCCAAAGTGCTAGAATTTCAAGTGTGAGCCACCACGCCCACCACGCCCGGCCTGCCCAGCTCTGTTCTTTCCTTGGCTTCGTCAATCTTCACGGGGTCTGCGTGGCTGTGCTAGAACATGAACACACCGTGTGAGTGTGAGAACATGAGCATCTGTGTGTGTGCATGTTGGCGTGTGCTGTGGAATCCCAGTGCTTGTAAGTTCCCACGCGGGTGTGCAGGTGTCTCCGTGCACTCAAGAACCCTAGAACGCATGTGTTTCCTGGTGGAGACCTGTGCACACAAGTCCCCACATGGGCGTCTCATGTGTGTCCCAGTGGGTGTGTGCACACGCCCACATGTCCAGGTGTGTGTGGGTACTGTGTGTGCCCACACCCAGCCCAGCGTGTCATGGTGTGCCCATGCATGTGTCCAGGTGTGGGTGGCTGTCTTCACACGTCCCATTATGTGAGTGTCCTGCTGTGTGTACACACATATCCCGCCATGTGTTCACGTGTGCACACATTAGGGTATCTACATCTCCAGGTATGAGTCTTGGCATGTATGCCTCAACAGGGGGGGGTGTGTGTGTGTGTCCCTACAGTCCCCCATGTGGATGTCCTGGGAGAGCCTGCCTTGGTGCAAGCCTGCATCAGTGTGTGTGTCTGTGCATGTACATATGATGCAACATGTGTGTGTATGACCCTGTGTGTGTCCCTGAGCCTGTGTCAGTATGTATACAGGTCTGTGTACACATGACCCAGTGTGTATACGTCCCTGTGTGTCCCTGCGCCTCGGTGTAACCCTATGTCTGTGTTCAGGTCTGTGTGTGGACACATAATCCAGCATGTGTGTCTACGTCCCTGTGTGTCTGCGTGTCCGTGTGCCTCAGTGTGAGCCTCCATCAGTGTGTGTAGGGGTCTGTGTGTGAACACATGATCCAGCATGTCTGTGCATGTCCCTGTGTGTTTATGTGTCCCTGTGCCTCAGTGTGAGCCTTTATCAGTGTATGTGGGTCTGTGTACACACGATCCAACATGTGTGTGCATGTCCCTGTGTGTTTTTGTGTCCCTGTGCCTTGGTGTGAGCCTGTGTCTGTGTGTGTGCAGGTCTGTTCATGTACATGATCCAATGTGTGTGTGCACATACTGCTGCCTCAGTGAGTGCCTGCTTCAGGGTGTGTGGGTCGTGTCCTGTGTGTGTACACGTGCACTTAGGATGCACGTGTGGGAGTCACGGCGTGTGCATCTCACTACATGTTTTCCTTGTGAAAGGACAGGAGTGTGTATCCTGGAAAACACACATTCAATGCTTCCCTATATTTGGGAAAAGAAAACAAAGCTCTGTTTTCCTAACACAGGGCAGGGCAAATGGGCTTGGCTGGGAGGGCAGGGGTTATAAAAAGACTGAGACAGGCTGGGGCACGTGGGAGGGGCCGCCTGCTGCACCCAAGAAAGGCAGCGGGGGTGCGGACAGGGCAGGCTCAGGCCTGTCCCAGACCAAAGCTGGAGCCAGAAGCCTGGTCAGGCCCTGCAGGGCTTCGGGGCAGGCTGGTGCCTCTTGGCTGGCAGAGAGCCCAGATCTGTGAGCCACTTCCGGTGGCCCCGCCAGGACAGCTGGGCCAGCAGGACGCCTGGGTGCTGACAGCAGGCCCGGCAGTAATGACCCAGTCGGTTCTGTGTACAGCTGCCCTGGGGATGAGCCCAGAATGGCCAGCCTTCCCTGTTTTCACAAAAACCAGAAAGCACATCACAAAAAGAATGGATAATTTTGAAAAGGAAAAATGCATTTTAAAAGTGGAATAAAAAGGGAGGGAGGAGAAAAAAGCCCGTCTTAATGCAAAAATCTCTGACTTAAAAAGACTTACAGTTAAAGGTCTGTTTAAAATAACCACTTTTTTATTTTTTTATTTTTGTTTTATGTATTTTTTATTTTTTTGAGACAAAGTCTTGCTCTGTCATGATCTTGGCTCACTGTAACCTCCGCCTCCTGGGTTCGAGCAATTTTCAGCCTCAGCCTCCCAAGTAGCTGGGATTACAGGCGCCCGCCGCCACGCCCAGCTAATTTTTTTTTTTTTTTTTTTTTTTTTTTTTTTTAGTAGAGACAGGGTTTTACCATGTTAGGCTGGTCTGGAACTCCTGACCTCGTGATCCACCTGCCTCAGTCTCCCCAAGTGCTGGGATTACAAGTGTGAGCCACTGAGCCAGGCTCTTTTTCATTTTTAAAGATGGCAAAATAAAATTATCCTCAAACCCGTGACTCTTATTGAACCGATTTCACCTTTCCAACATGATTCCAAAGCTCAGACATCATACCCCAAACCAGCCCTCCCCGAAAATGTAAGAAAACATCTGGGAAAAGAAAAGACAGGAAGCGTCGGGACCTGGGAGAGATGAAGCATGAGTCCAGGAAGCTGGACTTCACCAACATGAACAGCTTTTGTTCATCAAAAGACACCATCAAGAAGCCTGGGCACAGTGGCTCATGCCTATAATCCCAACACTTTGGGAGGCTGAGGCAGGCAGATCACATGAGGTCAGGAGTTCGAAACCAGCTTGGCCGACGTGGTAAAAACTGGTCTCCACTAAAAATACAAAAGTTATCCGGGTGTGGTGGCATGCACCTGTAATCCCAGCTACTGGGGAGGCTGAGGCAGGGAGACTCACTTGAACCCAGGATGTGGAGGTTGCAGCCAGCCAAGATTGCGCCATTGTACTCCAGCCTGGGCAAAAGAGTGAGACCCAGTCTCATAAATAAATAATTAAATGTATTCTGAAATTAAAAGTTCACTAAAATACTCTCTCTTTCCCTGCTTGCCCCTCACTCCTCACTCCCCCCCCACACCCCTTCGTCCCAGGCTGCATGAAGACAGCTCACATCCCCAGAACCTGCCACAGCTCAGGCAGAGCCTTGCTGACCGGATGACAGAACAAGAAAATACGGCCCAGAGAGGCATGAGCTCTGGCCTGCAGGTGGAACATCGCTTGTGAGGCAGGCAGAGGAAGCTTCCAGGCTCCATGAGCCAACGGACGCCACCTCTTTGGCTCCGGGCTGTGTCCCAGACTAATGTCAACAGCCATCTCCCTCCGAACACACCACGCAACTCACTTGGTCTGCAAGATCATCCTACAAAATAGTTCCATTGCACAGATGGGGAAAATTGAGGCCTGGGACAGTGAAGTGCCTTGGCCAAGGTCCTGCTGGTGAGGGACAGGGTTGGGATCTGAAACCGGGAAGTCCAGATGGGTTTGTGCTTTCAGTTACTGCATATATGTGGAACAAATGTACAAATAATCCAGTGAAGGGAGGGAGGAAGGGGGGGGAGTAAGAGAGAAGAGGGATGGGAGAGGGGAGAAGGAAAGACAAAAGGGGGATGGGAAAGGAGAGGGGGAAGAGGAAGGAGGGGTGGGAGAGGGGATGGAGGAATGGGGGGAAGTAGACAGATGTTTCCAGGGAGACTGGCTAAGCCCAGCGCAGGTCTTGGGTGGTTGTGGCACGCCTGGTGGCCAGCAAGTCACCTGCTAGGCTGTCAACTGTGGGTGATGCCTCTTGGGGCCCAACATGGGCCTGGTTCCAAGTCAGTGCCTGATTCTTGTCTGCTGAGCGGAGCCAACCACACAGACTGCCTGGCATAGCCCCACCCCAAACCCTGGGGTCAGGGGCAGAAGGCAAAGGCTCCCTCTATTCTGCCCGGAGGGACAGCCAGGGCCCGACCAGCTCCAAGACCTCACAGATCATGCTGGGGCCTATTCAACCAATGTAGGGGTCTCTGATGCCCCAGGGACCCCGCGGCCCCGCTCCAGCTGTGTCTTCGCTCTCGCTCCCCACCCACGTCCTCTGACTCACTATCAGCTGGGACAAGGTAAGGAGTGACAGGTGACACCCCCCAGCCCAGGCAAGTCAGGACACACCCCAAGGTCTCAGGTCAGAATCTCAGTGAAAGGCAGAGCAGCTGCAATCCCTTGGGGAAACTGCCCTACCTCTTTGGGCCTCAGTTTTCTCAACTGCAAAACGGGGTTGATAAGACCACCTACTGCAGTAGGGACATCTCAAGGATTAAACGAGACCTCCATGTATGGGTAGAAATTACCGACCTCATCTCACACAGATTTCCTAATCTCTAGACCCATTAAGTATGTGTTTATAACAATAGTGGCAGCTGTAATTTCAAGTGCTCAGATTTCGTGCCTGACACCAGGAGAACCACTTCACACACAGCATTTCATTCCTCACTATGAGCCCAGCATAGAGGTATGACTTCCATCCTCCTTTTAGAGATCAGAAAACAGCCAGGTGTGGTGACTCACGTCTGTAATCCCAGCACTTTGGGAGGCTGACGGCAGATCACTTGAGGTCAGGAGTTCAAGACCAGCCTGGCCAAGAATCCCGTCTCTACTAAAAAAAAATTAGCCGGGCGTGGTGGTGGGCACCTGTAGTCCCAGCTGCACTGGAGGCTGAGGCAGGAGAATCACCTGAATCTGGGAGGCAGAGGTTGCAGTGAGCCGAGATTGTCCCACTGCACTCCAGCCTGGGTGACAGAGCAAGACCCCGTCTCAAAAAAAAAAAAAAAAAAAAGAGAGAGAGAGAGACAGAGAACAGGCTCAGAAAGGTTAAGTCACTTGCCTGGGATCACACACTGCTGACACTTGAACCTGGATCTCTCTGATACCAAAGGTGCCCTTGAACCTGCCACACTAGCCCAGGAGGGTGAGGGGTCTGGCCCCCTCCGCTGATTTCATGAGGGGTTAACACAAAAGAATTGATCACCCCCAACCCTACCCGGTGTCTAACCAGCAGCCAAGCCAGGCAGGGAGGACACGGCGGCGCGGGTGGGGTGCAGGGACTCACCAGCAGCACGTGGACCATGGCATCTGTGGGCTGTGGGATGAAGGCCAGTGATGAAAGCCACGCCTCCGCCTCGTCTGGCTCCACCTCCCCGGATACGAGGAGTTCCTTCATGAGGCCCACGCAGGGCTCCGTCCCACAGGAGCGCAGCGCATCCAGCAGCGGCTGCCTGAGATCAGCAAGGTGACCCACCTGTGCTGAGCACCTCATCTCACCAAAGTCACCCGGGGGTAAACTGAGGCTCAGGGAGGTGCGGTACAGACGTGCCCACCCTCATACACCTTGAGAGGAGATGATCTGGGTCTGGGCCCCCCCCAGCCTGGCGGGGGCCTGTCCTCTTGGGACCACAGCGCCCACTACAGGCCCTGCCAGCTCTACCCACCCAGCAAAGTGGTTTGGAAAAACACAAGTTCCCCACCCGGTGCTCTGCTGAATCCCACCCAAGCAAATGCCACCGAGTCGGGTGAGAATTCCGAGTGGAAGAGGAACCAACAATCAGCAAACAGTCTCTAAATTTCAAACTTGAATATTCTGCACAACATCAGGACATTTTTTATTGTTGTTGTTTAGGAGACAAGGTCTCACTCTGTCACACTGGCTGCAGTGCAGTGGTGCAATCACAGCTCGCTGCAGCCTCCACCTCCTGGGCTCAAGTGATCCTCCCACTTCAGCCTCCCAAGGAGCTGGGACCACAGCTGTGCGCCACCACACCTGGCTAATGTTTTCATTTTTTGTAGAGACGGGGTCATTGCTATGTTGCCCAGGCTGGTCTCCGACTCCCGAGCATAGGAGTTAGTGCCTCAGAAACTCCCCTCTCAGACTGCGAGTCTCATTACCCCCCTTACTGGTCCCAGATCAGCAACGACTGGGTGGTGGAATCCCAGCCCTGCCCAGCAGCGCCCAGCCCTGACTCTCCGATCCACCCCCTGCAGGAGGGTACCCTAGGCGCATTGGAATGCTAATTCCAGCAAGAGGGTCCCTGTCTGGGGAAGGGAACAATGGCTGTCTTTATGCACCAGGCCCTTCAACTTCTGGTCCCAGGCAGGATCCAGCCTGGGCCCCGTGGGAACCTCCAGGCTCCCCACTTAATCTCCTCCTTGGCGCACATTCTTGGACTGAAGGGCAAGTCAGTGTCGTGTCTCGGGGACGGGATAAGACATCAGCATCCATCCCTCAGCACTAAGACTCCCCATAAGCCAGGGACACCCCCAGCCAACTCCTGGTCCACCCGCTACCCAGGGAGGGGCCTTACCCGTTGTCTCGGCATTTGAAGGAAGAATGTCGCCAGAGTTCCATCAGTTCACCCCCAGAAAGGCCGTGGAGCTGGGACACCAGTGTCAGGAACAAGTCCATAGCCTAGGATTCAGAGGGAGCAGCATGAGACACCCAGCAGTGTGGGGGATCCCCAAAGGTCACCTCACCTGTCCCCTGCTGGCGAGCACAACTGTGGGGAAAGTGGGGAGGACCTGCCCCCTTCTCCCAAGGTGTCCTGAGACCCAGTGAAATGAGGCTCCAGGTCCATCTTCTCCCCCACTGCACCCCCAGCCCCTACAAGCACACAGGCTGGTTCACTTTTCTTTAATTTAGCAGGTATTTATTGAGTACCTACTATGTGCGTTGCACTGCACTCAGGATATGGCAGTGAAACAAGACATATTGTCAGAATCTGTGGCAGCTAATAAAAGCCCAATGAATGTTCACTATGATTATAATCTAATTATTCTAATGAGTCTTAGCATATTTCAAATATTTATCGAGGTGGTGAGATTTTCCTATATAATATATATACTTTTTTTTTTTTTTTTTTTTAAAGACAGGGTCTCCCTCTGTCTCCCAGGATGGAGGGCAGAAGCACAGTCACTCCTCACTGCAGCCTCACGCACCTGTGCTCTAACGATCCTCCCACCTCAGCCTCCCGTGTAGCTGGAAATACAGGCACACATCAACACGCTGTTAATTTCTCTGCATTTCTCATAGCAATGATGTTTCACTACGTTGCCGAGGCTGGTCTCAAACTCCTGGGCTCAAGTGATCCTCCCACCTCAGCCCCTCCAAGTGCTGGGATTACAGGCGTGAGCCCACTGTACCCTGCCTTTTCCAATATTTCTAATGAAAAAAGAATGTAATTGTTTTATACAATTATTAACAGTGACAGCTAATAAAGGGCATTATGGGGGCTGCAGGAGGCCCAAAATTCACAAGAAATAAAGGACTCAGAGCAGCCCCCGGGTTTAGGAGACGTTTAGTTTGGGAAACTTCCCTCCTGGTACCCCCGTAGTCTCACTCAGGCTCACCACATTGACCTAAACCCAAAGCCACAGAAGGAGCAACAAGGTAAGAGCCAAGCCAACTCAGGTCCCAGCTTCCTGCAGGGAAGCCCCCCGTGTTTCCCCAGTCTTGTCCAGGGCCAGGCTGTAGACCTCACCCACCAGGGGTCCTCCAAGGCTGGGACCTGCTTCCCTGGCCCTTGGCTTCCCTGCTGTGTGTGTGACAGTGACGGAATCCCCACATACGAAGCTTGATCTCAGCAAGACACAGACTGCAAAACAGGCCCTCACTGGTCACTCGGCCCACTTGCCAACATGCCTGCCGGCCAGAATCCAGACAGCCTTCCCGGAATATGCCTTGTGTGGGCAGAGCCAGTGGCTACCCTCAGCTCCGCCTTTCCTTCTTGCAGCAGGACCCACAAGCCAGCCCCTGCTGCAGGCTGACCACCACCATCGCGGCTGGCCCTGACCACTGGTGGCCTCAAAGACTCTCTTGCCCAGTGAGCGGCAGCTATCCAAAAAAATTTCAGTTCCAGGCCTGCTTCCTTCCTTCCTAATGGGCTTGGTTACATGTCTTTCTGGCCCCTGGCTGCCTTTCCCTGACTGCCCTTGGCACCCTGGGCTCAGAACAGCTGACGGGCAGCGGGAGATGGTGCCTGCCCAGGACCACTCCTCCTGCTCTGGGCAAGCCTCTGGCCACAACTGTTACCCTGAGAATGGGCCTTTCAGAGCCAGGCACAATAGAAGGGCTCATGAGTGGCTCATCCTGCTTTCCCTCCATTGGTGGAAGAAGAAATTCAAAAGCAAAAAAGAGAGCAGGCCTAGGCAGGCTATGGATGGAGACAAAGGGCTCAAGGCTTCTGCCCAGAAATCAAGTCCGGAGCCAGGCACGGCAGCTCACGCCTGAGTCCCAGCACTTTGGGAGGCCAAGGTGGGTGGATTACTTGAGGTCAGGAGTTCGATTCCAGCTTGGTCAACATGGTGAAACCCTGTCTCTACTAAAAATACAAAAATTAGCCAGGCATGGTGTTGCATGCCTTAATCCCAGCTGTTCAGGAGGCTGAGGCAAGAGAATCACATGAACCAGGAGGTCGAGGCTGCAGTGAGCCGAGATCACACCACCGCACTCCGGTCTAAGCAAGAGAAAGAGATTCCATCTCAAAAGGGGGGGAAAAAAGACAGACAGACATTTAGGTCAGTAAAAAACCTGCCACCCCACCACCGCCAATAACACACAATGATATAATAAGGCTAGGTGCAGTGGCTCATGCCTGTAAGCCCAGCACTTTGGGAGGTCAAGGCAGGCAGATCACCTGAGGTTAGGAGTTGGAGACCAGCCTGGCAACATGGTGAAACCTCGTCTCTACCAAATATACAAAAATTAGCTAGCTGTGGTGGCAGGCGCGTCATTCCAGCTGTTCAAGAGGCTGAGAAGAGAATCACTTCAACCCAGGAGGCAGAGATTGCAATGAGCCAAGATCACACCACTGCACTCCAGCCTGAGTGACAGAGCAAGACCCTGTTTAAAAAAAAAGAAAAATAGTAATAATTACCACGCCACTAGTTACTTAGTAAGGAGCCTTTGCTATGTACCAGGCACTGGTCCAAGCTGACAGAGAAGGAAGATGATAATCAGTGTTTGAGTCAGGTGCCAGCAGGCACATCCTACTCAGTGGCAGAGTAGAGACTTGAACTAGGGCACCAGCTCCTAAGCCCACACTCTTAACCAGCGTCTGACAGGCAAGGGCTTAAAAAAAAAAAAAAAAAAAGTCCTGATTTGTAGCGTTTGCCGATTCGCATGGTGTAAATACACCCATCGTGGTCAATTTCAAGCTACCAACATACAATTGCTAAGGACGGACCTGCGAAGAAATCTGCAACCTTAGCACATATTTCCACCACACAGTTACAATCAACATGACTAACCTCCAATGCAAGATGACAGTAAACTGTGGTAAAGTAGCCAGGTGGTCATGGTTTGGAGCACTTCATACCATTGTTTCTAATATAATTCATTTTATTTTATTTTTTAAATTTTTCTTTTCTTTTTTTGGAGAAGAGTCTCACTCTGTCACTGAGGTTGGAGGGCAGTGGTGTGATCACAGCTCACTGTAGCCTCAACCTCCCGGGCTCAAGCCATCCTCCCACCAGCGTCTCAAGTAGCTAGGACCACAGGCACATACCACCATGCTTGGCTGGTTTTTTGTAGAAATGGGCTCTCCCTATGTTACCAAGCCTGGTCTCAAACCCCTGAGATCAAGGGATCATCCCACCTCAGCCTCCCAAAGTGCTGAGATTACAGGCATGAGCCAGGGTGCCCAGCCTATTTACTTACTGATACACATTAAATGTACATATCTTCAGGGTACCCGTGGAATCATTTGATACATTCATCTAATTAAATCAGGATAATTACGATATCTATCACCTTAACTATTTATCTTTTCTTTACGCTAGACACATTCAAATTATTCTCTTCCAGTCATTTTTTTTTTGAGTTGGAGTTTCGTTCTTGTTGCCCAGACTCAAGTGCAATGGCACAATCTCAGCTCACTACAACCCCCACCTCCTTGGTTCTCTTGCCTCAGCCTCCAAAATAGCTGGGATTACAGGCATGCGACACCACACCCGGCCCATTTTGTATTTTTTGTAGAGATGGGGTTCCTCCATGTTGGCCAGTCTGGTCTCAAACCCCTGGCCTCAAGCGATCTGCCCACCTTGGCTTCCCAAAGGACTGGGATTACAGGCGTGAGCCACCACACCCAGCCCCAGCTATTTTTAAACGTAGAATTAATATTAATTACAGTCGTCACCCTAAGAATCTATCAAGTATCAGGGTCTGATTTCTTCTACGGAAGTGTGTATTTGTACCCATTAGTCAGCTACGTTAATACAACTTAATTTTTTTTTGAGATGGAGTCTCACTCTTGTCGCTCAGACTGGAGGGTAGTGGAGCAATCTCAGCTCGCTGCAATGCCCACCTCCTGGGTTTAAGCAATTCTCCTGCCTCAGCCTCCGAAGTAGCTGGGATTATAGTCACCCGGCTAATTTTTGTATTTTTAGTAGAGACGGGTTTTACCACCTTGGCCAGGCTGGTCTCAAACTCCTGATCTCAGGTGATCTACCCACCTCAGCCTCCCTAAGTGCTGGGATTTCAGGCATGAGCCACCGCGCCCGGCCACAACTTAATGTTTGCAACAGCAGTGCTTAACGCCCACCTGCAGGACACCTCGCCATCTACTCACCCGCTCTTATAAGCCAGGCCTGTCTCACCACTGTCTACGCTGTCTCTTGACTGCACAGAGTCAGCCCTTAGTAAGCACACCTTTAACTCACCTCCCTGTCCTCACAACACCCAAGACGGGTGATGAGCCACGCCCTCTCCCAGGCGTCCTTCCTGGCAGCCCGCAGAAGGTGGCCCCGCTGGCTCCCTCTGTCTGTCCCCTCCCACCCACAATGCCCCCTTGCTTTCTCCTCCTTTGTTCCTTAGGGAAGCTCTTGGCCATCCCACCCACTGCTGCCAGCTTCGAAAACTCAGGGCCTCTGCGGAGGTCCCAACTGGGGGTTTGCTTTCTATTGTGCACTGAGTCTTGGTTTTGTTTCCAGACTGAAAAACAAACCTTGTCTCCTGGCCACCATCAATAGGGAGAGGCAAAGGCATTTCAAGCAGACACTCATGAGGTCTATCCCCCTTGGCAACCCAGGCAGGCCCTCAGCCCTCCCAGGAGCTGCTTGGCGTACACCGACGGGTCCCTGCAAAGCCATTTCCAACAACAGGGTCCTCAGCACTTCACCCCTCAGCCCAGGGGACCTCCCCAGTGGCAGTAACTTCCTTTTCAGTGCTCTAACACAGACAGCCGCACAGTGCCCTCTCTGGCTAGCACCATCAGGGTCCAAATGTGGAGACCCAGACCCACAGCGCACCGTGCCCTGAGCCACCCCTGCCAGGGGAGCTGTCCAGGCAGTGGTCAGGGTGCTTTTGGAGCCAGACAAAGGATGCAGGCCTGCCTTCCCATCAAGCCATGAAGTTCAGTGGTGCAATGGTTAAAGCCCAGGCCGGAGAGCGGCGGTCCCCTACTGGGGACAACTGTGCTCCCTAGGGACATCTGGTTGTCATGGACTGCAGGTGGGGATGACGCTGTCATTTGCGGGAAGAGGCCAGAGATGCTGCTAAACATCCTACACTGCACGTGACAGCCTCCCTCTCACACCCCACAAAGCACAACCCAGCCCTTGGTGTCCACAGTACCCAGGGTGAGAAACCCTGCTCTGGGCCAGACTGCCCAGGATAACAGCCCAGCTCTCACTTACTAGCAAGGTGGCTTTAAGCACATTTCCTACACTCTTCAAGCTTCAGTTTCCTCACCTGTAAAATGGACACAATGATATAACTTTCACTGAGATGATTAAATTAAATTATGCAGGTGAGGCCCTGGAGCTGATTGTCTGAGCATACACCGAGCGCCCAATAAAACCGTAAAGCCTTGGCAGAGCATGGTGGCTCACGCCTGTAATCTCAACACCTTGGGAAGCTGAGGTGGGAGGATTGTTTGTGTCCAGAAGTTCAAGACCAGCCTGGGCAACATGGCGAAACCCTGACTCTACAAAAAACACAAGAATTAGCCAGGTGTGGTGGCATGCACCTGAAGTCCCAGCTACTCTGGAGGCTGAGGTGGGAGGATCACTTGAGCCCAGGAAGTCAAGGCTGCAGTGAGCCATGACTGCACCACTATACTCCAGCCTGAACAACAGAGTGAGACTCTGTCTTAAAAAAATAAAATAACTGTAGGACATTGAAAGGAGGCCCCCAAAAAGACATGCCCATGTCCCAAGTCCTAGAACTTGTAAATTTCCCTTATTTACAAAAAGGATCTTTGCAGATTTAATTAAGTTAAGGATCTTGAGATACGATCATCCTGGATTATCTGGATGAGTCTTCAATCCAATGACACATCAATTTCCTTCCCCAGGGACTGTGCCACGTTAAACCATCTCTCTCATGCTTTCCATCTTATATGTGGGTTCAAGGCTCTCTCTCAGAACAAGCCAGGTGGGGAGGAGAACTCGCGTCATCAGAGCACAGCCTCAGGGTCTCGGACACTTGATGACCACCGATGAAGGAACTTGCCATAAGTCTCAAAAAGCCACAGCCACCTCTTGACTTGAAACAGCTGGGAGTTTCTGAGGAGGCCTTGGCCATGTGTTTCTAACTTTTTTTTTTTTTTTTTTTTTTTTTTTTGAGACAGAGCTTCACTATTGTTGCCCAGGCTGGAGTGCAATGGTGCAATCTCAGCTCACTGCGACCTCCGCGACCCAGGTTCAAGCGATTCTCCTACCTCAGCCTCCCCAGTGGCTGGGATTACAGGCATGTGCCATCAGGCCCAGCTAATTTTTCGTATTTTTAGTAGAGATGGGGTTTCACCACATTGGCCAGGCTGACCTCAGGTGATCCACCAGCCTCCACCTCCCAAGTACTGGGATTACAGGTGTGAGCCATCACGCCTGACTGTGTTTCTAACTTTGTTGTGGGAAATCCTCAGTGCTGAGGCTCATCTGTGACTACGCCTGGGAGGTTAGATTGTAAATCAACAGGACTGCTGTTTGCTTCTAGACAGACAGAGGAGAAAAGGCTTCCCCTCTGCTCACATCCAACCTGGGGTAGGACACTGGCTTGGCACACGCCATCCTGATTTCCTTCTGCAACCAGGCACAGTTGGGCAGTGCACAGCCTACTCACCCGTACATGCCATCCCGGATACTAAATAACTGAGAGGAAGGGCCAGGATGTGGGCAGGAAGAAGATGTCCTAGGAACTCAGGGCCAGGAAAGACTCTGGCCTGCGGCTGCAGAAGCCACTTACCTGCAAGCTGGTTGTCTGAGCCAGGCACAGCCTCCTCACTAAGTCGTCCGCAGCGGCCACCATGGCCTGGGATGGAGTCTCTTCCCACTCGTATAGCAGGCTGCTTGGGGTCATGTCTTCATCGCCTCCATCATCTGGATCTGGGATGGCAAGAGGTGGATGGGATGACCACATGGGGAAACCGCAGAGTGAGCTAGGAAGTCCTCTGGGAGTCGTCCCCACCCCGGCCAATGCTTCCCTCAGCATGTTTCAGGCGATAGGTAAGAAGGGTGTCTAGGAGGGAAATCGTGGCAGCGTCACTGCAAACAGCCTCAGATGAGAAGCAACCTGTGTCCCCACCAGTGGGGGATGAGCACACAAACCATGGCCCACTCACACCAGGGAACACTGAGTACCCTTTAACAGAAACAGGTCAGCAGGACACGCCCTGCCTTCAAAAGACCTCCAAGCCATCGAGGAACCAAAGCAAGATGCAGAAGAGTGTATGGGGCAAAAATAAAAACAGGCTGGGCGCAGTGGCTCAAGCCTGTAACCGCAGCACTTTGGGAGGCCAAAGTGGGCGGGTCACCTGAGGTTGGGAGTTCAAATCCAGCCTGACCAACATGGAGAAACCCTTTCTATGCTAAAAATACAAAAAATTAGCCAGGCATGGTGGCGCATGCCTGTAATCCAAGTACACAGGAGGCTGAAGCGGGTGAATCGCATTGCACCCCAGCTTGGGCAACAAGAGCGAAACTCCACCTCAAAAAAGTAAAATAGAAACAGACTACTCTCTGCCGGGCACAGGGTCTCACACCTGTAATCCCAGCACTTTGGGAGGCCAAGGTGGGTGCATCACCTGATGTCAAGAGTTCAAGACCAGCCTGGCCGGCATGGTGAAACCCATCTCTACTAAAAATAGAAAAAATTAGCCAGGTGTGGTGGCACATGCCTGTCATCCCAGCTACACAGAGGCTGAGGCAGGAGAACTGCTTGAACCTGGGAGGTGGAGGTTGCAGTGAGCCGAGATCATACCACTGCACTCCAGCCTGGGCAACGAAAGTGAGGCTGTCTCAAAAAAACTTAAAATGTAAAAGCCAGACAACCCAAAAAGACACAGTCGCCAATGTATCTGTAAGTACACAGGATTTGTCTGGAAAATATACTAGAAGCCAAGAATGGTGGCAGCCTCTGGAGAGGGTGGGTACGCATGTGTCCTTCTGTATCATGTCACATGTCACCTTGTCAAAAAAGTCTTAATCTTTCTCATGCCTTCAGTCCTGTGGCTGCTTCCTAGGAAAGATGGGTGATGGCAGAAACTGCCCTCTGCTCTGCACACAGCTGTGGTGCTAAACTTTCCTGAGCCCTGCTTGGACCCCCACACCCCAAAGACCTACCCTCGAATCTGCAATCTACACTTCCCTCAGCTTCCATGCTGCTTGGCAGAGGCGTGCGCCCTCTAGATGCTGTGCGATCCCACCTGGCTGCCTGCAGGCCTGAGCACTCACCCTCGCAGTGTGTCTAGCTTCACACAGGTGTATACATCCACCCATCTATTCCAGACCTCTCCTTAGCCCCAGGGGAGCCTGGGACACATAAAGGTCATTCCTGCCCCAGGGCCTTTGCACTTCCCATTTCCTCCCTGAATGCTCTTTCTTGCATCTTCCCAAAGCTGAGCTTGTCTTATGCTTCAGCAAAATCATTACGTCCTCAGAGAGGCCCTCTTGGGCCCCGTCTAAGTCACTGGCTTTCGTGAGGCTGTTTAATTTCTTTTCTGACATGATCACTGTCTCCAGCCACCTTGACTGGGTTTTTCTCCATCTGCAGTTTCCCCCTCCCAGGTGGGTGGCAGCCTCAGGGTGACAGGGATGGAGTTGACCATGATCACAGCCCTGTCCCCAGAGCCCTGGCAGTGCTCAGCACATAACAGGTGCTCAGACAAGCATGAATGAAAACACTCCTGGGCCGGGAGTGGTGGCCCACGCCTATAATCCCAGCACTTTGGGAGGCTGAGGTGGGCAGATCACCTGAGGTCAGAAGTTCGAGACCAGCATGGCCAACATGGAGAAACTCTGTCTCTGGTAAAAATACAACATTAGCTGGGTGTGGTGGCACACACCTGTAATCTCAGCTACTCCAGAGGCTGAGGCAGGAATAATCACTTGAACCTGGGAGGCGGAGGTCGTGGTGAGCTCAGATCACGGCACTGCACTCCAGCCTGGGCAACGAGGGGGAAACTCCATCTCAAAAAAAACAACAACAACAACAAAAAAAAAACACTCCTGATGACCTGCCAAGGATCTGCAGGCCTGGAGAGAATTTTCCCACAACAGCTGCGAACCAGATGACTCTAACCCTGGAACAATTACCCGGGGAGAAGGACAGGGCCAAGCCAGGGCCACCTGAGCCCAGCACAGAATTTCAAGGAGGGATGAAGGCTCATTTCCAAGTGTGCCTTTGGGATCGGGCCCTAAAGAATGGGGCCAGGAGGATGTAAACTAGTGCTCACAACGGCCATGTGCCAGGTGCTTAAAGGCAATGACAATTTTCTTTCCTTTCCTTTGTTTTCAGAAGGGGTCTCACTCTGTCACCCGGGCTCGAACAGTCACGCAATCACAGCTCACTGCAGCCTTGACCTCCTGGGCTTGGGTGATCCTCCCACTTCAGGCCCTCAAGCAGCTGGGATTACAGACCCACACCACCATGCCCGGCTCATTTTGTATATTTTTCATAGTGATGGGGCTTCACCATGTTGTCAGACTTGAACTCCTGGGCTCAGGCAATCTGCTCGCCTTGGCCTCCCAAGGAACTAGCATTACAGGCTGGAGCCACAGTGTCCAGCTGACCATTTTCTATAACGTTCCCCATAACCTATGGGGTAAGCGGTGCCCTACCCATATATTTACAGCTAAGGAAACTGAGGCACAGACACACGCTATCAGCCCAAGTCACACAACACAGAGTCGGAACCTGAATCCAGTTCTGACTCCATAAGCTTCCTGGGAATGACAATGGAAACATGGAAAAAAATTCATCCATACAATGGAATATTATTCAGCAAGGAAAAAGAAGAAATTCCAATTCATGCCACAACATGGATGAACCTTAAACACTGTACTGAGTGAAGAAGTCAGGCACAAAAGGGCACACTTTATGACCCCATTTATATGAAATTCCACAATGGGAAAATTCTTAGAGGCACAAGTAGTTCAGTGGCTGCCAGGGTCTGGGGAGATGATGGTTAATGACACAAGGCTTCTTTTTAGGGTGATGACAATGCTCGGAAGCTGATTAAGGTGGAGCACAGTGGCTCACACCTGTGATCCCTGCACTTTGGGAGGCTGCAGCGGGAAGATCGCTTGATGCCAGGAGTCTAAGACCAGCCTGGGCAACATAGCAAGACCCGTTTCTACAAAAAATTTAAAAAATTAGCCAGGCATGGTGGCACACAGGTGTACTGGGGAGGCTGAGGCCGGAGGAATCCTTTAAGCCCAGGAGGTCAAGGCACCATTGCATTCCAGCCTGGGTGACAGAGCAAGACTGTCTCTTAAAAAAATTAAGTTGATGTTTTCTGTAAACATGGAAAAAGAAAAAAGTTGAAGGCTGGGCACAGTGGCTCATGTCTGTAATCCCAGCACTTTGGGAGGCTGATGCAGGCAGGTCACCTGAGGTCAGGAGTTAGAGACCAGCCTGGTGGTGAAACACCGTCACAACTAAAAATACAAAATTAGCTGGGTGTGCTGGCGCATGCCTGTAATCCTAGCTACTCAGGAGGCTGAGGCAGGAGCATCACTTGCACCCAGGAGGAGGAGGTTACAATGAGCTGAGCTCAAGCCACTGCACTCCAGCCTGGGTGACAGAGCCAGACTTCATCTCGAAATAATAGTGACAGTAACAACAACAACAAAAGGGCCAGACGCGGTGGCTCACGCCTGTAATCCCAGCACTTCAGGAGGCCGAGGCGGAAGGATTATTTGAGCCCAGGAGTTTGAGACCAGCCTGGGCAACACAGTGAAATGCCATCTCTCAAAATAAATAAACAAATAAATACACAATTAGGCAGGCATGGTGCTGTGTACCTGTAGTCCCAGTTACTTGGGGGACTGAAGTAGGAGGATCACGTGAGCCTGGGGAGGTTGAGGCTGCAGTGAGCCATAATCAGACCACTGCACTCCTCCCTGGGCAACAGAACAAAATTGTGCCTCCAAAAAAAAAATTTAAATTAAAAAAAAATTTTTTAATGTATTTTTTGAGATGGCGTCTACTCTATGGCCCAGGCTGGAGTTCAGTGGTGTGATCTTGGCTCACTGCAACCTCTGCTTCCTGGATTCAAGCGATTCTCCTGCTTCAGCCTCCCGAGCTAGTGCTCAACTTACGACCACGGTCGGGACCGTGGACCGGTCGTAACACGATTTGGTCGTAAGTTGAGTAGGCTATATGTACAGTTGAAATGGTGCACGTGGAGATGGTAGTGCTGTCAGAAGCTGGTCCGCACTGTCGTACGCCCAGCTGGGCAACGTTTGCGCTGCCAGACGCGGAGCAGTCGTGGCTAGCGATTGTGGTCGTAAAGTCGAATGGCCGTAAGTTGCATAGGTGGTAAGTTGATCAATACCTGTAAATGGAAATACAGGCACCCACATCCATGCGTGGCTAATTTTTGCATTTTTAGTAGAGATGGGGTTTTGCCATGTTGGCCACGCTAGCCTCGAACCCCTGATCTTAAGTTATCCACCCAACTCAGCTTCCCAAAGTGCTGGAATTATAGGCGTGAGCCTCTGCACCTGGACAGAATTCCTCTTTAAATTTAACTAGTAACAATACCTTCCTAATGGGGTTTTGATGAGAATGAAATACACAGAGGGCTCAGCATGGCCACTGGCCCATAGTAAATCCTTCCAAAAATCCCAGCAGTAAGAATAACCATTCTTATTTCATTATTAAGGAAGGCAGTTTCCAAACACGGAAAAGAAATCCTCCCCCAGACACAGGCCTCGCTTGTTTCTTTCCAAGCAAAATTGTAGGAGGGCACCAAGTCTCAGGGAATGCTATGTGTTGGCAGGAAATTTCCGGACAATCAGAAAACCTGAGTCAGTTTGCCCCTGAAACGAGCAAACTGAGAAGACACTGAATTTAGGGTTGAGAAACTGAAGACTCCACGGGGGAAAAAGGACTCTACCAAGTCAGAGCCATTTGATCTGAGCCTGCAGAAAGAGCCTGCAGAAGCTTCTAGAAGTGGCTAACTCTCCTGATGATGATCATTTTCAGAAATGGCTCAGAGGCATCCAGGCCAGGATAGAGGGACGGAGCCTGGACTTCCTTGGGCCCCTGTGGCCAGACCACCCTCACACCATGGCCAGGGGGTGGCCACCAGGGAAGCCTGAGGTCACCTGTGCCCGCTGGATCTCGGGCCAACTCGTGCAGCAGGCTGAGTGAGGAGAGAGTTCGAATCTGCACAGCGCTCGCCTTCACGGACAGCGGTCCTGCGGTGTCCAGCTCTGTGCAGGAGGCCTCCCGCAGCACGCCACCCCGGAAGCTCTGGACACAGGTCAGACGGGAGGCCAGGCCAGGCTGCAGACCAAGAGGAGAACAGACAGCTCAGGCCAGGATCTAGCCACCCACAGGACCCAACTGGGACCAAGGGAGGAGGGCTGAGGGCCGCATCAGAACTGCAGGCCCCCACCCCTCTCTCAGTGAGGCTGGGGAGGAGACGCTCAGGGCTGCATCCCAGTGTCACCCACCCCGACTTGCACCAACAGCGGCCCAGACAAAGGCAGACAGGAGGTGGCAAGGACGAGGGGAAGCAAGAAAGTCCAGCAGACAGTGACCCGCAAGAGGGGGACGACAGAGCCTCAGCTGGAAAACATTCCCATCAGCAGAGGCCCACCTCCACTTCTCAGGTGCTGAGACTTTTCATAATGACTCAACATGAACAGGGATCCTCTCTCATCCTTCTGCAGATAGATGTTTGCTATTTACAAAGCACTTGCTTCTTCAGGGAGCTGGAGACAGAGGTGGGGAGGAAGGCATTAGGGAAAGGACAGAGGGGTGGGTGTGGGGGTCACTTCCACAGCTGCAGCCCTGGAGGAAGACAAGGCAGCAGGATCGCTTGAGCTCAGGAGTTCAAGATCAGCCTGGGCAACATAGCAAGACACCCTCTCTACCAAAAATAAAAATTAAAACATTAGCCAGGAGTGGTGCTTGTGCCTGTAGTTCCAGCTACCCGAGAGGCTGAGACAGGAGGATCGCTTGAGGCCAGGAGTTGAAGGCTGCACTGAGCCACGATCACACCACTGTACTCCAGCCAGGGTGACAGGGTGGGACTCTGTCTCTAAGGAAGCAGATGCATACATCCACACACACATACAGTAACATTTCTAGGAGGCAGAAGAGGGGAAGGAAGGGGAAGGGAGGAGAGGAGGTAAAGAAAGGACCAAGAAGAGAAGGAATTGGGGTAGAGGAGGGGGAGCTGAGGAGGGACGCCAGAAACAGAAGAAAAAAGGAGGAAGAGGAGGGTCTAGGAAAGCAGCTGTCGGGTCCTGCCCCACCCCGCCCAGCACTTACGGCCACTCCAGGCAGGGCCTGAGAATGCAGCGAGGAGCGTCCCCTGCGCAGGGAGCACCGAGCCAGGTCCTTGGTCTTGTGCAGCCAGTCCCCATGGCACTGGTATGTGGTAGGACATCGGCCCAGGATGTCCACCTGGACAGACACGGTGAGGGACAGGTCGGCCTTCTGTCCACCCCACCCCCACTCCCCTCCCTTTCCCATCTCCTGGCCTCACTTCATCCAGGGTCTTGGGGCTGCAGGCCCCCGCATCGCCCTGCAGGAGGCTCAGCACGGCACGCTTCACGTTCAGCACCCAGCGGGGCTCAGCGGGGCGGGGACACAGGCGGGCCACACGTCCAGAATGCAGGATGAAGCGGAGCGGGTTACGGCCCAGGGCAGTGCTGCAAGAGGGCAGACAGGGGTCAAGCGGGACCCTCCGACGCCCCAGGTCACCTGCTGACTGCCAGAGGCCACAGCACGCCTGTCCTCCTGCAGGCCAGCCCCCATGTGGAGCACCTGGAGAACCCCCATGGGGAACCCCACATTCCCCCCCTTCTTCCCTCTGCAGCGGGGCTCTGGGGCAGCCAAGTCGGCTCTGAGCCACCCCAGCCTTGTCACACCTGGGACAAAAGGACAGGTGTGTGACACAAGTGTCAAAGAATGAAAGGCTGAGCCCCCAAGATTAGGCAATCATTCCAAAGCATCTCAACCCCAAGAAGGAGTTGAAGGTGCTTGGGATGTGCCACCCCAAATTATGCCACCTGGGTGTACTGACATTTTTTTTTTTTTTTTGCAGAGTCTCGCTCTACTGCCCAGGCTGGAGTACGGTGGCGTGATCATAGCTCACGGCAGCCTCAACCTTGTGGCCTTACACGATCCTTCTGCCTCAGCCTCCTGAGTAGTTGGGACCACTACCATGTGGCCACCACGCCCAGCTAATTTTTAAAGTTTTTGTAAAGACAGGTTTCTGTTATATTGCCCAGGCTGATGTCAAGTTCCTGGGCTCAAGCAAACTTCTAGCCTCAGTCTCCCCACAGCACTGTGATTATAGGCGTAAGCCGCCACATCCAGCCTTCTGCCTACTTTGAACTAAAGGCTGTATTTGTTGAGAAACAGCAAATATGGGGAGACACTTTCTGAACTCCCCTTCTTCTGCCTTAAGACAGATCCCCCAAAAGCAACCTAATTGTCATTAATCCTCTCCAGGGAGTTTCATCACCTGGGAGAGCAGCTCTCATTCTAAAAACTGCAAGGTGACACCACACACAGACAAACTTCATCCCACGCTTGCGCATCTTCTGTCTCTTCTTTTAATATAATTTTATTTTTGAGTTGGAATCTCCCTCTGTCTCCAGGCTGGAATGCAATGGTGTGATCTCGGCTCACTGCAACCTCTGCCTCCCAGGTTCAACCAATTCTCCTGCCTCAGCCTACCCAGTAGCTGGGACTGCACGTGCCTGCCACCACGCCCAGCTAATTTTTTTATTTTTAGTAGAGACAGTGTTTCACATGTTGGCCAGGATGGTCTTGATTTCTTGACCTCATATCCACCCTCCTCGGCCTCCCAAAGTGCTGGATTACAGGCATGAGCCACCGTGCCCGGCCTCTCCTACCTCTTCTCCTAAAGGTCCACTCCTGTTTTCTAGAAACCATCTACTCCCCTCTAACTTGCCTCCCTCCCTCCTCCCCTTCCCCCATGAAAATTGTACATAAGCTCCCAAATTCACCACTTTGGGGGGCCTTCACTCTTTCATTCTGGAATGTCTCTGTGCGTGTAAAAAATCTATCTACCTCTTCTAATGTCGGTTCATTTCTAGGCACAACTACAGAACATAGGTAGGTAAAGAGAGTCGTTCCCTCCCTACAGATCCCACCAGGGAGGTCATTGTCATCCCTCCACCCACATTCGGATGAGAAGCAGGCTCAGAGCAACAGTGTCTAGCTCAGGGCCCCAGCAGGGCTGTGAACCCAGGCAGACTCCTGCATCACAGGCCGCAGAAACCCTGAACTGGAAGGGACTTGAGACTCTGTCATTGCTGAGACAACGAAATGAAGTCCCGAGACAGGGGCCTTCTTGGGGGATGTCACACAGCAAGCCAGAGGAGGAGCTAGGACCAGAATTCAGCCCGATGCTCTTCCCGCCCGCCCTTTGCCTGGCAGAAAGGGGCCTGGGTCTGTTATCTGCAGGGTGAAGGATGGGAAGGTGGGGGGTGAGGGGTGGTGAAATCCTCTTCCCTGCCTGGAGCTTGGAGGGGCAAGATAAAGATGCTCCAAGATGACGGGAAGCTGCCGAGTCCCCAAACCCTACAGGCTGGCAAGACAGAGCCCTGGGGAACAGATGCGTCACCACGTCTACTTCTGGGGGAGGGGCGGTGGGGGGCGGCAGTCACGCTCCAGCTCCAACTAGATCCTGGGGGTCTTAAGGCAGTCCCCCGGGTCTCAGGCCTTGATGGAGAGAAATGCTAATGGCACCCACCACTCCCAGAATAGCAAGTGTCAGTCTGGCCTCCAGGAAGTGACAACCCCCGGCCCCGCTGACTTAGCATTTCTGATGAGGAGCTGGGGGACAATAGTCCCTTGGAGGAGATCCTCCCCTTGCCTTTCAGTGGGGATCTGTCTGTCCCTCAGCAGCATCCCCCATCCTGGTATCCCTAGACAAAGGCTTTATTTCTTAACAAATGAATTCGCACTAAAAAGGGAAGAGCAGTCTGCAGAGGAGTTGTCTTCAGACTGGCGGCCCCTCTGAGCTTTGAGGCCACCAAGGCCACTGTCAGGGAGGCCTGGGAAACAAGCCACAGGGAGAATCCCAGGCTTGGCTGGGTCACAAAAGGGGAGCTTAGCTTGGGGTGGGAGAGGATGGGGTCTCGGCAGAGCGGAGGAGGGAAGAGGCAGACCCCCACCGGCCCAGCAGTCCCATGAGCTGGAGTCTTCCAGAACAACCTCAACAATGATGCCCAGGCGGTGACTGACAGGCGTGAACCCTGGACACACTTGGGGGGACAGCCAGAACTACAGGATGCGTTCCTCCCACCAGGTAAGTCACCTGGTGGGGTCACCCAAGGCTCCTACATGAAGGCACCCACCCCCACAGTGGTCTCCATTGGTGCTTGACAAGGTCAAAACAAATACAGAAACTTCTGTGAACTTCAGTCCACGATGGCATCTCTTTGCTACAGAGGGGTCACCCTAACTGTTTGTCCTAATCTAATTCAGTGCACCCAGAGCTCGACGGCTGTTCAAAGATGGTAGAGAGCTCACACCTCCAGCCCCATCATGAGCAGGTCCCGGCCCCATGGCCAAGTGTCTTACCTCAGCCTCTCTGACTCCTTCAGAAGCTCCACCTTGGACCCCCGGATGGATGTCACCTGGAAGTCTCGGAGCTGAAGCAGAAAGCACGGCGAGTTGGTGACCACTCCCGGCATGCCCCACGATCTTGCCAGCACCCCACCCACAAAGCAGGTCAAGGGCCCAGCAGGATACGTGAACCCACGTTGGGGGCAAGGCAGAGAGACCCCTCCCTGGACCAGGTACGAAGCCTGGGTGGTGAAGGCTGAATGTCTCCAGGGGTAGATCACTGACACAGCTAAGTACCTACAGCTCCCTGCTAAATGTCTGGAAAGTTCTCATTCTGCCCAAAAAGACACTGGCAGTTTGGTTGAGGGAGTCATAGGACTCTACAGTAGCAACAGGAATATGTTCCGTTGTAGAGCAAACAAAGGCTTAGCCCATAACGAAGACTTGGATAGCCCAGCATCACCAAAGGGTGGGTGGGTGGGTGGGCGGGTGTGTGTCTGTTGGTTGCAAAAGGTAGACTTCCTAAAAATGCAAAATATCCTCCCTAAAAGAACTGATTTCACTGTTTAAATTTAATACAGCCAGTCACAGTGGCTCATGCCTGTAATCCCAGCACTTTGGGAGGCTGAGGCGGGTGGGTTACTTGAGCTCAGGAGTTTGAGACCAGCCTGATCAACATGGCAAAACCCCGTCTCTACTAAAAACACAAAAATTAGCTGGGCATGGTCGCAGGCACCTGTAATCCCAACTACTTGGGAGGCTGAGGCAGGAGAATTTCTTGACCCAGGTAGGTGGTGGGTACAGTGAGCCAAGATTGAGCCACTGCACTCCAGCCTGGGCGACAGAGCAAGACTCTGTCCCCACAAAAAAAAAAAAAAAAAAAAAAAAAAATTAATAGATTTTGGCTGGGCACAGTGGCTCATACTTGTAATCCCAGCACTTTGGGAGGCCGAGGCAGGCGGATCACTTGAGGTCAGGGATTCGAGACAAGCCTGGCCAACATGGTGGAACCCCATCTCTGTTTTTTTTTTTAATAAAAAAACATTTTTTAAAAAAAATGGAATGAAGTTCTGCTACATGCCACAATGTAGATGAACCTTGAAAACGTTATGCTAAGTAAAATAAGCCAGACACAGTCACATGTTATGTGATCCCACTTCTGTGAGGTACCTAAAAAACAGGCAAGTTCATAGAGACGGAAAGCAGAACAGAGGTGCCCAGGGTCTGCAGGGTGGGAATGGGAAGCAGCCATCAGTGCGTACAGAGCTATTTAGGACGATGAAAAAGTTCTAGGGA
This sequence comes from Sapajus apella, assembly GCF_009761245.1. Classification (NCBI taxonomy): domain Eukaryota; kingdom Metazoa; phylum Chordata; class Mammalia; order Primates; family Cebidae; genus Sapajus; species Sapajus apella. Next base: position 3,290,401 of record NW_022436991.1, on the reverse strand, counting down.
TGAGGGTGGTGATGGTTGTCCAACACTGTGAAAATACTTAATGCCACTGAATTATACACTTAAGATGTTGAAATGGTGTATTCCATATTATAATCACAGAAAAAAAATACAAATACAGATAAGCCAGACACAGAGGAAAGCATCCTGTACAATTCCATCAGAGAGAAGTTCAAAGACAGGCAAAACTCAAGCATGGTGATAGAAATAAGGCAGGCAGGCTAGGCGCAGTGGCTCACGCTTGTAATCCCAGCACTTTGGGAGGCCAAGGCAGGCAGATCACTTAAGGCCAGAAGTTCAAGACCGGCTTGGCCAACATGGTAAAACCCTGTCTCTACTAAAGGTACAAAAATTAGCTGGACATGGTGGTGCGCACCTGTAATTCCAGCTACTCAGGAGGCCGATGCAGGAAAATCGCCAGAACTTGGGAGGCGGAGGTTGCAGTGAGCTGAGATTGTGCCACCGCACTCTAGCCTGGGCAACAGAGTGAGACTCCATCTCAAAAAAAAAAAGAAGCTGTACCTTTGGGAGAAGTGACCAAAAAGAAGTATGAAGGAGGCTCTGGGGGTTCTATTTTGTTTCCTCCTCTGGTGATCACTATGTAGATATTTGGTTTATGGAAATTCCTTGTTTTGAAGATTTGTGATTTTTACACTTTTTGCTCTAAAAATATGTTTAGTTAATTAACCTCCAAATGGGCCAGAAACTTTCCATTTTCATCTAGAATCTTTGAAACACACCAGTTCTTTATACCCTTGCCAACATTTGACATTGGTATCTTTTCTTAAATGCTTAAAGCAAACAAATGAATAAAACTGCAACAGAGCACAATTTGCTTTGTAAGAACTGGCCCTGCAGATAAAAACAACTACAAGTGTTTTGAAGGATGTAAAAGGATGGCAAAGACTAATAAAGCAGCAGTTCTGACATTTTGGACACTTTAAGCATTCAGAAGCAGCTCAGGGCCACTCCACGAAAGACCCCATTCTGTGGTCTACATGAAAATGCAACAACAGTTTTGAGAAACTCTTGTTAGCAAGCGCTCCAGCCAATACAAAAACGCATCACAATACATGACACTCCAGCAGAAACTAAAAGGCCACTTATCGGGGGTGGGAGGGTTTATCCAGGAAAAAATATAAGGGTTATGAGAAATGGGACAGAGGCAAATGGGCAAGCACTTCCACTTGCAAAAACATTGAGGAGCTTCCAGAAAATCTTAATGAAAAGAAACCTGGAACCACCAAGTAGGCCTAGTGTATAATTCTGCCTTAACCCAGGACCTACCACCACTGCACCTCAGTGTTTGCCTTTAACCCGAGCCTGTGGACCCAGGTACTGCCAGGCCAGTGTCTAGCAGAAAACAGGCCAGGGCAGGCCTTCCTGGGAATAGACTTCCACCCAGTCTATTCCGTTGTCCAAAGGCCTTGACTCAGTTTGACTTTGCTTACCCTTAGACCTTCAGATGTGGCTCTCGGTCCACCCCTAGGTCACAGCATGTCCTCATTCTATGGCTCTTCTCACTCCAAGGACTTCCCCCAACCTGCCCTAAAAATATACCTTCCTTAGCCTCTGCTATTCCCCCAGTGGGCCCTCTATGGCACCTCTTACAACCAAAATGGCACCACTTTTCCACGTTCTTCTCCAGGGTCCTCACTTGCCAAATGTAAGATTTCTCAGAAAGTTCCTCTGCTTATCAAGCAAATTGGAAATTGGAGGTGAGGGGCTGTGGCTTCCTCTGGGTCCTCCCCTGTGTCAACGTGATCTCCCAGTTACCCAAAGATACTCACCCGTAAAGCCATCTGGCATGGGCCAAGCACATCAAGGACAGCCAAGCCTTGGAGGCCAAGGCCACTCCCCTCCACCGGGACCTCCTGCAGGCTGGTGCTGGTGTTGGTGGAAAAGCGATAGCTGTATCTGGTTCCCACATGGAGGTGGGGCCCAGCTGACCCTGGAGGGCAGAGACAGAGAGTAATGTCACCTTGACAATCTGCAGCCATCTGGGACCCCCAACTCCACCTCCAAGCATCCTTGCTTACACCTCTATCTTCCCCTCCATCTGGGGCTCTGAGCTTCCTGTCCCCAGCTTGGGGAAAGGTTGAGTAGCTGCATATCCTCATAAGAGTGAAAAAGAAAATAAAGACAGTAAGTGCTAGCCAGTGTCATCATGGGCTAAGCCTTATTCTCATGTCAAGGTTTCTTGGCCTGGGCACTATTAACATTTGGGGCCAAAGAATTCTGTTTGTGAGGGCTGTCCTGTGTGTTGTCAGGAAATTTAACAGCATCCCTGACCTCTACTGATGAGATGCCAGTAACACAGCCCAGTTGCGACAACCAAAAATGTCCCTAGACTTTGCAAAACGTCCCCAGGGGAGGGAGGGCCACAATTACCCCAGCTGAGAAGCATTCATCTGCAGTAACTCATTTAAGCCTCATAACCAACTTTGAGGTGAACACTATTTTCTCTATCTTACAGTAGAAGCAGCTGAGGCTCAGAGACGTTAACTAACTTACACAAGGTCACACAGCTGGGATTCCACAGTCCGACTCCTCACCCACCACCTTGAAGGACATCAAGTGGCGTTGGGGGACTGTTATCCTGATCTCCACAGAAGACAAAGCTGTAAAGCTGGCCAACCATGGGGGATCTCGGGGTGAGGAGAGTAGCTGTTCTGGGGAAGAGCTGATTTAGGGAACAGAGAGGTCTGTAGTTCTCGAGCCAAATCTCTAAGCTTCTATTGTGGCCAGGGGATCAAGTGTGAAACCTAATTATGACACCTCACCCCTCCCTAAGGCTTGTGATTGAATTTACATTCTCATGTCAATTTCCTTGAGACAGAACCACACCTCATGTTCCTAAGATGCTTCTCTCTTTCCCAAGAATTTCTTCCCAAAAGGCTTTTTCATCTGCTCCACTCCAAAATGCAAATGGCATCACCTGGCCAAAGACATTTATTCCACCTGCGGCCCACAGGTATGAGGAAAAAGTCCTGGACCTTGGGAGCTGGGATGGCTTAAGGCATTTGACTCTTCCCTTTCCTATCGTTTAAGTCTGTGGGTGGCCTTTCCAGAACTAGACTTGGTCCTCCCAACTGGTATCTTTGGGAACATAGGCAGGGCCCTCTGGGGCTGCCTCTGATCCCATCTGACAGCTTCACCCTGGGGCCCTGTACTGGGCTCAGGCTTCTGGTCCAGAGGTGTGCTCAGCCATCCCAAGAGAATCACTCACCTGCGCATGCAGTCATGCAGGAGGCCGCCTGCCCCACCTGCGAATCTGGAATCTCTGAAATTGCAAATCAGATGGAACCAGGGTGAGGCCAGAAAGATGCATAGGAGAGCCACACCCTATGGGCCACTGACCTACTCAAGGAAGAAGACATTTAAGGGTCCAGGGGGACTAATGGGATGAGAAATGATAATGACAGCTCTCCCCAGACTTTGCAAAATGTCCCCGGGGAAGGAGGGCCACAAAGACTGGAAGCAATTTCCCTACCTGTCCAATTTGCTCTTCCCCATCTTGGTTACTGGCACCATCACCCCTGATAGCTCAAGGTGGCAATCATTCGTGCTGCCACACCCTCATCACCACCTGAATCCAATGTCAGTAAGGTCTGCCAATTCCCTCACCCAATGCAGGTGTCCATTCTTCCCATCCATCAGTCCATCTATCCATCCATCCACCCACCACTCCCTCTCCTATCCACCTCCCCAACCCCCTCCTATCCATCCACCCACCCAATTCACCCACTCCCCCTCCTACCCATCCATACACCCACCCACTCCGCCTCTCATTCATCCACCAACCCACTCCTCCCTGCTATCCATCCACTCACCCACTCCCCCTCCTATCCATCCATCCATCCATCTACCCATACCCACTCCCATCCATCCACCAACCCACTCCTCCCTGCTATCCATCCACTCACCCACTCCCCCTCCTATCCATCCATCCATCCATCCATCTACCCATACCCACTCCCATCCATCCACCCACCAACTCCCCACTCCTATGCATCCATTAGCCCCCCCCCCCCCCTCTCCCACCCCGCCATCCACCCCCCCCCCCCCCCCCCCCCCCCCCCTGTCCATCCCCCGTCCCCTCCCCTCAGAGCCCCTCCCATTCCTCCTACACATTCCTCCCCTCTGCTACCGACACGCCCCTGCCTCTGTGGCTAGATGACTGAAGGAGCCTGCTGTTTTCCCTGTGTGCATGACTCATCCTCCTCCCAGCAGCCAGTCAGTCTTTAAAAACACAGATCAGATCAGATCACATCACTCCCTGCTTAAGAGCTCCTGGGGCTCCTCCCCACCACACCCCCCCTCAACACACAGACTTACAGCAAAACCCTAACCAGGCAAGCAGACCTCTGCCTGCCCCCCTCTTGCCCTCCAGGCATGCTGGCGGCTCCTCTCCAGCTCAAGGCCTTTGCACATGCCATTCCTACTTGCCTCAACTCTTTTCCGCCTGCCCTCCATGTCCCAGCATCCCTTATCTCAGCATAAATGTCCCTCCTTGGCCCACCCTGACCACCCTGACCTGAGTAGGTTTCCTACCTCCATCTCTACATAGCACCCTATTCTCAGTGGAACCCTTTCAAAATTGGTATGTGATTTAATTATTTTGGTTGTCCTATTTAACATTGTAACCGCCAGCTCCTGGAATCCAGTAGAGACTGGAAAGATTGGATAAATGAATACCACGAACACTTGCGCCGCTTTATTAATTCGTCGTGTTTGATCTCCCTGACAACCCAGCCGAGTCAGTGTTCTTCTTACTCCCATTTTACAGATAAAGCACCTAGTCCAGAAGTGACTTGCCCAGGTGCACACAGCTGGTTAACAGTGGAGCCTTAGGATTTGAACCCAGACACTCTGGCTCCAGAGTCCCCAGCCATACCCTCGCCCTGAATGAATCAGAGAATAAGTGAGCAAATGCGTGAGTGAACAGAGAACCAGCAAAGGCAAGAGCAAGAGGCTGCTGCAGGAAATGGCAGGAGCTGCTGCCACTCCCCGGTGGGTAGAGGACAACCAGGGCATGAGCAGACGTGGTGAGGTGGCCCCTTGGCCCCAAGTTCAGGCTGCTGAGGAAACTGCCAGAGGTTTCCAGAGCTCTCTCCCTGGGAAGGTCAGCACCCCACCCTCCCTCCCTTCTCTCCCTCCCACCCTCCCTCCCACCAGCCACACACCCGTTCCACTGCCACCTACATTTTTTGTTGTCGTTTTTTTTTTGAGACAGCCTCTCGCTCTGTTGCCAGGCACCAGGCTGGAGTACAGTGTTGTGATCTCAGTTCACTGCAACCTCTGCCTCTGGGGTTCAAGCAATTCTCCTGCCTCAGCCTCCCAGGTAGCTGGGACTACAGGCGCACGCCACCACACCTAGCTCATTATTTTTTTTATTTTTGGTAGAGACGGGGTTTCACCATGTGGGCCAGGATGGTCTCCATCTCTTGACCTCATGATCTGCCCACCTCGGCCTCCCAAAGTGCTGGGATTACAGGCGTGAGCCACCGTGCCTGGCCTGCCAATTACTTTTAAGCCTCGCTTCCCCTTCCTGCCAGCCACTTGCAGGATCTTTCCCAGCCACCATCCACACCCTCCTGTGCCTTAACCAGGCATCCATCTGCAGCCATTTCCATGGGACGGCGTTTCAATAATACCACTTCCATCCTCAAAGCTACCCCAGGGTACCTCGACTGGTCATTGTACATAGGCTGACCTGTTTAATCCCTCGAAAAACAAATTGTTTCTGGGCGCAGTGGCTCATGCCTGTAATCCCAGCACTTTGGGAGACTGAGGTGGGCAGATGGCTGGAGCTCAGGAGTTCGAGACCAGCCTGGCCAGCATGGCAAAACCCCCTCTACAAAAATAAAATAAAAAATAAAAAATAAATTAGCCAGGCATGGTGGCACACATCTTGGTCCCAGCTACTCAGGAGACTGAGGTGGGAGAATTGCTTGAGCCAAGAGACAGAGGTTGCAGTGAACCGAGATCACACCACTGTACTCCGGCCCGGGCAGCAGAGTAAGACCCTGTCTGAAGAAAAAAAAGAAAAAAAAAAGAAAAACAAATCATTTCCCCAAAATGGGGAGGGGTGGGAGCTACGGTACATTGTAGACTATTTTGTTTAGACACTTCGAAACAACAGAACGTGGTAGGAGACTGGGCAGGGTTTTTTCCCCCTAAATAGTCTGACACATCTAACAAATCCCTCTTTGCATTCAAGTAGAGTATCAACAGATAAAATCACATGTCAAAGACATTCAACCCAATCAATTTCCCTTCCAACTTTCCTTCAACTCTTGAATCACTCAGACACTGGGCAGCAAGTTAAACCTATGTGTGCATAATCATGACATTCTTGGGTGTGCACAAGCCCAGCATTCTGCTTGTTTGCTCAGCAGACAATCCCTGCATGTGCTTTCCTGCTATGCTAGGCTACAAAGCAGCCTGGCCCGCCAGCCTTCACCCACCAAGACCTGCAGAGGTGAGCAGAGCTGCGAGAGACCTGTGCTTGAATTAACCCTGTACCCCACCCCTTCCGTTTCCTGAGCACTTAAAAAACACATGTAAAATATTTAAAATTTCAGAAACACGGAATGCAATGATAGATTCATAATAGATTAACCAAGGATGGGACAACATTGCACACTGGCAATAATAAATTCTTCAGTCAGATCCGATTAACTTCTTGAAAGAGACCTGAAATGGACTGAAATCAATGTCACCTCAAGCCAGCAAATGCAATCCAGTCCCTTTTCACCTTTCTCAGCTGTCAGTTCTGATCCATGTGCATTATTTTATGAAGCCAACACAATTTACTGAGCACCTATGGTATGCCAGGGAGTGTTACGTGCTGAAATAAAAGCCCAACTATCAAAACAATCATTTCCAACTAATAAAAGACCCCACAATCTGGTCCGCGCTGTCCAGCGTGTGGCTATTAAGCATCCGAAACGTTACTAGTTACAGAGAAACTTTTCGTTTATTTAAATGAAAAACCAATACTCAATTCAATTATTAATAGACTGTTAGCCATGTGCACTGGTTCACACCAGTAATCCCAGCACTTTGGGAGGATTGCCTAAGCCTGGGAGTTTGAGACCAGCTGGGGCAACGTGGTGAATCCCGTCTCTATGAAAAATATTTTTTTAAAAAAGAAAACTTTCCAATATGTTTGAAATAACTTAGTGCAGTAACTAAACATACTTTCTCAACTCTGTATTTTAAGACATCTAAAGAGATCAAGTATTTGCAATGAAAATTTAGCATTCAAATTGAAATATGCTCTAAGTATAAAATACACATGGAATGTTGAAGAATAGGAAATATATCATTAATACTTTCTATTTTTTCTAATTATATATAGGATATATTAGGTTACATAAAATATGTTATTAATTTCACTTTTTTTTTTTTTTTTTTTTTTTTTAAGTTTTAGTTCTAGGAAAATAAAGATACGATGCTTTTTGTTTGTTGAGACAAGATCTCACTCTGTCGCCCAGGCTGGAGTGCAGTGGCCTGATCTGGGCTCACTGCAGCCTCGACACCCCCTGGGCTAAAGCTCAGTGAGCCTGGAAGGCAGCGTTTTCTCACTCCGGGCTTCAGATCTGGTCTCCGCAGCTTCCCAATCCCCCTTCCTTGTCTGAGTTTCCAGAGGATGCTGGTGGCGGAAGTGAGAGAGATGACGATTCACCTGTCATCTCTCGCTCTTCTGCCCCATGAAAAGCAAAACAAAAGGTGGCAGTGAAAAGGCAGGTCAGAAGGCATCCGGCTACAAAAGCACCCCCCCAGGTACATCTGGGCTGCCCTTCGCTTCACTCTAGACAGAACCAGGAACACGCATCAGTTTTACTTACTCTCCGCAGTCACTGCCACCAGCGGCCAGAACAGGACCAGACCGAGGAGCCCCATGGGGGCCAGCATCACCCCTCGGCCAGCCCTGGGGTCACCAGCCTCAGGCTCCAGAGCAGCTCAGCTAGTCCTAAAAGGAATCTTTTCCGCAAAGAGGAGGGCTCCGCTTCAACCCACTCTCCCAGCCCAGGAGGGGAGAAGGGGAGGTGGGGGGCATTCAGAACAGCGATCCAGCCAATCAGAAGCCTCCAATAAAGTTATTGGCACCCCACCCAACAGAGAGGAGGGGAGGGGGGCTCCTGACCAATGAGGGAAAAAAAGCCTAGGGGAAGAAAAGGAGCTTGACTACTCTTCCAGCCAAGAAGGCAACACAGCATGGTGGTGGTTTCTTACTAATTGCAGTATAATTTTATATATATTAACAATACAAAACTGACCATTTTCACCATTTATTTTAAAAGACAGGGTCACTGCCAGGCATGGTGGCTCTTGCTTATAATCCCAGCACTTTGGGAAGTCTTGGGGTAGATCACAAGGTCAGGAGTTCAAGATCAGCCTGAGCAGCACAGTGAAACCCAGTCTCTACTAAACACAAAAATTAGCTGGGCATGGTGGCAGGAGCCTATAATCCCAGCTACTGGGGAGGCTGAAGCAGGACAATCACCTGAACCTGGGAAGCAGAGTTTTCAGTGAGCCAAGATCATGCCACTGTACTCCATCCTAGGCAACAGAGCTAGACTATCTCAAAAAAAAAAAAAAAAAAAAAAAAAAAAAAAAAAAAAAAAAAAAAA
>NW_022436991.1:3276502-3281662 GCF_009761245.1 Sapajus apella | reverse complement strand
TTTTGGTAGAGACGGGGTTTCACTATGTTGCCCAGCCTGGTCTGGAAGTCCTGGGCTCAAGCGATCCAGTCACCTCAGCCTCCCAAAGTGCTGGGATTACAGGAGTGAGCCACTACACCTGGCCCATTTTAACCACTCTGAAGTATTGAGCATTGTGAAGTAGCATTGTGTCCACTCACGACATTGTGCAACCATCGCCACTATCTAGTTGTGTAGTCTGATGTTGGGTTTGTCTTTCCCAGTGCTCAGGGTAGGAAAAGCCAATGGGAGGTCTGGCTCAGCAAGGCCTTTGGAAATGGCTCATATCACAGCAGCAGCGAGTTTTGCAAAGCTCCAGGTTCACAGCCTCTGAGAGGACAAGGAAGTAATTCAGGAGCCAAGGGTCTGCTCACACCTGCTCAGCGCTCATCCTAGGTCCCACACCTCCAACTCACCTCCACCCACAACTTTGGGTTTTCATGGTGTTTTTTGTTTTGTTTTTGAGATGGTGGGTCTCACTCTGTTGCCCAAGCTGGACTGCAGTGGTGTGATCACAGTCCACCACAGCCTCAACCTCCTAGGCTCAAGCGATCCTCCCACCTCAGCCTCCCAAGTAGTTTGGTCTACAGGCTCATGCCACCATACTTGACTCACTCCTCTCATTTAAAGTGCACAACTCGGCTGGGCACAGTGGCTCACACCTGTAAGCCCAGCATTTTGGGAAGCTGAGGCAGGTGGATCACCTGAGGTCAGGAGTTCAAGACCAGCCTGACCAACATGGTGAAAACCAGTCTTTACTAAAAGTACAAAAATTAGCCAGGCATGGTGGTGGTGGCGGTAGGCACCTGTAATCCCCAGCTACTCGGGAGGCTGAGGCAGGACAATCACCTGAACCCGGGAGGCAGAGGCTGTAGTGAGCTGAGATAGCGCCACTGTACTCCAGCCTGGAGACAAAGTGAGACTCCATCTCAAAATAAAAACAAAGGATACAACTCAATGGTTTTTAAGATAGGTAGTTTTGCCATCATTACTACAACCAATTTTATAGTATCTTCACTGCAAAAAGAAATCCCATACATAGTAAGCCATCACTCCTGGCACCTCTGACCCTTGTCCTTGGCCACCACTGATAGGCTTTCTGTCCTTACAGATTTGCCCATTCTGGACATTTCACATAAATGGAAGTGGTCAGTAGGTGGCCTTTTTGTCTGGCTTCTTTCACTCAGCATGACGGTTTTGGGGTTCCGCCATGTAATGTGAAATAGCACGTCATTCCTTTTTGCAGCTGAATAACGATGCACTGAACGGATAGACCACTTTCTGTGCAGCCATTAATCTCTTGATGGACAGTTAAATGTACTTTTAATACAATTTTCTTAGAGTCAAATTAAGACACAGTTGACTGGTTGACACACCATGTTTTATGAAAAGTTATTTATGCTTTTAGACTTGGCCAATTTTCTTTTCATATTTTGAAATCAATGATTCCACCTCCCCTTTCCCAAGCTCATAAATTTTTTTTTTTTTTTTTTTTAAGATGGGTTTTGTTCTTTTTGCCCAGCCTGGAGTGGAATGGCGCAAACTCAGCGAACCGCAACCACCACCTCCCGAGTTCAAAGCGATTCTGCTGCCTCAGCCTCCTGAGTAGCTGGGACTACAGTCATGTGCCACCACACCCAGCTTTTTTTTTTGTATTTTTAGTAGAGACGGGGTTTACCATGTAAACCTGGTTTACCATGTTGGCCAGGCTGGTCTCGAACTCCTGACTTCAGGTGATCCACCCACCTTGGCCTCCTAAGTGCTGTGATTACAGGCTTGAGCCACTGCACTCGGCCCCCAGCTCAACCATATTCTATAGCAGGGCTCAGGAGCCCCCAACCCACAGGAATAAAGACCTAAAACATCCCTCAGCTCACAGCTGCTTGGGGACTGTGATGAGTTCTGGTGTGGCTGCTAAACGCTGTGAGGAAAAGCCAAAAACCACATCCCAAGCGGTGCTGGCTTGGAGGAGCCAGTGGGGAAATGAGCTACACAGGCAGGAGACTTCCAGCACACCATGGACAGACCTCACACAGAGAAAGGAACAGTTACCGTGCCAGGAAGTCGTCCAAGAGTTTACAAAGGAGAGATTTTCTTGGATCACAAAGAATAGACGGCACTGTTGTTAGGAAACTATCAGGCACTAGGCAAAGCATTCCTTGTATATTAATTCATTCAGTCAACTCCTCCAGCAAAGTCCCCGCAAGGTGAACTAGATCATCCCATGATACAGATGAGGAAACAGACGCACAGAGAGGTTAAGACACTTGCCCTAAGTCACACAGCTCAGGAGGATTTTCATCCCATCTGGCATCAGAGTTCCTGCTCAGTCAGCTCTGGCAGCTTTGCTCCATCACTTTCTCCATCTCCCCCCGCCCCCCAGACTCAGGTCTCTGACCACAGGCCCGGATTCCTCCCCCATTCCAAGCCAGGAGCCTGAGCAGAAACTTTGCAATCCTCGATGCCATAGTTTCTCATCAATGCAGCAGCATCAATCACAGTGGGGTACTGGCTACAAATGCAGATTCCCAGGCCCCTTCCAGGCCAGGACAATCAGACTTCCTAGGGTTGGGCCCTCCCTGCAGGCCATTCTGACGACCAGCCAGGTTTGCCCCAGTCTACATCAGGCAACCTGGGAAGTGTACCTATACCTCTGGCCTCACTTTGTGTCTACATCGTCACTGGCCCAAAACCCTGTAAGCTGGTTTGATAGAGCGTGGGGACACAGGACTGCAAAGACACAGACCCTCCTGATAAGTCATCCACCATAGACCCAGCTTCCCGCCTCTGCATTTTCCCACCTCCTCAGCTCCCCCCCTCCCCCCCAACCCACCCTCATCCTCCCACCAAAAACAAAGTCCTTCTTCTACCTGGAGGAAACTTAAGGGGTTGGTTTTTCCAATGACTGAGGATCGAGCTTCCAGTCAGCGTGAGTTGAGTTCAGCCGGAGTATGGATTGAAACCCATCAGGCTCAGGTCAGCATCACCAGCATTCAGAAGGCTTTTTGGTGAGTGCAGTGACTCACACCTTTATTCCCAGTACTTTGGGAGGCTGAGGCAGGAGGACCATTTGAGCCCAGGAGTTCAAGACCAGCCTGGGGAATACGGGGAGATCTCATCTCTACAAAAATAAATAAATAAAAGCCGACTGTGACAGCACACACCTGTAGTCCCAGCTACTCAGGAAGCTGAGGCAGGAGCATTTCTTGAGCCCAGGAAGTTGAAGCTGCAGTGAGCTGTGAGCACTGTGGCCTGGGAGACAGAGCAAAACTCTGCTTAAAAAAAAAATTAAAAGGCAGCCTTTTCATTTGTGTATTAGCCTCTTCTCATGCTACTATAAAGAAACACCTGAGGCAGAGTGCGGTGCCTCACACCTGTAATCCCAGCACTTTGGGAGCTTGAGGTGGGCGGATCACCTGAGGTTAGGAGTTTGAGACCAGCCTGACCAACATGGAGAAACCCTGCCTTTACTAAAAATACAAAATTACCTGGGCGTGGTGGTGGTGCATGCCTGTAATCCCAGCTGCTCAGGAGGCTGAGGCAGGAGAGTCACTTGACCCCTGGAGGCGGAGGTTGCAGTGAGCCAAGATCGCGCTATTACACTCCAGCCTAGGCAACTACAGGTCTCAAAAAAAAAAAAAAAAAAAAAAAAAAAAAAAGCAATCCCATTACTGGGTATATATCCAAAGGATTATAAATCATTCTATTATAAAGACACATGCACACAAATGTTCATTGCAGCACTGTTTACAATAGCAAAGACCTAGTACCCCAAAACCTAAAACGCAATAAAATATATATTTAAAAAAAAGAAAAGAAATACCTGAGACCGGGTAATTTATAAAGAAAAGAGGGTTAATTGGCTCATAGTTTCACAGGCTGTACAGGAAACATGGCAGCATCTGCTTCTGCTGAGGCCTCAGGGAGCTTCCAGTCACAGCAGAAGGCAAAGTGGGAACAGGCACATCACAAGGCAGGCACGGACCAAGAGAGAGGCATGGTGGAGGCGCCGCCCTCTTTTAAACAACCAGATCTCCTGCGAACTCACTCACTTTACAGCATTATGGGAGGATGGTGCTCAACCACTCATGAGAACTCCCTCTGGCCTGAAGCAATCACCTCCAACCAGGCCTGCCCTCCGACACGGGAGACAACCATTTGACAGGAGATTCTGCTGGGGACACAGAGCCAAACCACATCAATTTGGTTTTGGGTTTTTTTTGTTTTTTTTTTGAAACAGTCTTGCTCTCTCACCCAGACTTGAGTGCAATGGCACAATCTCAGCTCACTGCAACCTCCATCTCCCGGGTTCAAGTGATTCTCCTGCCTCAGCCTCCTGAGTTGCTAGGATTACAGGTGTGCACCACCACACCTTGCTAATTTTTGTATTTTTAGTAGAGATAGGGTTTCACCATGTTGGGTCAGGCTGGTCTCAAACTCCTGACCCGATGATCTGCCCACCTTGGCCTCCCAAAGTGCTGGGATTATGGACGTGAGCCACAACACCTGGTCTGAAGAAGTTTTTTTTTTTTCTTATTAGTCTGTTTTCACAGAAGATTTCTTTTTAAACCCCCGAAAGATATTTTGCAGAGCTAGGATAAGCAGGTGAGAGAACTGTAGCTACCCCGTGCTGGAGAAGAATTAACCAGCAGGGGGCAGTGAGCTCCTCTTGCCTGGCCTTCATGAAGTACTCACTACTGCCATCCTATCTTTGACATAAAAGATGAATGGAGAGGCGGGGCTTGGTGCCTCATGCCTGTAATCCCAGCACTCTGGGAGGCTGAGGCAAGCGGATCACTTGAGGTCAAGAGTTTGAGAACATCCAGGCCAACATGATGAAACCCTGTCTCTACTAAAAAATACAAAAATTAGCAAGGCGTGGTAACAAACACCTGTATAGTACCAGCTACTTGGGAGGCTAAGGCAAGAGAACTGCTTGAACCTGGGAGAAGGAGGTTGCAATGAACTGAGATTACACCACTGCAGTCCAGCAGTGCGACCCCATAGCCGAAAGAAGGAAAAAAAACAAAGATTTACAAAGAAATTGGCTCCCTGGCTCCCTGTCGATTACTAGTAAGGTTGGAAAAGTCATGTCGACGGGAGAAGGCGGGGCGTGGACGGGAGAAGGCGGGGCGTGGACGG
>NW_022436991.1:3254682-3276492 GCF_009761245.1 Sapajus apella | reverse complement strand
GGGGCGTGGACGGGAGAAGGCGGGGCGTGGACGGGAGAAGGCGGGGCAAGCATGGTTCATCGCTTTGCTTTTTTGTTCAATTAGCGGTATGACCTTAGAAAACTTACTTAACCCATCTGGACTCCTTTACTCATTGGCAAAATGAAAGGGCTGGAAATTCCTGGCAAAGTGTCTTCCGGCACGATGTTGTGTTCAAATGAAGAACAGACAGGTCAGAAAGAAATCAAGTACATGCTGGAGTTAGCAATGATAAAAACGGCATTGCATCTAGTTGGGGAGAACAGATTCAAGGATGGACAAAGTATACAAACACCCCGTTCACAGAAAAAGACACAAATAGAGTGTCAGCAAAGAGGCTCAACCTGAGACATAAAATAAATGCAAATTAGGCCTGGCACAGTGGCTCACGCCAACAATCTCAGCACTTTGGGCGGCTGAGGCGGGCGGATCACCTGAGGTCAGGAGTTCAAGACCAGCTCGGCCAATGTAGTGAAACCCCATCTGAGCTACAAATACAAAAATTAGCCAGGTATAGTGGCACACATCTGTAATACCATCTACTTGGGAGGCTGAGGAAAGGGAATCACTTGAATGCGGGAGGTGGAAGTTGCAATGAGCCAAGATCACTAAAAAAGAAATGCAAATTAAAGTTACAAAACTCAGGCCCAGTGCAGTTGCTCACGCCTGTAATCCCAGCATTTCCAGAGGCTGCGGCAGGCAGATCACTACTCGGGAGGCTGAGGCAGGGGAAATGCTTGAACCCAGGAGGTGGAGGTTACAGTGAGCTGAGATCATGCCACAGCACCCCAGCCTGGGCGACAGAGCAACACTTCATCTCAAAAACAAAAAATTAATCAATTTAAAAAATTAAGTGAAAAGACCATTAACCTAGATGAACTGCTTGGCAACTTGTGGAGAAAGAGGACATGGGCTCTCAGGGAAAACAAAGAGGAAACAGCACATTGAGGTTTTGCGGGTTAAAGGTGAAAGATCACTTCACATTTGGAGTACGTGAAACTCTTGACAACAGGTAGTTTAATATTTCCAAGGGCAAAGACCATCCTCCCTTTCATATCACTCAAAACACCTTCACATTGTGGCCATAAAAATGTGGGTTGGGTGGGGGAATGGGAAGCACACCATCTTTCTCCTAGCAATTCCCCTTCTAGAAATTAACCCAAGCCAGATGCAGTGGCTCCTGCCTGTAATCCCAGCACTTTGGGAGGCAGAAGTAGAGGTGGGCTGATCCCCTGAGGTCTTGAGTTTGAGATCAGCCTGGCCAACATGGTGAAACCCTGTCTCTACTAAAAATACAAAAGTAAGCCCAGTGTCATGGCACGTGCCTTTAATCCCAGCTACTCAGGAGGCTGAGGCATGAGAATAGCGTGAACCCAGGAGGCGGAGGTTGCAATGAACCGTGAACCAAGATTGCACCACTGAACTCCAGCCTGGGCAACAGAGGGAGACTGTCTCAAAAAAAAAAAAAAAAAAAAAAAACAAGGTAACCTTGCCTCCCTCCTAGAAGGAACCTCCAGGCCCTCAGAATATGCTGCCTGATAGTAACGTCAGCGTCTTTCTTTACCTGGGGGACTGGGACCACGCCAGCCAGTGTATGCTAATAACATGATTTATAGTGGGGGGTTGAACCATGTGATATCAACGTGACCTCTTGAGGGGCTGGAGACTGAGGTTACCTGAGCCTGGCCATGAAAGACTGGCCATAAAAACACTGCACACAAGGCGCTGGGGAGCTTCCTTTGTTGGCAATGTCCTGTACATGTTGCCACACACTGTGGCTGCGAGAAGTAAGTACCATCCCCAAGTCCAGAGAGACAGGACCTCTGGGAGCTCGTGTCTGGCCTCCCTGCCCTACGCACCTTTTCCCTTTGCTGATTTAACGCTGCATCTTTCCCTGTAATAAACACCGGCCATCAGTGCAGGGGCTTTTCTGAGCTCTGCGAGTCCACCTAGAAAACCAGAGGCTGAAAGTGATCTCGGACTCCTCCCTAAATGCAAACACCTACTGTGTGCCAGTCACTGTTCACTGGGGATACAGAAGTAGCAAGAGAGACAAAAGCCCCTGCCCTCAAGGAGCTACTTTTTTTTTTGGAGAGGGAGTATCACTCTTTCCCAGGCTGGAGTGCAATGGCACTAACTCAGCTCATTGCAACCTCTCTGCCTCCCAGGTTCAAGTGATTCTCCTGCCTCAGCCTCTTGAGTAGCTGAGTTGACTGGCCTGCACCACCACAGCTGGCTCATTTTTTGTATTTTTAGTAGAGACAGGGTTTCACCATGTTGGTCAGGTTGCTCTCAGACTTCTAACCTCGTGATCTGCCCACCTCAGCCTCCCAAAGTGCTGGGGTTACAGGCATGAGCCACTGTGCCCGGTGAAGGAGCTGACTTTCTAGTGCAGGGACACAGATCAGAAACAAGACAAATAGGCGGGGTGTGGTAGCTCAGCAGTGTGGGAGGCCGAGGTGAGAGGATGAGGAGTTTGGGAACAGCCTGGGCAACATACTGAGAACCTGTCTCTATGAATAAGGAAGATAAAAGGGCACAGATAAGCTCGTCTTTCAGGAGCAGACTTACCGGAGGGCAGGAAACCCTTTGGGACACAGGCTTCGCACCTAGAAGCCAGTCTCCATTAGGACCAGGTCGTGTTCAGCTTTGATAGGCATAAGCAGAACAAGCCAAACAAGAGACAATCATGCAAGCAGCAGTCACCTGTGTCCCCATCGCATCATGGGCTGCCAGGTGTGGGCGTCAGCATCAGCACACCTGGCTCAGGTGAGGATGGAGCAGGTGGCCACCTCTGTGTCATTTGAAAGCCCCCACATTTCTTTCACAGGAGGGCCATGGGGGCTGCCTCTCGCCTAGGAAATAAAACATGTAGTTTATCAGTGCAAACAAGAAAAAAGTTCAAGCACAAAAACGATACAAAATGCTTCCGGGAGGGGTGACATGTTAGCTGAGGAATCCCAGCTTGGAACCTGGGACCAGTAACTTCCCCTCTCAGAATTTCAGTTTCTTTGTAAAATGCAGAGCAGATGCTTGCCTTACAGAATCGTTGTGAAACTCAATGAGAGAACGTGCCCTGCCCGTGGCAGCCATTCAACACAATACTCACTGCTGCTCCCAGGCGGGGTCATCTACAATCACTGGTCATTATCCTCCCGCATCCACGAGCCTACCCACTCATTTACATTTACTGTTCACAGGTTGACATCATTTCACAATCAAAGATTGAGTCCCGATTCCCGTGGCTGTCGGGAGTTCAGCTGAGCTGGAAAAGGGAGGGCTGAGGTATCAGGTGTCAAAGCAGCAAGTCAAAAATGACAGTGTTAAGCCCAAGATCACTCATCGTGACGGTACAAGGACAAACTGGAAAAGGCGCCAACTGCCCTTCTCCCACTTTCCCACAACGGGGCATCAATTGAGGGTCTGGTGTATCATCCAGATGTGGGGGAACCCAGCAAAAGGCTTCTGGCAGTTTTATGGACCTGGGTCGGGGCGAGAGGGGGCTAGGAGTGGCAAAGTACTGAGTACTAAGCCAAAGTGGGGGAAAGAGTCTTCTTTTTCCTCCTCCTGCCCTATCAGAGGCCCCTGAAGAAGACCCCTGCCCAAGACCTCATATAAGGAGGTCCAGGAAGGCAGACACCAGGGCTAAAAATGCAGACATGCATCACAGCAGAGCCTCGGGGCCTCAGCCCATAATGCAAACCGAGACCATAGGGCACTGGCTGCACCCCAAGTCTGGTGTGGGAAGGGTAGCTCTCCCTAAGGCCTGCCAAGTAAAGCCTTCAGAATTGCCTATCATCAAGCCTAAAAAAAAAAAAAAAAAAAAAAAAAAAAAATCACATGTGGGTTTTTTTGGTTT
This sequence comes from Sapajus apella, assembly GCF_009761245.1. NCBI lineage: Eukaryota > Metazoa > Chordata > Mammalia > Primates > Cebidae > Sapajus > Sapajus apella. The sequence goes on along the minus strand of NW_022436991.1, from coordinate 3,272,615 downwards.
TGTTTTTGGGTTTTTTTTTGAGACCAGATTTTAGTATATTGGTCAGGCTGGTCTCGAACTCCCAACCTCAGGTGATCCGCCTGTCTCAGCTTCCCAAAGTGCTGGGATTATAGGCGTAAGCCACTGCACCCCACCTTTATTTTTTTGGGACGGAGTCTTGGTCTGTCTCCCAGGCTGGAGTGCAGCGGCGCAATCTTGGCTCACTGTAGCCTCCACCTTCCAGGTTCAAGCGATTCTTCTGCCTCAGCCTCCTGAGTAGCTGGGATTACAAGGAGGCTAATCTTGTATTTTTAGTAGAGATAGGTTTCTTCATGTGGGTCAGGCTGGCCTCAAACTCCCAACCTCATGTGATCCACCCACCTCCGCTTCCCAAAGTGCTGGGATTACAGGCATGAGCTACCATATCCAGCCCCGTCTCTACTAAAAATACAAACAAATTAGCCAGGCTTGGTGGCATACACCTGTAATCCCAGTTACTCAGAAGGCCGAGGCAGGAGACTTGCTTGAACCTGGGAGGTGGGGGTTGCGGTGAGTCAAGATGGCATCACTGCACTCCAGCCTCGATGACAAACCAAGACTCCATCGTGGGGGTGGGTAGGGGGAAGCCAGGCACGAAATATCACATACACTACGTCGACTTACATGAAATGAACAAAATGGGCAAATCTACAGAGCTGGAGACTAGATCAGCTGATTGCCAAGGGCTGGGAGTGGCAGGGAGGGGAAACTGAAGGTCAACAACTAAAGGGTAGGTTATTTCTTTTTTCTTTTTTTTTTTTTTTGAGACGGAGTCTCGCTCTGTTGCCCATCTGGAGTGCAGTGGCATAATCTCAGCTCACTGCAACCTCCGCCTCCCAAGTTCAGGCGATTCTCCTGCCTCAGTTTCCCAAGTAACTGGGATTACAGGCACCCGCCATCATGCCCGGCTAAGTTTTGTATTTTTGTAGAGACAGGGTTTCACCATGTTGGCCAGGATGGTCTGGAATTTCTGACCTCAGGTGATCCACCCACCTCAGCCTCCCAAAGTGCTGGAATTACAGGCGTGAGCCACCACGCCCAGCCCAGGGGTTCTTTTTGAGGTGATGAAAATGCTAAAGTTGATTGGGGTCACGGTCGTACAACTTTGTGACTATACTAAAAAGCCATTAAATTGTATGCTTTAAAACTTCGTTTTAGAGACAGGGTCTCGCTTCTGTTACCCAGGCTAAGGTGCAGGGGTGCAATCACAGCTCTGCAGCTTTCTCCTCCCCCAGGCTCAAGCGATCCCCCTGCCTCAGCTTCCTGAGTAGCTGGGACTACAATCGTGCACCACCACGCCCAGCTACTGTTTCTTTTCAAGAAACTGGGTCTCACTATGTTGCCCAAGTAGGTCTTGAACTTCTGGCCTCTACCAACCCTCCTACCTTAGCCTCCCAAAGTGCTGGGTTGCAGGTGTGAGCCACCACACTCGGCTGAATTGTACACTTGAAATGGGTGACTTGTGTGATACATAATAACATCTCAATAAAGCTACTACCAAAAAAGCCAAAAAGTTCTCACCTCGAAGCCCTCCGTGAGTGGCTGTTGATAGAGCAGCGTCTACGGTGGGGCCTGAAAACCTCCCCCTGCGTTAACGGGCCCGCCTCTTCCGACACTTTCCTATTTCTTGGCTACTCAGAAATGCATCAGCCACTTCACCTGGGGCTCTGCTCTATAACTGACACCTGCTTCCAATCCCCACGTCCTCCAAACAGAAATATACCTGCCCAGGATCACATGTCCCCAGCTGCTAGGGCCTCCATGGTAATGAACCCTCATGTGAAGACTACAGCCCCATACCCAGTCCCTTCCATTCCTTGCTTCCCAGGAATGAGCCATGTTCACCATGCCCCGAGCAGGACACACACAGCCCTAGATCTGTAGACCCAAGACTCACTCCGATGATGGCATTCTCAGCTCATGGAGGGAGGGAGGCAGCCCCCAGGGCCCACCAGTGGAAGGGGTGATGGGGGCTTTCGAATGACATGACCTGCAGCGGTGGCTCTCGGCCTCATCTTCGCCTGAGCCAGATGTGTAAATACAGATGCCCTACCCTGGCAGCAGACGGTGGGAAGGGGACACAGGAGCTGATCCTTGCAAAGTTGAGTGTCTCTGCTTGGCTTGTTCCGCTCCTGCTTGTCAAAGTTGACCACAGCCTGGTGCTCATTGAGACCTGTGTCTCGAGGGTTTCCTAGCTTACCCACGAGCTTGCCCCTGTGGGCTGTAGGGCAAATGCACCTGAAAGCAATAACCTGCGGGCAATCCTTAGGATGACCTGGAGGGTACACGCACCTGAATGTGTGTTCCAGCTACGGAATCCAGGAGTGGCCAACCCGGAGATTTGTTTCCCATCTATGAGAAACATCTGAGGCCCTGGCCCGTCCCACTAAACACAGGTCCTCCAAGGGATGGAGGCTCTGAGTTTTAGGGTCATTGAAGGTTGCCAGGTGGAGGTCTTTAAGGGGTGGGTGCTAAGTGAAAATGCTGAATAAACTGCACGTTGTTTGCAAGCAGCTGCAGTTCACCTCTGCAGCACACCACCACCTGCACTCTCCCCTCTGTATCTAAGCCCCTAATCAAACCTCATGCCTCCTTTGCTGGCTCTGCGTTTTCCTCTTCAGCCTCTTGAATTTGTTTCCTTCCTAGTGAAACTAATAGGGTTTCAGCACAGTGTAGGCCAAGACAGCAAGCCCCTAGCATATTCCAGCACGTTCTGGAATGTTCCAGCAGGTATTGTAGTCTCCCCCAGACCTGTCCATTTCCCAACACAGACATTTAGCATTGGAAGAATCAGCCCACCTCTTCCTGGAAAGGAGGGGAACTCGGCCTGGGAAGCTCAAATGACTTGTCCCAGCCATGCAGCAGGTTGCAAGTGGTTCAGTCATGGTTCTTGATGAATCGAGTGCTTCCATTTTACTTTCTTCCCAAATTAACAAGCATGTATTGTACATTTTAACCCAGCATTGTACTGGTTCCAAAGATGCAGATACTGAGGTCCTGTCTTCAGATTCCACCGTTTCCTTTTTTTTTTTTTTTTTTTGGAGACAGAGTCTCACTCTGTCACTCAGGCTGGAGTCCAGCAGTGAGATCTCAGCTCACTGCAACCTCCACCTCCCAGGTTCAAGCAATTCTCTTGCCTCAGCCTCCTGAGTAGCTGGGATTACAGGCGTGTGCTTTGGCACCCAGCTAATTTTTGTATTTTTAGTAGAGAGGTGGTTTCAACATCTTGGCCAGGCTGGTCTTGAACTCCTGACCTCGTGATCCACCCGCCTCGGACTCCCAAAGTGCTGGGATTACAGGCATGAGTCGCCTCACCCGGCCCCATTTGCTTTTATTTTTTCGAGATGGAGTCTCGCTCTGTCACCCACGCTGGAGTGCAGTGGCACGATCTTGGCTCATGGCAACCTCTGCCTCCCAGGTTCAAGTGAGTCTCCTGTCTCAGCTTCCCGAGTAGCTGGGACTACAGGTGCCCGCCACACCACTCACCTAATATCTGTATGTTTAGTAGAGACAAGGTTTTAGCATATTGGCAGGCTGGTCTCGAACTTCTGACCTTGTGATCCGCCCGCCTCGGCCTCCAAAAGTGCTTGGATTACAGGCCTGAGCCTTTACACCTGGCCTTTACCATTTTCTTTCTAAGTGTTATTTAATTCTATATTACAGTCTAAACACACTTGTTAATGGTTACTACCTCATCGAACCCTCCATTCTGATTTATGCTGTTTCACAATTCACTACATCCTCATTTTACCGATTGTCACATGAAACTATACAAAGTGGCGTATTTTCTTTGATTGAGGTGACATTCACCCACTATAATTAAACAATTTTACGGTGACCAATTCAGTGGCATCACCTTCTACATTGTTGTGCAACCACTATCTAACTGCAAAACATTTTCTCTTCCTTCTTTGCTTTCTTCCTTCCTCCCTTCCCCCTTCCCCCCTTCCCCTGCCCTCCTCCCCCGCTTCCTTTCTTCCTTCCATCCCTCCCTCCCTCCGTCTCTCTCTCTCTCTCTTACTCTCTTTCTTTCTCGGTCTCACTCTGTCGTCCAGGCTGGAATGCAGTGGCACAATGTTGGCTCACTGCAGCCTGACTTCCTGGGCTCAAGCAATCCTCCCACCTCAACCTCCCTAATGTCACCCACGCTGGAGTGCAGTGGCACGATCTTGGCTCATGGCAACCTCTGCCTCCCAGGTTCAAGTGAGTCTCCTGTCTCAGCTTCCCGAGTAGCTGGGACTACAGGCACCTGCCACTACACCAATCTAATTTTCTTTTTTATGTTTTTGTAGAGATGGGGTTTCACCATGTTGCCTAAGCGGATCTCAAACTCCTGGGCTCAAGCGATCCTTCTGCCTTGGCCTTTCAAAGTGTTGGGATTACAGGCATGAGCCACCAGGCCTGGCCTGCAAAACATTTTCATCACTCCTAAAGGAGACCCCAGAGCCATGAAGCAGTCACTTCCCGTTCTCCCCTCCTCCCAGCCCCCGACAATCACGAGTTTATCATCTGTATGTATGAATCACCTCTTCCGAATATTTCATATAAATGGAATCATACAACAGGTGACCTCTTCTATCTGGCTTCTTCCACTTGGCATAACGTTTTTGAAGCTCATTCACATTGTAGTATGTGTCAATGCTGCATTCCTTTTTATGGAAATTGGCGTATTTTAACCATGTTTGGGCTAGTGAGCGATACCCAATCCCCAAACATGGGAAATGTTTCCTTCAACTCATGCACTTTGCCCAGGTGTTCTCAATGGGATGATTTGATTTTGTTACCCCCAGAGACATTCAGTGATGTCTGGAGATTTTTTTTTGTTTTTTTTTGAGACAGAGTTTTGCCCCTTCCCCCAGGCTAGAGTGCAATGGCATGATCTCAGCTCACTACAACATCTGCCCCCCTGGGTTCAAACAATTCTCCTTGTCTCAGCCTCTTGAGTAGCTGGGATTACAGGTGCCCGCCACTATGCCCAACTGATTTTTGTATTTTTAGTGGAGATGGGGTTTCGTCACGTTGGCCAGGCTGGTTTCGAACTCCTGACCTCTGGTGATCCACCTGCCTTGGCCTCCCAAAGTGCTGGGATTACAGAAATGAGCCACTACGCCCGGCCTGGAGTATTAATATTTCTGATTGTCACAACTGGGGACTGCCACTGCCATCGATCTCTGGGTAGAGGCCAGGGATGCTGCTAAACATCCTCCAAAGCACAGGATGGACTCAGAACAAGGAACAACCTGGTCCAAGGTGCCGACAGTGCCAAGGTCAAGAACCCGGATTCCAGTTCCTTCTCTCTGGCTGACCTGATCCCAGGCCACATGGAACAGCATTGCTCAACCTTGCCTGTCCTTAGGAAACATCCAGGCACTCCTTCTTTCTCTTTCTTGCTCGTTCTTTTTTTCTTTCTTATTGTCTTTCTTTCTTTCTCTTTCACTTTTTGCAGAAATGAGGTCTCCCTATGTTGCCCAGGCAAGAGTGTACAGTCATAGCTCACTACAGCCTCTAACTCCGAGGCTCAAGCAAGCCTCCCACCTCAGCCTCTCAAGTAGCTGGGACTACAGACAGGTGCCACCACACCTTGCCTTTTCTTTAAAAATGTAGATTCCCGGGCCCCCTCCCAAGCCTTCTGAATCTGAATCTCCAGGCATGTAGTTTGGGAATCTATATTTTTAACAAGCCCAAGGTGAATTTTAGGACCAGAAGTTACTCTGCCATGAATTCCTTGGCAGCCCTGTGTAAATCACACTTACTCCATGCCACCATTCTTTTTAAGACAGAGTCTCACTCTGTCACCCAGGCTGGAGTGCAGTGGCGTGATCTCGGCTCACTGCAACCTCTGCCTCCCAGGCTCAAGCGATTCTCTTGCCTCAGCCTCCTGAGTAGCTGGAATTACAGGCGTGTGCCGCCACACCTGGCTATTTTTTGTATTTTTGGTAGAGATGGGGTTTCACCATGTTGATCAGGCTGGTCTCGAACTCCTGACGTCATGGGGTTTCACCATGTTGATCAGGCTGGTCTCGAACTCCTGACGTCATGGGGTTTCACCATGTTGATCAGGCTGGTCTCGAACTTCTGACGTCATGATACTCCCACCTTGGCCTCCCAAAGTGGTGCGATTACAGGCGTGAGCCAGCATGCCTGGCTGCCTCCAATCTTTTACTTGTAAAATGATGTTTTTCCTTCTTTTCTGGAAGAGTTCTTGGCAGGATAGGTGGAGACAATATTTGAGGAAGTGTTTATATGTAAGATCACATTATCATAATAGGCAAAGCAAGCCCAACGAGACGAAGTTCTAGTTGAGATTTCCCGAGAGCAAGGAGCCTGTCTCTCCTATTTGCTGCTGTACCCTGGTAACATATTTGCACACCTAATAAGCACTTGCTGAATGAACAGAGGCACTGTGGACCATACCATCAGTGATGGAGCCTCACATACTCACACCCACCCCAAGACCAGGCCAGCCACCGGGGGCCACACTGCAGCCACCAGCTGATCAGGGCAACATTAGCACTTCAGTGAGCCACTTCCTCCATAAAAATATATTTAAATGTGTATTTTATGACTGTGGGAAGTAGAAAAGTTCCTTTTTAAAGTTTCCTTTCTTGTTAAAGAATAAGTGTGCTAATACCTTTGTTAAGCCCTATCCTATGTAGCTGTTAGACATGCCATGCTTACAAGCACCATAGTATCCATGTCCTTGAACTTTAATGAAGGTGTCTGTGCTGAACGTGCTCACAGGCGTGTCCCAGCTCTCCACTGCTTTTGCCTGTTTAGAAATTTTTAGGCTGTTAGCCAATCTGATTTTAGTTTAGATTGTGAGGTCTGGCTCCACCCAATGGAGATCAGACACAGCAGTAAGGATGACCCCAAATGAGTAAGGGATAAATTCATGTGTTTTCCTTTGTTCATTGTACTCTCGTGGCAAGATGGCTAGTGAGAGTCCCCTTCCTGCGGTCCAGGAAGTAAAAATTGCATTGCTGAAAGATCCTTTGTCTCAGCGCTGATTTTTCTTCGCATCCCTGAGCATCTATTTCCAACGTGACTGTGTTGGTATAAAGAGAAATAGAATCCAGGTTGGATTCATTATTATACGCAGGTGTTTTTCCTTCTTATTAAAAAAAATGATAAAATTAAAGCCTTTCTGTGTCCCTGGCATGGCTGTGCCCAGGGACAGGTGGGCACTGATGGCTGGTGGCACCTTGAGAGTTTCTAATCCAACTGATCTGGGGCGCAGCCTGGGCATGGAGTCTTTTAAATGCTCCCCCAGGGGATTGTTTCTTCATTCTTTTTTTTTTTTTTTTTTTTTAAAAGAGGGCCTCACGCTGTTGCTCAGGCCAGAGTGCAGTGGTCAGATCACGGCTTGTTGCAGCCTTGAACTCCTGGGCTCAAGCCAGCCTCCTGCCTCAACCTCCCAAGCAGCTGGGACCAGAGGCACACATCACCACGCTCAGCTAATTTGTTTTATTTTATTTTATTTTTTGAGACACAGTTTTGCTCTTGTTGCCCAGGCTGGACTGCAATGGCACGCTCTCAGCTCACTGCAACCTCCGCCTCCTGGGTTCAAGTGATTCTCCTGCCTCAGCCTCCCGAGTGGCTAGGATTGCAGGCATGTGCCACCATACCCAGCTAATTTTGTATTTTTAGTAGAGACAGGGCTTCTCCATGTTGGTCAGGCTGGTCACAAACTCCCGACCTCAGGTGATCTGCCCACCTCCACCTCCTAAAGTGCTGGGATTACAGGCATGAGCCACTGCACCTGGCCTTAATTTTTTATTTTTGTAGAGATGAGGTCTCACTACTACCCAGGCTGGTCTTTAATTCCTGGGCTCCAGTAATACTCCTGCCTTAGTCTCCTCAAAGTGTTGGGATTACAGGTATGAGCCACCATGCCCGGCCTCAAGTAGGGGATTCTAATGTGGAGCCATGGAGTCTGAGGACAGTGGCCCTGGCCTTGTTGTACAGGAGTCGATAAGAATCTTTCTCATCTGGAATCATACACCAGCAGCCGGACAGAGCCGTGACTGACAAGGCCGGGAAGCCAGGCATGGTCCCCTCCATGCTGTATAGCAATGGGAGGAACAATCATTCCTGCCCTTTAGTCCCTGAGATCAGTGAGGCAACAGTCATTTATCTTCCCCCTGGGGGCTGGAAAGTCCTTGCAGGGCTCCTAGAGGACTGACGGCTTCTAGACCCGTGTAGTTCTGGGCAGCTCAGCCCCTTCCCGACTGTCCATGCACCTACAAACACATCCGGAGACACAGATACGTGTGCATGCGCGCGCACACACACACACACACACACGGACAGACACTCACAGACAGCTACGGAGACACCCAGAGCCCAGCTCACACACACAGCAGACACCCAGACCCCCCAACACATACACACGCTCCTTCATATCCCCCCCATACACAGCCCCCAAGACACACACAGCTATGGAGACACCCAGACCACCCCCGCTCACATGTACACATGTGGACACTATCTGGTCACGGATAAAGGCCTGAACGGATTTAAGACTATAAGACAGAAGGCAGGTGGAAAATAAAATGAGGAGTCCATTTAGTTAGACAAACAACAAATATGGGAAAGGCAAACTGAGGCAACCACAAAGAAAGACCTTGAGTGAAAACGGAAAGGCCAAGCACGGTCGCTCACGCCTGTAATCCCAGCACTTCAGGAGATCAAGGCAGAAGGATCACTTAAGCCCAGGATTTTGAGACCAGCCTGGGCAACATAGAAGACCTCAACTCTACAAAAGATTTAAAAATTGGCCAAGTGTAGTGGCGCATGCCTGTAATCCCAGCTACTCAGGAGGCTGAGGCAAGCAGATCACTTGAACCCAGGACTTCTGAGACCAGCCTGAGCAACACAGTGAGCCAGGCGTAGTGACATGCACCTGTAGTCCCAGCTACTCAGGGGGCTGAGGCAAGGATCGCTTGAACCTGGGAGGTGGAGGTTGCAGTGAGCCGAGATCGTATCTGTGCTCCAGCCTGGGTGACAGACTAAGACTAGGTCTCAAAAAATAAATAAATGAACCATACAGGTGGGATTACTCTATAACCCAGCAACTGCATTCCTCGGCATACACCCAAGGGAACTGAAAACGTATGTCCACACAGAAGCCTGTAAACAAATGTTCTCAGCAGCATTGTTCATAATAGCCAAAAGCTAGAAATAACAGATATTCATCAAGGGATGAGTGGATTAACCAATTGTGGTCTATCCACGAAATGGAGTATGATCCACCCACAAAAAGGAATGACGCACCGGTCCTTGCTACCATGTGGATGAACCTTGAAAGCATGATGCTCAGCAAAAGATGCCAGGCGCAAAGATAACGTATTCTACGACTCCCTTGATACGGTATACCCACTATAGGTAAATCCATAGACAGAATGCAGACTGATGGGTGCCAGGGGTTGCAGGGAGGAGGGAACGGGGAGTGGCTGCTAATGGGAATGGGGTATTTTGGGCTGACGGAAATGTTTTGGAACTAGGTAGAAGTGATGGTTTCGTAACATTGTGAATGTACTACGAGCCACCTAATTATGTACCTTTACACTAGGCGAATTTTAGATGGAAAAAAGGAAGGAGGGAAGTGGAAGGGGGAAGAAATGTTGGCAGGGCAGCCCTAAGCCCGCTGTTCACTCTTTCTAGACAGGGTCGCGCTTTCTACCCCAATTGCACAATGCCTGCGACACAGCAGGAGTTAACCGATGATAAGCAACGTGAAATCCAGACACCAGCCAGAGGCTTCCAGATGTTACCCTTCACACCGACTTTACACTGTGACCTCCCTCACCCAACCCACACATCTATATACCCAAAAGTTTTACAAATAATACTCACATCTATTATGAGTGATGCACTAAGTGAGGCACTGTGACTTTTGACAAACCCACTAAATTGATTTTGCCCATTTGGGAAACCAGCCAGGATCACTTAAAGGACACTGAAGTACTAAGAGCTTTAAGAATACTTAGATGCTGAGGCCAGGCACAGTGGCTCACGCCTGTTATCCCAGCAATTGCGTGGCCAAGGCAGGCAGATAACTTGAGGCCAGGAGTTTGAGAACTGCCTGGCCAACACAGTGAAGCTGTCTCTACTAAATATACAAAAATTAGCCAGGCGCGAAGGTATGCCCCTGCAGTCCAGGCTACTCGGGAGGCTGAGGCAGGAGAGTCACTTGAGCCCTGGAGGCAGAAATTTGCAGTGAGCCGATTGTGCCACTGTACTCCAGCCTGGGCACAGAGAGAGACCCCATCACAAAAGAAAAGGGGAGGGGAGGGAAGGGGCAAGGAGAGGAGGGGAGGGGAGGGGAGGGGAGGGGAGAGGAGGAGAGGGGGGAAGGGAGGGGAGGGGGGAAATTGGGAAGCCATCTTTTTAAAACTGCAGAGAGCAGTTATAAAGTGGTTACATGCACTAGACTCTATACTTGGTGGTGACCTATTTATTTATTTCATTTTAATCTAAGCTCCAGAATCTTATTTAAAATTCTTAGATTAAAAAAGAAAAAAAAGCCGGGTGTGATGGTTCCTGCCTGTAGTGATCCCAGCACTTTGGGAGGCCGAGATGGGCAGATCACCTGAGGTCAGGAGTTCAAGACCAGCCTGGTTAACATGGCGAAATCCTGTCTCTACTAAATATACAAAAATTAGCTGGGCACAGTGGCAGGTGCCTCTAATCCCAGCTACTTGGGAGGCTGAGGCAGGAGAATTGCTTGAACCCGGGAGGAGGTTACAGTGAGCTGAGATCATGCCATTGCACTGTAGTCTGGGCGACACAGCAAGACTCCCTCTCAAAAAAACAAACAAAAAAAACACTACTCTTGATGTCTCTTTCATGGCCCTTGCTAGATCTACTTCCAATTCAATCATGTGCCTGCAAAAAACAGGCGACTCATTGTAAACATTTGAGTCATACAGGGAGGAGGGGACCGAGGGACCAAAAGGCAAATCCGAATTCTGCAAGTAAAATTCCAACGTCTAGAGTTACTCCTACCAGAAATCTTCAGTCCAGAAGGTCAGAGAAAGATTTTAGCATCCCAAACACAACAGGCTCTCACTAGGGAGAAAACCAAGGCCAAAGGTGTGAGTACACGAAGCCACGTTTATACATAGTTCAATATCCAACAGAGGTGCTCTCGTTAGCAACCGGGAGGCCAGCTGTCCCAGAGAAAACATTTTCATGGGGAATGCTGCGGTCAGCAAGGATCACGTGCTTACGTCTGGCTTCAATAGATGCAGTAGCTGAATAGTTTTGTTAGGACACAAACCAACACTTCTTAGAATTCCCCCTCGCCTAGATGGACACAGCAGAATATAAGATATGCAGCCACTTTTGGTATCAGATTGATAAAATTCCTCTCTGCGGTCCGAGTAGGTACGTATAAAGCCCTTTCATCCACTGAATGTGAACCAGTGTCTGTAACACCCTCAAGTCCCCATCAGAAAAAAGCCTTTTAATTTGCAAAAATACGCAAGCCCATACTTTGAACAATAAAATGGAATGTCCAACGCTGCGTATTCCAGGCATCTGACGTGGAAGTTCTGTGTAATACATGTTTTTACGATCCTGAAATAGGGCTCTTGTTTTGAAGACTTTGCGTGTGTAATTAATAACAGCTTGAGATCATGTATATGCCACCATCTGAGCCAAACTGCTAAATATGCATGGCCTCAAAACCGCACAATCAAGATCTGGAAAGCAGCAATGAATTTTCAAGACTGTAATTTAGGGTTTAAATGACAATGTAAGCCCCACCAAGATGACAGTATTTCCCTGCACCTACTGAAATGAAGCCGTCTCATCAGGTAGCAGAGGAGGGGGAAGGCGGCATTCATATTCCTGACACGTTACAATACCCTCTCTTTAGCATCTCACAAAGCATGTTTTGTTCAGAGAATGAATGAGGACAGCTCTCTTCTGTGCATTTTATTAAAACTTGAAAGCTATGGCTTGCCACCATCAATGACGCCTATTGGGTTCCAATAGCCCAATGTTCAAATGTGACTCGTTAGCAAATCCGCCCAACTCAACATCGGTCATCTTGACAGGGCAGGATATTCAGCAAGTCTGAAGTTTTTCATCGGGAAGAATTTTTCAACGTTACCAAGCAAATAAAGGCTCTTTGTAACAACAGCTGGAAATGCAACATGAGAGCCCTTTCTACACACCCAAAGAAATCATAAATAGTTCACCGAGTGAACGAAAGACTTTATTTTTCAAAAGCAGGTAACACCAAAGGACTATGTGGTATCCATAATCATTGCAAAAATGATAATTACTGGAAATTTCCAAACATCACATAAAATAAGGGCGATCAACAGTTACCATGATCATTTTCAGCCAATATACAGATGTGCGTTGAAGATCTAGGTTTTATTTCTACATAGTAGTATTCACATGAGTTCCCTATGCCTAATTATCATCAAATCGGGGACTCGTGAAGGTCGAGCCCAGCTTTTTCTTGACTTCAGAGACAACACAGAAGCTGACCTAGAATTCTGGCTTGCTGCTTGAGTCCTAGAAATCAGGTCTTCTGATGTTTTACAACAAACCGTGTCTCTGAAAACTAAAATCAGACTTTAGATTCCTCTGAAAGAGTTCTGGTTCCCAAGTGGTCTGGCACCAGGGTACCCAGACATGCTCAAAACGTGTTTTCCCTTATCTTTCAAAACCCATCGCCAGGACCCAAAAGGGACCCCACTTTCAGAGTTCCATGAAGAAGGTGTTTAAAAACCACATTATCCCCAAGTAAAGGCAGAGGATGAAATTATCAATGTCTTTTTATGTAGGTTTTTTTTTTAAGTGAGACTGCATGGACAAATGGGAAAATGACACCAATCAGACGAGTACAGAAAATGTTAATAAATCCTCCGCTTAAAATTACGTTTAGGCCAAGCACAGTAGCTCATGTCTGCAATCCCAGCACTTTGGAAGGCCAAGGCAAGAGGATTGATTAAGACCAGGAGTTTGAGACTAGCCTGGACAACATAGTAAGACCCCATCTCTGTCTAAACAAAAAAAAGAAATCTGCTCAAAAGTATTTCAGACCAAAAGGAGGTAATAAAAACCGTTCATATAATTATGAGAAAAAATCCCTGCATGGAAAGGGGTGCTGAGGGTCTGACACAGAGAAACCGGGGGGTCGGAGCAGTGATAAAAATCCAGCCCTATTTTTTTAGCATGCATTTATGACCTTGTGGATATGTCTGTGCTGGGTGTTAATAGCCCCTCTTCCTCGTACTTAAAAAAAAATTAAGAAATTAAAGTGAATCTGTGTGCTAATGAAGTCTGCAGTTGTAGAGTCTAAAAGCCAAGCCTGTAAAGTCTATAAGGCAAGATCTCTGTCATCAGGGATGGGAAGAGATGAGTAAGATACTAGTAGGCACTAAAGGCTGCCTCAGCCAAGCTCCAGGCAGAACAGCCTCCAAAATAAGGCAATTGTGGCTTCTCAGTGTGAGACCGCCACCAGAAAGGCCCACGGAGGCAGGAAAAAGAGCCACTGATGGCAGATCACAGGAAGAGACTCAGATAGGGCAATGATCACAGTTAGATGGGAGGACTCAGGGTCACAGGGTGGCAGAACTGACACTTGGACTGACACTCAAGGGGAATGTCTTTGCAAGTCCTATGCACACGACTCCAAGCAGCAATTTCTGGGGTTTGGAGGTTGGTTAGTTTTGTGACATTTTCCCCCCAAAGGAAGACATGAAGGTGGGCCCCCTGCAGAGGTGAGACCACCAGGACAGAACCTCCACCAGGCGTGAAGCTGGATGAGTGGTGGAAAGGACTCCCTGCGGCGCCCGGCTCCCTCCACGTCTGGCTGAGTCCTACAAACGCTTGTAGGTGCCCAGGAGAACTTTGCAGTTGGGACAGTAATGGTCCACGTCCTGCAGGGCGTCCACACAGAAGGGGATAAAGCAGCAGCCCGCTACGCACCTGGGAGAAGAGAGAGAGACACAGGGAGCACGTTACTGACTACTGCAGGATGGACGCTCGCTTCCAAAAACACAGGTTCTTGTCCTTCTTTGTAAAAAAGGGTCTTTGCCAGTGTAATTAGGGATTTTGAGATGGGATCATCTTGGATTACCCAGGTGGACCCCCAAAACTCAATGACCTTAGAAGAAGAGGAGAGGACACACAGAGAGAGACAGAGGGCAGAAGGGGATGTAAAAAAAGAGGCAGAGATTAGGGTGATGAGGCCACAAGCCAAGAACACCTGGACATACCAGAAGTGGAAGAGGCAGAAAAAACGGTTCACCCCTGGAGACTTAGGAGGGAGGGTGGTCTTGCTGACATTTTGGTTTTGGGGTGTTTTGTGTTTGTTTTTTGAGACGGAGTCTCGCTCTGTCACCCAGACTGGGGTACAGTGACACAATCTCGGCTTGCTGCAATCTCTGCCTCCCGGGTTCAAGCGATTCTCCTGCCTCAGCCTCCTGAGTAGCTGGGATTGCAGGCACACACCACCATGCCTGGCTAATTTTTGTATTTTTAGTAGAGACAAGGTTTTACCAGGTTGGCCAGACTAGTCTCAAACTTCTAACCTCAAGTGATCTACCAGCCTTGGCCTCCCAAAGTGCTGGGATTACAGGGGTGAGCCACTGCACCCGGCCCCTGCTGACATTTTGATTTTACACCTCTAGCCTCCAGAATTATGAGAGTCAATGGCCGCTGTTTTAAACACTAGGTATGAGGTAATTTGTGATAGTGGCCCTAAGAAATTACCATGCCAGCCACTGCCAAGGCTCCTCCCACAGACAGAGCCCCTCTGGGCATTATTTCAAATCTTGGGTCATTTGGGAATCTTCCAAAGTCTTAGACGGGCTTGGTGAACTTTTTTTGCAAATGGACAGACAGAATATCTTTTAGTCTTTTTGTTGCTGGTTTTTGTTTGTTTTTGTAGAGATGGGGTCTCGCTATGTTGTGCAGGCTGGTCTTGAACGGCTGGCCTCAAGTGATCCTTCCACCTCTGCCTCCCTAAGTGTGGGATTACAGGTGGAAGCCACCACACGCCCCGACGCATACGTCATCTTGATGTTGCCACTACTCAACTCTGCCCTTATAATGAGAAGGCAGCCACAGAGAATCCAAAAATCAATGACGTGGCTGTGTCCCCGTAAAACTTAAAACAGGCACCTGGCTGCCGGGCCGTTTTACCAACCCCCGTCTTCCTAATCTCTTTTCCATATGGACAGGTTGCTTCTTAGAGCAACCAAACAGAATCCCCCAAATAACGCCCCTTAACCTACATAATCCACCATCGGCACACACAGGCAGGAATTTCACACAGCCTGACAAGCAGTGTTTGCCGAAAACATAGTTAAAACTCAGCCTTTTATAGGAAGACGTTGCTTTACATAATGCAGAATTTGGAAATATTCTCATGAGGAAGCTATCTAATGAAAGAAACTTCCTCCTACTGCCCAACTTTCCAGAGCTCACACAAGGGCAGGCGGTCAGTCTGCTCAGTGGGAATCCTAATCTGTGGCTTACAGGTGCTGTCACAGTTCCAGGCAGCACACACACCTTTACCCTCAGCAGCCCCCGAGGTGGGCGTTATTGACCCCCCGCCACCTGCCACCTATAGATGAGGAAACCGAAGCACAGAGAGGTAAAGTCCCTTGCCTATGGCCACACAGCAAGTGAGAGGCAGGATTTGAACCCACTGTACCATGTTTAAGGAAGGAACAAAGGGATGGAAACAAAGTCTGGCTCAATTTCTAAAGCCAGATGGGCAGAGGCTAATACTCAATGTAAGTTTCTATTCTTCAATAATCCCAGCATTTTTGGGGGTCAAGGCAGGAGGATTGCTTGAGTCCAGGAGTTCAAGACCAGTCTGGGCAACAGAGTAAGACCCCCACCTCCACACACAAAAAATTTAAAAATTAGCTGGGAATGGTGGCACACACCTATGGTCCCAGCTACTCAGGAGGCTGAGGCGGGAGGACTGCACGTGCTCAGGAGGTCAGGCTGCAGTGAGCTATGATCCCACCACCACACTCCCACCTGGGCAACAGAGCAAGACTCAGTCTGAAACAAAACAAAACAAGTCAGTTTCTTTTTCTCTTTTTGACGGAGTCTCGCCCTTGTTGCCCAGGCTGGAGTGCAATGGCGTGATCTCGGCTCACTGCAACCTCCACCTCCCGGGTTCCAGCAATTCTCCTACCTCAACCTCCTGAGTAGCTGGGATTACAGGTGCCCACCACCACACCCAGCTAATTTTTTGTATATTTAGTAGAGATGGGGTTTCACAATGTTGGTCAGGCTGGTCTCGAACTCCTGACCTCAGGCGATTAACCTGCCTCGGCCTCCCAAAGTGCTAGGATTACAGGCGTGAGCCACTGAGCCCGGCCAAACAAGTTTCGATTCCGTCTTTCCCTGATTTCAAAGACAAAAATTAATTTTCATACAAATATCCAGAGGCAATGGACTTTCTTTTTTTAGAATTTTCTGCCCACGGAATGAAAACAGCAACTAACAGCAGAGTCCTTTGGGCAAGAGAGGGAATCAGGTGCCCAGAGAGCTGTTTCATCTCCTTCCTTCTTTATTAAATATATGATCTCAAGGAAGTTAACTAAACTCTCCAGGACTCTGAGCCTCTTTTTGAAGTTAGGAAGAGAAATATTGTTCCTTCTCAGCCTCAAGTCACCAAAGGACAATGTGGAGGAACATGCCACTTGCGTGAGGCTCCTGAAACTCACAATCATTTCCTTCAAGGAAAAGAACAGAGCCCGCGGGGGTTTTCTGAGTGGCTCACGTGGCCAGGAATAAGGAACCTACTTGTACCTGCTTTGTGGGAAACAAAAAATTAACTGTTTCTCAGATTCTTCTCCCAGAACAGAAACTATTATCTCTTTAAACATAATACCCTTGGTGCCGACATAACTATTTCCGTAATTCCCCTGCATGGGCAATGGGAAAAACACTTCCGGGTCATAAAAGGATAAGAAGTTCTGAAGTAATTTCTCTGAAGAATTTTAACATACAGATTGTTTAAAGCTTCTCTCAGGCTCGAGCAAACATTATCATTTAGGTCATGAAATTCTAGAAGAAAACGGAATCCCTCAGGGTACTGCCCTAGACACAGCTGCGAGCAGCTGCGAAGCTTATCCCTACATGCAGGGAGTGGTTTCAGCAGATAAGCAAGAAGAAATGACCAGATGAACCATTTCTGGGGGCTGATATGCGTAAGAGCAGCGGAGATGACTTGGCCCCCCAGGGGGCATTTTTGGTCAGTTTAACACTGGGGAGCACGGTGCTTCTGGCGTCAGGCAGGTGGGGGCCAGAGATGCTGTTCAATATCCTACAATGCACACGATGGCCCTTACAACAAAGAAATGTCTTGGTCCAGGCATAGTGGCTCACGCCTGTAATTCCAGCACTTTGGGAGGCTAAGGTGGGTGGATCACCTGAGGGTCAGAAGTTCGAGACCAGCCTGGCCAATATGGTGAGACTCCATCTAAAAATACAAAAAAATTAGCCGGGCATGGTGTTATATACCTGTAATCCCAGCTACTCGGGAGGCTGAGGCAAGAGAACCACTTGAGCCCGGTAGGCAGAGGTTGCAGTGAGCCTAGATCGTGCCACCTCACTCCAGCCTGGGCAACAAAGTGAGACTTCGTCTCAAAAAAAAAAAATGTCTTGGGCCAAGCGCAATGGCTCACACCTGCAATCCCAGCACTTTGGGAGGTCAAGGCGGGCAGGTTACCTGAGGTCAGGAGTTCTAGACCAGTCTGGCCGATGTGGTGAAATCCCACCTCTACTAAAACAGGCCATGGTGCATGGTTGTGCACACCTATAATCCCAGGTACACAGGAGGCTGAGACAGGAGAATCGTTTGAACCTGGACAGTGGAAGCTGCAGTGAGCAGAGATCACGCCTTGCACTCTAGCTGAGCAACAAAT
>NW_022436991.1:3238069-3254582 GCF_009761245.1 Sapajus apella | reverse complement strand
TTGAGACCAGCCTGGCCAACATGGTGAAACCCTGTCTTTACTAAATACAAAAATTGGCCAGCCACGGTGACGGGCGCCTGTAGTCCCAGCTACTCGGGAGGCTGAGACAGGACAATCGCTTGAACCTGGGAGGTGGAACTTGTAGTGAGCCGAGATCATACCACTGCACTCCAGCCTGGGTGACAGAGCAAGACTCCTCTGGAAAAGAAAGAGAAGGAAAGGAAGAAAGGAAAGAAAGAGAGAGAAAAAAAAAAAAGAGAGAAAGAAAAAGAGAGAAAGGAAGAAATGGAGAAAGAGAAGGAAAGAAGGAAAGAAAAGAAAAGGAAAGAGAAGAAGAAAGAAAGAAAAAGAAAGAAAGAAAGAAGGAAAGAGAGGGAGAGAGAGAAAGAAAGAAAGAAAGGGAAAAGGAAAGACAGAGAAAGAGAAAGCAAAAGGGGGAGAGAGAGAAAGAAAGAGAGTGAACGAACTGTCTGGCACAATGTCACTATGCTCCAGTTGAGAACCACCCCCTGCCCCCGCCACCACCCGCAGCACCCAGAGAGAAGGGCAGGAGGTCTTGGGGCCACACAGGAGGCAGACTCACCCCAGCAGGCACAAGCTCCCGCAGGACAGCCAGGTCAGAGCACCGGCGTGATAGGACAGCTCACTCAGGATCATCTTGTTGCAGGAAGGACAACACATCTGGACGGGGCGGTCCGCCAAGGAGATGGGCTGCTGCACATAGACCGTCTGCACGGCAACTGATGGAAGGGAGAGGGGCAAACACAGGCTGCTCAGGAAACAAGGCCACAGCGTTCGCTACAGAACAGAGGGGAATGCAGGGATGCCGGCAAATATTCTATCTGTACATCCATGTTCATAGCATGTGGTCATCGTTTCGCTATCTAGGAGGGCCCAAAGGGGAAGGAACTCAAGTGTCCATTGACGGACGAATGAATTAACACATCGGGGTTCATCTATCCACCGAGTATGATTCAGCCTCATACAAGGCGGGCCGGGCATGGGGGTTTACGCCTATAATCCCAACATTTTGGGATGACGAGGTGGAGGATCACTTGAGACCAGGAGCTCGAGATCAA
The DNA here is from genome assembly GCF_009761245.1 of Sapajus apella. NCBI lineage: Eukaryota > Metazoa > Chordata > Mammalia > Primates > Cebidae > Sapajus > Sapajus apella. The sequence continues at coordinate 3,253,503 of NW_022436991.1, read as the reverse complement.
CCTAGGCAACATGACAAGACCTCATCTCTACAAAAAACTATAAAAATTAGTCAGGCAGAGTGGTGAATGCCTGTAGTCCCAGCTACTCAGGAGGCTGAGGTGGGAGGATCACTTGAGTCTGAGAGCTTGAGGCTGCAGTGAGTCATGATAGCGCCACTGCACTCCAGCCTGGGCAACAGAGCGAGACTTGGTCTCAAAAATAAATAAATAAATAAATAAATAAATTTTAACCAGTCTCACACTGTGTCTAGCAGCTCCTGATCAACACAGATCCTTTGATAATCTCTGGCACCCAATGATAAAGGGGGAGTTTACCACGCCGGGAAATGCAGGCCAACTCTGTAAGACAATAAGCTTGTGAGCTGTGTTGATGTAAGAAATGAAATATGAAATAATGCTAGGAAGAAACGGCTAAGTGAAAACATGTGTGGACATTCACAAGAACCAGAAGAGAATCCAGGCCTGGCACGGTGGCTCACATCTGTAATCCCAGCACTTTGGGAGGTTGAGGGCGGTGGATGACCTGAGGTCAGGAGTTCAAGACCAGCCTGGCCTACGTGGTGAAACCCCATCTCTACTAAAAAGACAAAAATTAGCCAGGCATGGTGGCACGTGCCTGTAGTCCCAGCTACTCGGGAGGCTGAGGCTGGAGAATCACGTGAACCCAGGAGGCAGAGGTTGCGATGAGCTGAGATCATGTCACCACACTCCAGCCTGGGCAACAGAGTAAGACTCTGTCTCCAAAAAAAAAAAAGGAAGAGAATCCAGGGTGATGAAAATCATCAAGCACTTCAGTTGTTAAGCTCATATTTTTGTCAAAGCGACTTCCTTCTGTTCCTTTTTATATTGTTAGAGTGCCATTTACATAACCAATGGAAATTAACTACTGCCTAGAGTTAACTAAACTTAGAAATACTCATAGAAGGACCCTCCTTCCAGAAAAGTAGTATTGAATCATACTTTAGCATTTATGTTAATTTTTAAAAAAAATTTTTTAGGGGCAGGGTCTTGTTCTGTCTCCCAGGCTGGAGTGCAGGGGTACAATAACAGCTCACTGCAGCCTCAACCTCCTGGCTTCAAGCAATCCTCCCTCCTCAGCCTCCCAAGTAGCTGGGACTACAGTTGCAAGCCATCACACTCAGCTAATTTTATTTTCATAGAGACAAGGTCTCACTATGTCACTCAGGCGGGTCTTGAACTCCTGGCCTCAGGTGATCCTCCTGCCTCAGCCTCCTCAGTAGCTGGGATTACAGGCGTACGCCACTATGCCCAGTTCACACATTTTATTAAGTGTTTTTGGGGTTCAAGAATAAGTTACTCGGGCCAGGCTCAGTGGCTCACGTTAACAGGATTATCAACTTTGGGAGGCCAAGCGTGGTGGGAAGATCATTTGAGTTTAGGAGTTAAAGATCAACCTGGTAACATAGTGAGACCCCGTTTCTACAAAAATGTAACAATTAGCCAGGTGTGGTGGTGTATGCCTGTAGTCTTAGCTATTCCAGAGACTGAGGTGGGAAGATCACTTGAGCCCAGGAGATACAGGCTGTAGTGAGCTATAATTGCATCACTGCACTCTAGCCCGGGCAACACAGTGAGACCCTATTTCACAAAAAAAAAAAAAAGAAAAGAGTAAGTTATTTATTGATCACAGCATGGTCTAAGAGTCTAAAGTCATTATCTCATCCTCTTCCAGCTCAAGGGGTCCTATAACTTGAACGCAACAGTAAGAGTTCACTTTTATCGAATGAGGACTCTGTATGTGGCACACAGAACTTCTCGTGTTAACACCCCACTGAGAGCGGTAAACAGGTACTCGATGAAAACTATTTTACAAATGGGGAAGCTGAGGCACAAGAGGGTAGGTGAACCCAGGCAGTCTGATTCACGGGCCCCCTCTGAGCTAAAGATTTCTCCCAAAACTGCTCGTGATGCTGAAGCAGCGACATACCAAGAACACTTGGGCAGAAGGACGCACCGAAGTGCAGTCGCTCAAAAGCAAAAGAGCAAGTAGCATTGAGGGCAAGCTAGCGTGAAAACAGTCACACGTTGCTCGGACACCTTCTGCTCCCTGTTCCTATCTTGGCTCTGGCCTGGAGGCAGAGGTTCTACATCAGACCTCAGCAGGAAGGGCGGGGGCCCTTAAGACCACAAACCCCCATTCTCAGAAGAAAGTGGGTTGTGCCTCCGTGAGACATGCCAAAAGATTCGTATGCGGTGATGATGGCATTCTAACGAACCCCAAGGTTCTCTTCAAAGAATCAGTATGTCAGTATGTCCAGCTCTCCTATTCTTTAAATCTCTATTTTAAAGTTTAACTTCCTTGTGATTCCAGTAAACAACCCTCTCCACTGGTTCATCGGTAGGTCACATCTGTACCCACCCCCCATTCTGACTCATCCATGCCCATAACCCGTCCTTCCCGCCCAAATGCCCACCCTGCCAATCCAGCTCGGACCCCTGTTCAGTGGGATTAGTCTAGTTCGTGCAGTCTAACCCTAGTCAGTAGGGGACGACAAGGCAGTAGGGATGACCCCCGCCAGGCATAAGTACCCCGCCACCCCGTTGTCCAAGCGGTGGCCATCACTGCTCCGTCCGTTCGCCCGCACCCTTCTATTGAAGTAAACTACCTTGCCGAGAGGACGTATCTTTGAGTGCTATTTCTTTTTCGGCATCGAAATTTTACTTATAACAGTGGGAAAGATCCTAAACCATACTTTATTATGGAAAAGCCATGAGCCTCACCAGCACGGAACCCAAATGACTATTTGTGAAACTTCAAGGTATGGGGGGAAAACTGGAACGTAATGGCACTTCACTTAGACTGTGGCAGAGTCCCTTCGGTCACTCTCCTGATTCCCACTCTCCTGAGTCTCAGGGTGGACAACCCAGGAATGGTAAGGGGGGCCTAGGAGGCCACACGTACTTGGATTGTTATTGGGGACGGCCACTGGCTGCGTGTAATACAAAGGAGGGCCCATGCCTTTCCCATCGGGCCCTGCCACAAGCCCCGTGGCTGGCCCAGGCATGGGAGCCGGAGGCGTGGGGTAGTAACTGTGAACAGCCACCGTCTCTTCGTAGGATGGAGGTGCGGATGGCGCCGAGGAAGGCCCAGTGGCCGCTTGGTAAGGTCCTGGAACCGACATTTTACCTGAAACAGAAACAGAACATACCAGATAAGAAATTAAATTGATCTCTGCCTCTCTCTCTTTCTCACCCAGGTCTTCAATTTTCTTTCTGGCAAACAGAAAATCTGAGAAAATGACTTCTATCCAGCTTTGTCCAAAAGCCAGGAAGGGGGTTCATGTCCCTTCAAGACCTCAGAATTCTTATCTTAAGGGATTCCCTAAATAAAAATCAAAAAGTAAACAATTACTACCCAAAATCACCAAAACCTAGAAAATCTCAAGTGGAAACATCAACCAAATATGGGCAGTTTCTTCTTCACATCTTAAACCATTACCAATGACCTGTCTATCTTCCATATCTGGTGCTGCTGTTCGTCTTTTTAAAAACCACTGTGGTTTTCACTGTTTCAGGTAACAGAAAAGACAAAGGCATTCAAAAAACCACCACAAACTATCGGAAATAGCAAACGGGCCAGATGCCACCAAATGTACATTGCATGATGCTATTCAAATAAAGGTCAGAAAATAGGCAAAATGAGTCCATGGGACACTTGCTCTTGGGAGAGGAAGAAGAATCTGGTATGAGGGGGTCTTTGTGGGGGCAGGTCCTGTTCTCTTTTTCCATCTAGGGGCTGGTTACAGAGGTATGCTCATTCTGAAAAATTCTGAGCTGTTCAATGAAGATGTATATCCCTTTTTGTATGTATGTTATAGTTTTGTTTTTTGTTTTATTTTTTTGAGACAGGATCTCACTCTGTTGCCCAGGCTAGAGTGCAGTGGTACGATCTCGGCTCACTGCAGCCCCCACCATCTGGACTCTGGTGATCTTCCTGCGTCAGCCTCCCAGATAGCTGGGACTACAGGCATGCACCACCACACCCAGCTAATATTTTAGTTTTTTTCTAGAGACGGGGGTAGGTCTCATTTTGTTGTCCAGACTGGTGTTGAACTCCTGGGCACAAGTGATCCTCCCGCCTTGGCCTCCCAACGTGCTGGGATTAAAGGTGTGAGCCACCTCGCCCAGCCTGTGTGTTACAGCTTTTTAAGAGGGAAATACACATAGACTCCAGTTCCCATCTGAAAAATGAGCACCAGAGTAGCCAGGCACACATTTTCTTTTGTGAGGGCAAAGAAAGGATTTCCCTCCAGCCCTGGCAGACCTGCTGCTTGCCTAGAATTTCACCCTGCACCCGGAGTGTGCTTCTGTCTGACGTTCGATGCTCCAGCGGCCACGGGGCAGCTGGAGGCAGACACAGTGCTGTTCTTTGTATGTGGCTGTTTTTCTAACTGGGCAGGTTTCAGGCTGCCTTAGCAGAGCCATTCAAACCCGTCTCGGGAGAAACGGGAAACCAGGCTCCAGGGCAGCGAGCCACAGCCCAGGGCTCGGACAGGCTGGCCGCCTCTCCCCTCTCCCCACACTGTCTGCCTCATTTTCTAGAACTCATGGGAAGCCGAGGCAGCAATTAATCCCACTGCAGGGAGAAGCGTAGAGTCTTTCTCGGAAGCCCTGCCTCTAAACCAAGCCCCAAAGAAGAGACCTCTGGCAGAACCAAAGGAAGAGCATTCACCTCCAAGTGGAAATAGCGACCAGGTGCAGTGGCTCACACCTGTAATCCCAGCACTTTGCAGGGCCGAGGTGGGAAGACAGCCTGAGCCCAGGATCTCAAGACTAGTCTGGGCAACATGGTGAGACCCCCATCTCTAAAACAAAAGGACTGGGCACAGTGGCTCGTGCCTGTAATCCCAGTACTTTGGAAGGGCGCGACAGGATGATCTCTTGAGTCCAGGAGTTTAAGACCAGCCTGGGCAACATAGTGAGACCCTGTCTCTACAACAAATCAAAAAAGTAGCCAGGTGTAGTGGCACACACCTGTAATCCCAGCTCTTAGGAGGCTGAGGCAGGAGGATTGCTTAGTCCTGGGAGGTTGAGGCTGCAGTGAGCAGTGATCACACCAATACACTCTGGCCTGGGCAACAGGGTGAGACTCTGTCTCAAAAACAAACAAACAGAACAAAACAAAATTAGGTGTAGGGGGGAGTGAACATGATAAAGTCAGTAAGTAAAGATGGGTTGGGGCAGTGTTTTAGAAAATATGTACAGTTCCTTGGAAAACACGTGTTCAAGACTTCATTCTATCAGAGATCTGTACAACAGACCCTCCTGTGATGATGGAAATGGTCTGTATATGCTGCCCAATATAGCAGCACCTGTCATGTAGGGCTGGTGGGCGCTTAAAATGTATCTTGCAGCCGGGTACAGGGGCTCGTGACTATAATTCCAGCACTTTGGGAGGTCAACGCCTCTTGGGAGTTGCATCTCTTGAGCCCAGAAGTTCAAGACCAGCCTAGACAACATAGTGAGACCCTGTCTCTACAATATTTTTAAAATGAAAAGAATTAGCCAGGCATGGTGGTGCACCCTGGTGTTCCCAGCTACCCAAGAGGCTGAGGTAGGAGGACCACTTGAGTCTAGGAGGTGGTGGCTACAGTGAGCCATGACCGTGTCACTGCACTCTAGCCCGGGCAACAGAGCAACACTCTATCTCTAAAAGAAAACAAAAAAATTAGCTAGTGGGAGTGAGGAACTGAATTTTTTTTCCTTAGCTTTTTTTCATCTATTTGCCAATGAATTTTTACTTGTATTTAAGCAACTTAAATGTTAAAAACTAACAATTCAATGATTGGGAAGTGTTTATGTAAGTCTGGGACAACCTGGGTAGACGAATCTACTTTTTCAAAAGTAAATTTGGTGAACACTGATTAGACCAAAATGTTTTTGATGAAAATTTAGCCTTCAATTTGGGATGGAATGTCAATATAAAATATACCCTGGGTTTCAAAACTTAGCAGGGAAAAACGAATGTAAAATATCTCAATAATTTCTTTTTTCTTTTTTTTTTTTTTTTTTTGAGAAAGAGTTTCACTCTTGTCGCCCAGGCTGGAGTGCAATGGCGTGATCTCAGCTCACCGCAACCTCCGCCTCCTGGGTTCAAGCGATTCTCCTGCCTCAGCTTCCCGAGTAGCTGGAATTACGGGCATGCGTCACCACACCCGGCTAATTTTGTATTTTTAGTAGACGTTTCTCCATGTTGGTCAGGCTGGTCTTAAACTCCCAACCTCAGGTGATCCGCCCACCTCGGCCTCCCAAAGCGCAGGGATTACCAGCATGAGCCACCGAGCCTGGCCAATAATTTCTTATATTGACATATTAAAATGATCACAGCTTAGATATATAGAGTTAAATAAAATGTATTGTTAATTTCATCTGTTACTTTGTATCTTGTAATATGTGTTACTAGGCCAGGCGTGGTGGCTCACATGTATCATCCCAGGAATTTGGGAGGCTGAGGCAGGTGGATGGCATGAGCCCAGGAGTTTAGATCAGCCTGGGCAACACCAGAAGACATCGTCTCTACAAAAAAAAAATAAAAATTAGCCAGACATGGTGGTGCACCCCTGTGGTCACAGCTACTTGGGAGACTGAGGTGGAAGAATCACGTAAGCCCAGGGGTTCAAGTGAGCCGTGACTGTGCCACTGCACTCCAGCCTGGATGAGACTCTGTCTCAAAAACATAAAATAAAATAAATAAAAAACAGGCCAGACACGATGGCTCACACCTATAATCCCAGCACTTTGGGAGGCCGAGGTACGTGGATTGCCCGAGGTCAGGAGGTCAAGAGCAGCCTGGCCAACATGGTGAAACCCTGTGTCTACTAAAAATACAAAAATTAGCCAGACATGGTAGCAGGCACCTGTAATCCCAGCTACTCAGGGGGCTGAGGCAAAAGAATCGCTTGAACCTGGGAGGCGGAGGTTGCAGTGAGCTGAGATCCCACCATTCCACTCCAGCCTGGGCAACAGAGTGAGACTGTGTCTCAAAAATAAATTAAATCATGACAACTAGGTGCGGTGGCTCATTCCTGTAATCCCAGCACTTTGAGAGGCTGAGGCGGGTAGATCATTTGAGGTCAGGAGTTCGAGACCAACCTGACCAACATGGCGAAACCCCATCTCTACTAAAAATACAAAAATTAGCCGGGTGTAGTGGTGAGCACCAGTAATCCCAGTTACAAGTTCAAGTGATTCTCCTGCCTCAGGCACCCGTAATCCCAGGAGCCTGAGGCTGGAGAATCACTTGAACCTGGGAGGCAAAGGTTGCCACGAGCCAAGATCATGCCACTGCACTCCAGCCTGGGGCACAGAGTGAGACTCCATCTCAAAAAAGAAAAAAAGTGGCTACTGAAAAATTTTAAATAACCTAATGAAGCCTGCTTTCTGCTCCTAATACACAGCAAAGCTATGAGCCATGGGAGTCACAGAAGATTATAGAGAAGGGGAAATGCCCAGCCTCAGAAAAGACAGACGAGACAGAAGGTCTGTAAGAGGTGCAAGAAGCAAAGCAGAGAAGGCCACAGGAGCAGGAGGGCAGAGGGGGTGCAATGAGATCGCAGGAGGCATCTGTGAAAACAAGCTCGGGTTTAACACCAAGGCTGACGTCAGGTGTAAAGTGGTTTGCGGCTTGTTGCCAGTTTCCTCCAACATACAGGAACAGAAACGCAGAAGTCCCAGCTCGCCTCTGAAGTTGGCTGACGGCCCTCCCAGATGGCCCCAGGAAGCCCCGACATCTGCTTCTGGCCTTGTCAAAACTTCCAGCAAAGGGAACGACATGGCACCTTGGGGCTCTGGAGGGACCTACATCCGGTTGAACCATCACAGCCCCAGACTGACCTCCACGATTTATGATGAAGACTGACTCATATAGAAACTTACAATACTAGAAAACGCCAATGTGTACAGAAATCCTCAAGTAGAATGGTTGGTCCGGTTCGCCGTGATTGCCAAGGAAATGCTTTGAGGGAAAACAAGGCCTGGGGCATCCTAAACCTCCAAGAGGCAGTAACTGAACTGAGCAGCAGTGCAATTCCTGCAAAACCACAGCCTCTCCTCCCAAAGAAAGGAAGTTGCATTTTTAAAGAGTCATACAAGTGTGGGGGATGGGAGGACAGGAGCATTCTTCTGATGACCTTTAAAGGACGGGTGGGACCCAGTTTCTGGAAATTCAGACCTTGCCCCCCACCTCTCCCCCTTTATTGAGACTGTCTTTCATGTGGTCACATCCGATCTGGGACTTCGAGACCCTGCCACTTTTGAGCATTGCTTTGAGACCAAACAGCCACACAAACACATTTATAATTCTGAAAAGAACAAGAGCAACAGGCCAGAATAGTAAAAAAGACTCAAAATTGCTGGAAGCTTGCTTTCTTTGTTTTTGTTTTTTTTTTTTTTTTTTTTGAGAAGTAGTTTCGCTCTTGTTGCCCAGTCTGGAGTGCAGTGGCGCATTCTCGGCTCACCACAACCTCCGCCTCCTGGGTTCAAGCAATTCTCCTGCCTCAGCCTTCCAAGCTGGGATTACAGGCATGTGCCACCACGTCCGGCTAATGGGTTTCACCATGTTGGCCAAGATGGTCTGATCTCTTGACCTCGTGATCCACCCGCCTTGGCCTCCCAAAGTGCTGGGATCAACCACCCGTCCAACCGCTGGAAGCTTTCTTAATAAATTCCACAGTCTTCCTTCCCTCAGGCCCCAAGGCCAGGAAATGCCACTATGGTTAGTGCCATTTTGTTTTCTTGTTTTGCATCTTCATTTCAATTTGGCTTATCTCCTGGGATAAGAGGCCCACCCACCAACCATCCCCCTCCTCATCACCCCCCCAACTATGAAACTCTTAGGAACAGCAATTAGTCCCTCTCACCCTAAACTCACACACACACTCTCCACAGTGTCTTTTTTTTTTTTTTTTTTAAAGGCTGGGCACAGTGGCTCACACCTGTAATCCCAGCACTTTGGGAGGCCGAGGCAGGCAGATCCCAAAGTCAGAAGTTCAAGACCAGCCTAACCAAATTGGTGAAACCCCGTCTCTACTAAAAATGTAAAAATTAGCCAGACATGGTGACCCGTGCCTGTAATCCCAGCTACTCAGGAGGCTGAGGTAGGAGAATCACTTGAACCTGGGAGGCAGAAGTTGCAGTGAGCTAAAATCTGGCCATTGCACTCCAGCCTGGGCAACAGAGGGAGATTCTGCCTCAAAAATAAAATAAGAAAAGAAAAAAGAAAGAAACAGGGTCTTGCTCTGTTGCCCAGGCTGGAGAACAGTGGCATGATCATAGCTCACCGCAGCCTAGAACTCATAGATTCCAACAATCCTTCTGTCTCAGCCTCTGGAGTAGCTGGAACTACAGGTGTGTGTCACTATGCCTGGATAATTTTTTAATTTTTCCTAGAGACAGGGTCTTGCTATGCTGCCCAGGCTGGTCACAAACTCCTGGGCTCAAGCAATCCTGCCTCAGCCTCTCAAAGTGCCAGGATCACAGGCATGAGCCACCGGGCCTGGCCTCTCCACACAGTGAACCGGGGAGACAGAGGCTGCATCAGTGAGCCAAGAGCTTGCCGCTGCCCCCAGCCTGGGCAAGTGCAAGTCTCCGTCTCAAAAAAAAAAAAAAAAAAAAAAGAAAAGAAAGAAAAGAAATTCTGAACACTTTTGAACAGGCGGCCCCACATTTCCATGCGGCACTGGAGCCCAGAAATTAAGCAGCCAAATGTGACCACTGGTGACAGAAAAGGAAAAGGAGGCATTCCTGATCCGTGGAGAATTTGGATCTGATAGGCCCAGCTGCGGAATCACTTTCACATCTATAAATATGCCACTTGGGATATCTTGGGGTCCCTTTTCACCCAAAATTTTCCTCACTCCAGCTCTCAACAATATTCTTCCCGAGGCATGGTGGATCACGTCTGTAAGCCCGGCACTTTGGGAGGCCGAGGTGGGCGGATCACTTGAGTCCAAGAGTTTGAGACCAGCCTGGGAAACAAATTCAGACCATGTCTCTATAAAAGATACAAAAATCAGCCGGGCGTGGTGGCAGGTGCCTGTGTTCCCAGCTACTCTGGAGGCTGAGGCAGGAGGATCACCTAAGCCCAGGAGTTTGAAGCTGCAATACGCTATGATCACGCCACTGCGCTCTAGCCTGGATGACAGAGCGAGACTCTGTCTCAAAACAAAGAGAAAATAAAAAAAAAGTAGGGTCACAAAATCATATATAAAAATAATCTTTTTTAAAAAATTTAAATTAAAAATATATATTAGCCAGATATGGTGGCACACACTTGCAGTCCCAGCTACTCCGGAGGCTGAGGTGGGATATTGCTTGAGCCCGGGAGTCTGAGGTTACAGTGAGCTGTGATCACACCACTGCACCCTAGCCTGGGTGACAGAGTGAGACCTTATTTCTAAACAAAAACTTATAATAACTTTTTTTTTTCTTGAGACAGAGTCTCACTCTGTCGCCCAGGCTGGAGTGCAGTGGCGTGATCTCAGCTCACTGCAGCCTCTGCTTCCCAGGCTCAAGCAAGTTTCCTGCCTCAGCCTCCCAAGTAGCTGGCGCCTGCCAACACCACCAGCCAATATTTGTATTTTTTTAGTAGAGACAAGATTTCACCATGTTGGCCAGGCTGGTCTCAAACTCCCAACCTCAGGGAGTCCAAGCCTGCCTTGGACTTCTAGAGAGCTGGGATCACAGGTGTGAGCCACCGTGCCTAGCCAGAAATTTTTTAAAAATAGAAAAACCATGAAACGAACATACAGCCTCGGTAGAAGCAACACATCTGAACTCTTGAGGAATCAGCTCTTTCTACCTCCCTAATGCATGAAAGCGCGTTTACTACACACTGTCACACCACACACTTGTGATGATGCAACGAAAAAAATACCTGCCAATGATGGGTTCCAACTCATTGTGTCACTGGGCATTTTGCAATTCTAAGTGACCTGCTTCTTAGAAAACAGGCAACAGAACCTTAACAATCAGCGGAGGGTGGAAAGTCACAAAACTCTGCCCTCTCATATGGGGAAAGGGGAGAGAGCTCAGAATTTCCTTGGAGGCAGAGTGCCCAAAGCTGCATATTTACTGCTTCAAGACCTTATCACAAGACAAAGGACTGCGGGCTGTGTTTGTCAACCCAGAGAGCATCTCTGTCTCAGTTTGTTTTTGTTTTGAGAGTCTCATTCTGACCCAGAGAGCATCTCTGTCTCAGTTTGTTTTTGTTTTGAGAGTCTCATTCTGTCACGAGGCTGGAGGGCAGTGGCACAATCTCGGCTCACTGCAACCTCCGCCTCCAGGTTCAAAGGATTCTCCTGCATCAGCCTCCTGAGAAGCTGGGATTACAGGCACCTGCCACTAAACCTGGCTGATTTTTTGTATTTTTAGTAGACACAGGGTTTCACCCTGTTGGCCAGGCCACTCTCCAACCCCTGACTTCAAGTGATCCACGCGCCTCAGCCTCCCAAAGTGCGGAGATTACAGGTGTGAGCCACCATGCCCGGCCTCAGTTTAATTAATATCACTCTGTTTAAAGCGGAGGCAGAAAACCCAGGAATCCCCAAAGCCACAGTGTCAGAGCCAGCGATCATCTGCACCCTGAACTGATATTGATATTAACACATTGATCTGGAATCCTCGGAACGCAGCACAAGGACGTCACTTTCAGCAACAGATCTGCTTCAAAACAATTCGGCCTCAACAGCCTCAGAATTCTCTGGAATAGGCCAGTGTCAGCTGCTACTTCAGGTGCTCACCACAAGGTCCTGGAAGTCAACTGACTCCTTGTTCACCCAAGCAGGGGTTCATTCAATGTTTGAATCAAACCTGCCGGTCAAAATCCTGTCTCGAATTTTGAATCTTTATCTTTTTTTTTTTTTTTTTAGATGGAGTTTTGCTCTTGTTACCCAGGCTGGAGTGCAATGGCGCCATCTCGGCTCACCGCAACCTCCGCCTCCTGGGTTCAGGCAATTCTCCTGCCTCAGCCTCCTGAGTAGCTGGGATTACAGGCACGCGCCACCATGCCCAGCTAATTTTTTGTATTTTTAGTAGAGATGGGGTTTCACCATGTTGACCAGGACGGTCTCGATCTCTTGACCTCGTGATCCACCCGCCTCGGCCTCCCAAAGTGCTGGGATTACAGGCTTGAGCCACCGCGCCCGGCCTGAATTTTGAATCTTTTGTTTGTTTGTTTTTTTAATGGGGAGATCGCAGGGGAGTGTAATGGATACGCCTCACCCTGGGAAAACCATGTTCGTGATTATGGCATCACTCCTGCTAGGTAAGTACAACCTTGAATCCTAAACGCAAAATCAGACTTTGGGATGCCTGGGGTGGCCAGCCTACCAGTTTTATCACTGATCATTTGAGCTACAAGACGGCGCTAGAATGAACTTTGAGAGCTACGGATCGAAGGATTCCATTGAGATGAAAGGCCCAAAATAAGTGAATTCACAGCGATACAGAGTGGTGTGGGAGGCAATGGGTATGGGGTTCTTTTGGGGATGATGAAAATGTTCTGGAACCAGATGGAAGCTGATGGTTGCACAATCTTGGCTCATTGCAACCTCCGCCTCCCAGGTTCATGAACTTACTAAATGCCAATGAATTATCCTTTTTTATGAGACGGAGTCTCAATCTGTCGCCCAGGCTGGATGGTACGATCTTGGCTCACTGCAACCTCTGCCTCCCAGGCTCAAGCGATTCTCTGCCGCAGCCTCCCTAGTAAGCTGGGATTACAGGCGCCCACCACCACACGCAGCTAATTTTTGTATTTGTATTAGAGACAGGATTTCATCACGTTGGCCAGGCTGGTCTCAAACTCTTGACCTCAAATAATCCACCGGCCTCAGCCTCCCAAAGTGCTGGGATTACAGGCATGGGCTGCCACACCCAGCCTTGAATTATTCACTTTTAAATGGTTATCTTTATGTGATTTTCTGTTTTTTTTTCTTTTTCTCTATTTATTTCTTTTTCTTTCTTTTTTTTTTTCTACCCTTTCAGTGGCTTCCAGTGATTTTCATTTCAATAAAAAGGGGGGAAAAAAAGACACCGGTGGAAATCCCTTACCTCACTATCCAGAGCCACGGCCTTCAAACTCGAGCCTGTAAGCTGGCCACTGCTCTTGCTTCAGTCCATCCCAGGCCCGTTTGTCTAAAATCAAGCCACATGGGTCTTTCTGACACTCGTCACTGTGCTCTAGACTAGCGTAACTTCCTGGTCCCAGTTGGCGGGGACTGCGGGGATTCCCAGGATGCACTGGTGTCCCCACCAACCACGAAGTCTGTCCTGTGACCTCCTGCCACACCTGCCTTGCTTAGATGTTCCCAATATGTCACAAGCATGCTCTTTTTTTGCCTCCTTCCTGACGGGTCTGGCAAATTCCTCTCTGCCCATCATACCCCGGCTTGCACGTCACCTCCTCCAACAAGTCCCTTCTGACTTGCTCCAGGGAGAATTCATTCCTCCTAGAGCCTCTCTATGTGGTGCAGAGGTCAAGGGCACAGACTCTGGAGCCAGATCCCCTGGGTTCTTCCAGGAGCCCCCATGCCCCAGGGCATGACTTTAGTACCTCAGTTTTCCCATCTGTAAAATGGGCACACTGATAAGTTTCTTCCTCATAAGGATGAAATGAATCCATTTGCAAAAAGGACCTAGAGCAACATGGAACACACAAGTACTCAGTGCACGTCAGCTGTTATTAACTTGTGGTTGCTGTTTGTCATAAAGCACTTTACTTTACTTATCTGTCTTCCCATAAGAGCAGGAATTGACACTAAAATCTACACCCCCAACACCTAGAATGAGGCCCAAAATGTTATGGATGCTTCATAGGTTGACCCACTGTCCCATATGCCTTGGACAGAGGGGTTTTTCTGGATGTGGGACATTTGGTGCTAAATCCAGGAAAGTTTCAGGTAAACAGGGACAAGCTGGTCACTCTGCTACTTTAACAGTTTGTGGAAAGCAATACCTAGGTATGAAAAAGAACACCAAGTCCCAATCTGGAATAGCATCAAGATTTGGGAGCAGGCCGGACATGGGGGCTCACGCCTAAAATCCCAACACTTGGGCAGGCCAAAGCAGGAGGATCGCTTGAGCTCAGAAGTTCGAGACCAGCCTGGGCAACATAGAGAAACCCCATCTTTACTGGAGGCTGAGGCAGGAGAATCGCTTGAACCCTGGAGGCAGACACTGCAGTGAGCCGAGCTCACGCCTTTGCACTCCAGCCTGGGCAACAAAAGCAAAACACTGTCTCAAAAAAAAAAAAAAAAAAAAAAAAAAAAAGGTGTGGTGGCACATATCTATAGTCCCAGCTACTCGGGAGGCTGAGATTGGAGGATGCCCCGATTGCTTGAGCCTGGGAGGTTGAGAATGAAGTAAGCTATAATGGTGCCACTGCATATCAGCCTGGGGGACCGAGGAAAATCCTACTTCAGGGGGAGAAAAAGATTTAGGAGTAGACACAAACAGGCCGGGCGCGGTGGCTCACACCTGTAATCCCAGCACTTTGGGAGGCCGAGGCGGGTGGATCACGAGGTCAAGAGATCGAGACCATCCTGGTCAACATGGTGAAACCCCGTCTCTACTAAAACTACAAAAAATTAGCTGGGCATGGTGGCGCATGCTACTCAGCTACTCAGGAGGCTGAGGCAGGAGAATTGCCTGAACCCAGGAGGCGGAGGTTGCGGTGAGCAGAGATCGCGCCATTGCACTCCAGCCTGGGTAACGAGCGAAACTCCACCTCAAAAAAAAAAAAAAAAAAAAAAAGGAGTAGACACAAACAAGCAGAAATGAATGGGAGGGGCTTACCCCACTAGCCCTAATACAGAATCTGAGAAAACGACATTTGTAAAGGAAGATGTTTATGCAATGACAAGCCTCCACACAGATGGGCTCACGGATCAGCTCAAGGTAACAGGAGGATTTACGGTGCAGATGCCAGCACATCACCAAATATGCTCAAGAACTGGAATCCCTGAATTGAGCCTGGAGTCCTTCGTTTCCTCCAGGATTCCTGGGAACCGTGTGTTGTTTCTCAACAGGGCACCCTGGGATGTTCAGGCAGGAGGAGATCAAGTACGGCTAAAACGTGGACAGGCCGGGAGCGGCGGCTCACGCCTGGAATCCCAGCACAGTTCAGGAGGCCAAGGCAGGTGGATCACCTGAGGTCAGAAGTTCCAGAGCAGCCTGGCCAACACGGTGAAACCCCGTCTCTACTAAAAATACAAAAATTAGCTGGGCGTGGTGACACGCGCCTGTAATCCCAGCTACTCGGGAGGCTGAGGCAGGAGAACTGCTTGAGCCCAGGAGACGGAGGCTGCAGTGAGCCAAGGTTGCGCCACTGCACTCCAGCCCGGCCAACACAATGAGATTTTGTCTCACACACACACACACACACACACACACACACACACACACACACACACACA